>NC_138730.1:3527664-3912664 GCF_965113295.1 Leuciscus leuciscus
TGTGTATACCTCCGCCTGCTGGACAAATAATAGCACTACAGTCTCATCTAGTGTGTGAGGCTACGTCTTCATTAATCCGGATACATTTGAAAACGGCGTTTTCGTTTATAAACGCTCTCCGTCCACACTAGCGTTTTCAGGCTTTTTTCGGACGTTTCCGTGTGGATGAGAAACTTTTGAAAAACGCCTGATAACGCTAAAATAACCTTACTGCGCATGCGTAAAACCCCACAAAAGATCACTGATATGATTCAGATGGAAGCATAAATAATGAAGTTATGGCGCATTTCTTCTGACAGGATAATTTTATTTAGTAAAATATCTCACCATTTAACTGATGCGGTCCAGGTAACACGCAGTCACCATATGTTGGTCTAAAACGCTAAAACTGCTCTCATGTATTAATTGCCACAGGACAGCAAATTTGAGTAGGCTAAATTCTGTCATCTTTGCAGGACTGTGATATGAAGAGTGTGCAATGTAGAATATTTTTAGCAACAGTGTGAAAGCAGAGAATGTCTAATAAGGGGAGAACTTCCACTCTCAGTAAACTTCCGGCTTCTGAACTGGTTGCAGTTCCACATGAGGGCGCTCACAGGACGAGTGCAGAATGAATGGAGGTCTATGGCGCTATACCCATCAAAATCCACTTTTCTCTAGTGGTGGGCAGATCGAGGCTTCGTGAAGCAATGAAACAGTTGAACCAAATGTGCCATATTGTTTCGAGGCTTCGAATCAATCCGACACCCATCTCAACGGTGACACCTAGTGGTCACTTGCAGGTGTTGATCTGAAACAACCTTGACGAGCCATTAAAAAAAAAGTGTTTTTTTTTTATTATTGTATTTTTCTAATATGTGAAGCTTGTAACCTATAGGCCCTTCACTGTGCATATTGTTATTTTGGTCCTGGAAAATGAATATTAATAAAAGAAATCAAGCCACAATGTCTCACTTTTTTTGAGATTTTTATAAAAAAAATATTAATTTCTCTGCTGTGGATGGACTTAGCCTACTTCTTTTTTTTACAGATAATTTCTCCAGCCTTTGAAAAAATCCTCTCACAAGGGACACTTGTTGCTGACGTGCAAATATATTTTTTAGCTAGGACATACAAATGAGGAAAGATTACTGCTCTCTCTTTCCAGTAAGTTAGGGGATCATGAGTTCTGGGCAAATACGCAAATTTCAAATTCTCCTCAAATGGCGCATCATGGATGATGTATTGTTGCTGTAGGCTAGCTGCCGATCACAATACACACATCTCACTTTATTTGGGGTTTCTAAACGGAAATGCTCCCACACCACAGATGTACGGCATCTCTTCTGGGGAGCCTCCATTTTATCTATCTATCTATTTAAATCTATCTATCTATGTAGGCCTATCTATATATATGAATATATCTATGTGTCTAGATATGTATCTAGATATAATCTATATATGTATATAAATGTATCTATCTATAATCTATCTATGTAAATATATATCTATAATCTATCTATATATGCATCTATCTATTAATCTAGCTGTCTATATATATTTATATCTATGTATCTATTAATGTGTCACTATATGTATACTCTGTCTGTCTCTAGCCTATCAGTCAATGTGTTGTGTAAATTTGAATGTAAGCCTAAATAGCCTACAACTATTCAAATCGCACTATGTCACTATATCACCAAAAATCTCAAAATCAAACTCCTCTCACAAAAACCCACGAGGTCAATATGCGTTGATTTCACTTTTATACAGATGTGCGATTGTGTGGTCTGTTCCCGACCGTGTCAATCAAACGCTGATTCGGCGGACCACACCTGATGAAACACTTAGTGAAACACTTCGAGGCTTCGTTTGGCCATAGTCACGTGACATGGGTGTTTTGAATCACGCTTCGGATCAGTGTTTCGAAACATCTGCGCTTCGGGATCTCGCAAAGCTTCGGAACGACTGTTTCGCGTCAGCCATCCCTACTTTTCTCAGGATATAATTTTTTGTCTTGTAATTTGAATGTTGTATTCGAAAGGAGATGCAAAGAAATTACACATTGCTGGGTGTTAGATTTTTTAGAGTCACTTATTTGCTTTAAAAAGTCTTTTAAAATGTCAATGACGTCATACACATCGTACGACCAGAGATACTGCTTTACGGCAATCCTTCAGTCGCTTTGGTGCTTTCTACACTTTCTTTTCTCTCTAGGCATCGACAACACAGCTGACACAGGTAAATACACGTGCTAGAAGAGTTTTTGTTTTGTTGTTTTAAAAGACCACGCCGAAAATAGACACACACACACGATGCCATCAAGCGGCATCTCTGGTCGTAATCAGTCCTTCACTGACCAATCAGCGTTCATTAGCAGAATGCTAGCGTGTTATGGGCAACAACAACTCAACCTGTAAGAAATCGAAAGGACATAAGTACTCGTTCATTCAACTTTCGACCTATAACCCATGTTGAACTTGCAAAACCTACAATCAAATCTGAGATTTCTCAACGGCAATCGAGTGAAAGAGACACATTTAGCCGTCTAGCTCCATAGACTCCCATTCATTTTGCACTCATGGGCGAT
The DNA here is from genome assembly GCF_965113295.1 of Leuciscus leuciscus. Classification (NCBI taxonomy): domain Eukaryota; kingdom Metazoa; phylum Chordata; class Actinopteri; order Cypriniformes; family Leuciscidae; genus Leuciscus; species Leuciscus leuciscus. The sequence continues at coordinate 3,530,234 of NC_138730.1, forward strand.
CGCCCCCAGTGGAACTCTGGTGGAACTACAACCAAAATTCGGTACAATAGGACTTAAAGGTGCTCTAAGTGATGTGACGCGTTTTTTAGGCCAAAACATTTTTTGTCACATACAGCAAACATCTCCTCACTATCCGCTAGCTGCCTGTCCCCTGAACACACTGTAAAAAAACGCGGTATCTGTAGACACCACAGGCTCCACAAACTGCAACAAAAACAAACTGGGCTCACCCGCACCACGAAACACAACAAACAGTGCTCCAGCCAATCACCGACAAGAAGTATTTGAGGGGTGTGGTTTGGGGGTTAGTGCGCGTACACATGAAGGGGGTGTGTGGAGGAGAGACGAGAGAGAAGCATGAAGAGGGAAGTTTGAATTATGGCCGACACACGACCAAAGAGACGACGTTCCGATGAACAAATTGCAAAGAAGAGGGACAAGGATAAGGAACGCGCAAAGTCCCGAATTTACATCGGAAAAACCCTCGAAAGGTGGTGAGAACTCCGGCGGCAGAAGGGCTTCCAATCAGACATTCAGTTGCTCTGTTTTTGCAGAACAGGTAAATCCATTTTTCTTTCTAAATTGACGTTCATGTTCGCCAAACCAACACAAGGATGTAATTAGCTAGAACTATGCAGTCAGCGTTAGCTTTGGTGAATTCATAGATGCCACCTACGTCACTACAAATAGAACGCCGCCATATTTGCGACCGACTCGCCCGGTATGGCCGCCCAAACTGCCCATTTGAATGAGAGAGAGAGACAGAGATACCTGGAGAAAAATTATATTTTAAGGCTCCGATCCTTATTTGTTACCCCCAGTTTTCTTTAGTCCATTATTATCTGCCCCAGGCTTGCCCCAATTGGCCTTTCATGATATAGAAATACTTAAGTCATAGAGCTTCATGGCGCGCGTTCATGAGAGTCGAGGCGATGTCATGAATGAATCTATGAATCTGCAGCTGTTCAGCATGAATGAATCTATCTAATCCGTCCATCAGCACAGCCAGAGACATCAGCCGAATATCATAAAAGACTGCCATATCTGTCCGAAAGAACAGATGTTCAATTACAGAGATAAGAGCTGTGTCCCAAAGTGAAGGCTGCATCCTCCGAAGGCCGTATTTGAAGGCCGGATGGCCGTATTTGAAGGCCGATTGCGTCACCGCGGCGCGACGAAGGACGTCCCAATTCAGTTCTGCATCCTCCGAAGTCCGTATTTGAAGGTTGCGTCATCGCGCCGCGACGAAGGCTTCCCTGATTCAAAAGCGACGCCAAATGCACCCTTCGTTTCCCCGTGAAAAGAAGGATACATAAATGGACACTTAGCGGCCTATTCTACCCTATTCTACCCCATAAGTCATTGCGCGCCGTTGACGACAGCATTTATTTACTTATTTTTAAAGGCGGCCGAGACTAGAGATCGGTGGTGGACAGCAAATTCACATTTAAATGTAAGTATTATGTTTTAATTTACTCAAATAGCTAGCGAAACCAGAGTTAAATTTCTTATAAACTTCTTCTTAACTCCTTCGTCACCATTGCGTGGCTACATTTATCATGTAGTTTTAGGCAAAACTTGTGGTAATAACGTTATTAGTTTAACGACCTATTTGTAATATTTGCACTTGTGTATTATAAGAAATATCACTCACCCAATAAAGCCCAAAACAATAAGAAAAGCAGTAGATAAGGCAATGGGGTTTCACTTTTATGTGTTTTTGTAGTGCTGTCATGCTATTTGGTTTTAACCAAATTTTAGTATACAGAAATATGATTTCTTAAGTATTTTGTATGCATGTCTTGATGTGTCATATTTTGCAGTGTTAACAATGCACTTAAGATTGCTCCTCTGTGTTAAGTACCCTTTTCTGCTTTTTTAGAACAATTCAGGAAAAAATGGGTTTATATATATATATATATATATATATATATATATATATATATATATAAGAAAAGTAATACACACATCTTTGCTGAAATGTATTGTCCTGTTGTTGTTAACAAGCCATGGTTCATTTGCTCTGCCTTTAGGATTGCAAGTGTCCTGGGACAGGTGAGCGTGTGAGTGGGAAACCCACTGCTGAAACTTGGCCCTGGTTTGTCCTCATGGATGAGGTTTTGGGACAGAGGCAATGCACCAACCCCCCTGTCCTCATCGCCTCAATCCCTGAGGACACACCAGGGCCGAGTTCAGTAGTGGGTGCCCACGGTGAGGAGGAGCCAGGGGCAGCAGCACCAGCACCACCAGTAGCACCAGCAGGAGCACCAGCACGAAGGTGGCGAGACAGGACGGGTTTTTGAACTTGATCAGAGAAGAAATGCAACTACAGAGGGAGGCAGAGGCGAGGAGTGCACAGGAAAGAAGGGAGAGGATGGACAGGCTGTTTTCTCTTCTTGAGAGAATGATTGAAAAATGTTCTACATATTCTTGTTTAACTTTTTTCACTTTTATTTTTTAAAATAAAAATTATGTACATTTATTTTTATGCTACTTTAATTGTGTAAATAAAAGAGAATGAATTGTTCTGGACATTGTTTATTTTTGTAATGACAGTAATACTTTCTGCATGAAACAAATTCTATACCTTTTTATTTTTTCAAATAAAATTGGTAAATGAAAATCATTTGTTCTATAGGCTACATTAAAGCACTTTTTCCAACTATTTACAAAATACGTTAAACATATCAAAATCAACATGAACATTTAATTTTACAATACATAAAATAAGAAAAAAATGATGTAGACTCTATTGAGCTGAGCTGCTGGACCGGGATGGGCTGCCCCTAAGGCCTCCTGCTGGTGGGACATCATCTGGGATTGTCTCCAGAGCGTTTGAGTGCATATTTCCACTATCCACTAAGTTGTCTACCAACAGGTTTGCAGGGCTGATTCAATCGACGGCTTTCTGAAAAAAGTACTTTTAATAACTACTGCATTTATATTAGGCTACTACTGCATTACTGCGTATATGTTGCATTTTACTTCTGTATATTTTCAATATACAGTAAAATCTGGTTGTTACATTATATCTACTTTTGTGTAGTTTAATGTAATCATATTGTGATGTGAGGAAAAAAGTACTTCAGTAGGTTACTTCACATTTGTAAGTGAATACTTAACGAAATATGCAGTTCTGAATATTAAAGTAACAAAATTAGTCACAATATTAACAAATTGTTGCTCACTACAGCAGCGTCCCATATCAAAGGGCGCATCTGACGCGCTCGGACCGGTCTAGCCTACGAAGGATTGTTCTTGTCGCCTGGCAACTGTGACAGCTGCCAATGACGAGCGCGAGAAATACTGGACTTTTTATATTCAATTGGGTTTTGTATTCAAACAGGGCTAAACCGAAAATACATGACCTGGCAGCGCCGGGGCTAAAACATCCTCACCATGTCCTCAAGTAAAATATAAAACATAAAAATGACAATAGCCAATTCTGGCTCCATAGCTGTTTACTGTATCAAAATGAATGATCAGGATAGTAGCTGTCCTCTCGCACTGTTGCTTGGCGCCAGGAGCGGTGATCGGGAACACCTGGCTGCGCAATTAGGAAATCCAAGGAAGGCTACATGGAGCGTCCTTCAGAGGACGCATAGGCTGCATCCTTGAAGTCTGCGTCCTTCGAAGGATGCAGCCTTCAACATTGGGACACAGCTAAGGTTTAATACACACAAATATCGAAATGAAAGAATCTTTCGAGTCGAATCTTTTTGAATGATTCCCTCACGATTCGGCTGCGATTAAAAGCTATCAAGAGGTAAGCTCATCAGTGATTATAATATAACGACTTAAATTGCAGTTTGTTCGTCACATAAAGCTATCATATGAATAAATAACGATATTAATATAACGGACGAGTCGTATTAGATCACTTTTATGATACTTTTGTGATGTTTTTTTGTCTTTTATTATTATAATTTTTTGCGTGACAGCCCCCAGTAGGCTAACGTTACTCATTCACTTTCATTACATCGACAAGAAGAGTCTCCATTAGGCTACATATTCAAAAATGTCCCTTTGTCTTCCACGGAAAGTAAACTTAAGGATTTGCACATGAAGGTGAGTAAATGACGGCAGAATTATCGTTTTTGGAAGAACTAGTCCTTTAATATGCATTTCAAGGCTGAGATTATGCATCGTCTGCAGAGCTAACGTTAACGTTACTTACACAAAATAACATCTAAAGCGCATGTGATGAAGACAATATCTTTATGAACTTCAGAAAACTATTTATTAGATTTAGGTAGGTATTAACTAACAGACAGACAAACAGTTATATTCAAAACAACCCCAAATCTTACTAACTTCCCATGATAAAGTGCATTTAAACAGATCCAACAATAAAATGAAGACAAAACATTATCTGTCGACATCTGTCTGTATAATGTTGGCCACTGAGAGTATAATGGAAATATAATTAACCACAAACCAACATGAGACTTCAAGTCTTTTAAATAAATGATTCTCTCTTCTTTTGGTATAGAATAAAATAGCAGTTCAGGGTTCCTCTTTCGGCTGTTGTTGCAGCCAACTGCACAACATATTGCAGGCATTACTGAGACCGGCGGTCGCAAAGATGGCAGCGCAAAGCTACAGTGACGTCATGTGAATCGAATGAATACAACATATATGTTTCAGCTAGCGATCAATCTCTATTGTAAATGGTCAAGCAAAAAAAGCTAAAAACTTTTAATATGATTTACTCAAATTTTTTGGTGAAATATTTTTAAGCAGTGAAATCAATTACATACACTGTATTATCTGAGTAAATGTAGGTAAAACAAATTAAATAGATCTGAGTAACTGCATTTGGTACATTAACAAATAAAATTGAGTGGAAATAATTGGAAGGAAAACATTTTAAAACAAATATTTATGAGTAATATTAACTGTGTTTATATGCCAGTAATATTAACTTTTTTATTTCCTCTAAATCTTTGTAAAAAATATTCCATAAAACCACCGGTATAACTACATGACATTTGCCTTTATTGTCAATGATTAGCCTACAGCAATACAGCATATTTTATACTATTTTTAAAACGTATACAATATTGCCTTCATTTAAACTCATGTAACAAACATTTTCAAAGTAAAAATTAAACATTTAGGCCTAAACATTCAAGTAATTCAAGTGTAATCAACCGGTCTGTTATCGAGTATCCACCGGATCAGCGCTGGTTCCGGTGCCGGAGATGGACTCGCCTCTGCGGGGGAACCTCTAACTTTACACCGCCGTCCTGCGTCACTCACGGCCCAAAGATACTGTGACGCGACTGACTCAATCACCTGCCAATAAACACACATTGCACAGTTCTGAGGACATTTTATCATCCAAATTAGTTATATTCATTATCTTTAGGAATATAGTCTATGAATATAATGTTTTTTATGCAAGGCATTACAATCACGCGAAAAGACAGGTGCGAGTCGACACTCGTTTAAGGTGAGTTACATTGCGTCTCTGTATGTTCTTTTGCATTCAATAAAATGATTTAAAGCACATTAATTATTATACAGTTCTAGACTGTTCTGGACTGGAGAGAGTTCATACAGCGCGCGCTCACTCAACCGTTGAGCTGTCGTCGTCACGTCAGAGGGTGGGGGAGGGGTGCATTGTTTTAATTGAGTGAACTTAATCAATTTCTTATGCGTGTTAAATATTAATAATATTGATTTTATTTAAGTAATATTTGTGGTTCTTGAAACAGATTAGTTTAATTATCCATTCTCAAATATTGTGATGAAATTTCACAAATATGTTAGCTAAGTGTATTTTAAATAAATAATTGGTTAGTCAAATACTAAATTATTTTAGTGAAAAACTTCAAACTTAAATATAACTGTAAATTTCAGACAAAATTAATTGTTGGAGTTTTAGTCAATTATTTCGGTATGTTCAACTCAAACTATCAAGTAAATGATATTCAGAGATTTTATTAAGTTAATAAAGTTAATACAAATTTTACTGTGATATTTACTAAGCCACTGAATTATTTTTTAGAGTGATACGCATACGAATCACTTCGACATTTAGGAAAGTTTTATGTTTGTAGGTTAAGAATAGAACTGTTGTATACTAGTACTGTGATAAAGTTTAGAGAAATTGTCACAAATGAAAATGAAATCTGGTGATGCAGGATTTAAAATGAAAACTAGTGATATGTGAAATATGCAACTGTATCTAGAATACACTCTAATAAATAATTTTGTAATTAAAATGTGTGCTTGCGTGTGTAGTTTAAATGTTGTGTTTCATCTAAGGCTGATTATACAGTATATAACCATGATTGACTACAGGCATAGGGCTCGACTTAGGACAAGATAAGAACAAGCATGAGTGAAGTAAAGCCTTATACTGACTGGTAAACTGCACTGTGTTTTATACACGTCCATGCTGGACATTCATATTAAATTAGCATTATTTTCCTATGTTTTTACATCATAAAAATCTATATGGGTTTAGTTGTATGTAGGACATATATGACATAATATGATTAAAAATACATTAATATTATGCAATTTATATATGTGGTTTTTAATATTGTCCCTTACAATATTCTGTTGGAACATATAAGAATCACAGGTGTTTTTAGCAAACCTTTTCCATATGGGAAGTCCCGTTTTTTTCCATAATATCTTCTGATTTGATGTCGATGTGATTGACAGTTTAGTTTGGTCCGCCCAGAAGAAGTTCTAATTCTACACGCGGTCCGCTCGCAATAAAGTTTCCTTTATCTTGTGTGCGTTCAAGAGAAGTAAGTGTGTTTGTTAGCCTATATCTTATGCTTATATGATTCTAATATCTCGTTTCTTGTCTTTAGTGTGAGAATTTGAGTTTTTAGCTGTTACTGGTTCATTCGTTATCTTCAGAAGTTCGCGAGTCCGGAGCGAGTGTAAAACACACGAACAAGAAGAAAACAAAAGTAACAACACAAACAGAAATACCAACCTCTGATACCTAAACCTGTTTCTCACTGGGTTTGATTTGATCTATGTTCCAGAAAACATTTGTACAGATGTCAATTTAGCACAATGCCTAGCTAATCTAGCGGTGGACTAAGTTACACATGCTGCAAGTTGACCTGTATGACCATTGCTAATGTAATTTAGTTACTCTAACAATATTTTCTGATGGGACTGAAAACAACCCTGTGATAGCCATTGGTGATATTGAATTTGTCCCGCGTTATAATTGCTGTGGCAAATGTTTTGGTTATTTGTTAGCCTACTTATGACAAAAACTTTAGTACTTGTAAATCGAGGTTTTTTTTATTTTATATTTTTTATTGAAAAATAAGGAAGTTTTATTTAGTTGTTTATATGTTTTTTTGTTTTGTTTTACTATTATCCTTTTTTTTTCTCAGATTTTTTTAAATAACTTTTTCTAATGTCCATAACACTAATGAAAAGCACAGTGTAGCCTATGATGTGAAAAATTTGGGCCACTTAGAACGTTTTGTAGCCTACTTGTTCCCCTTCGAGGGAACTCGCACTGCGTCGTCGTCGTGACGACACTTTGGGGAACGCCCTCAGCGTAACGCATCTGAAGTATGAATGAAATCTGTCCAATCCTGATTGGTGCTGCGTCATGACGTAGTAGATGACGGCATACCCGGAAGATACAAAGGGACGCCGGCACACACACACATTAGCTTTTTGCTCTTCAGCTTGAAGCGCTCTGTGTTTTGTCAGTCCTATTTATTGTTGTCTGTCCTATTCTAGCCACAAGCATCAATATGAGCGAGCAGTTTAAGAAGTGTGTGCATCCGTGCCCACGTTATATTTCGGGCTCGGACACACACCAGCTGTGTGTGCTTTGTCTCGGCGTGCAGCACGCTAGGGCGGCTCTCGAGGGAGCCGCTTGTAGCGAGTGCGATAAGCTGCCGCTGAGAACATTGCGCTCACGGCTCGCTGTGTTTGACCAGCACGGCCAGGCTCGCGAGCCTCGCGGTTCTGGGCCCGCTATTGCCGAGGCAGAGCGGCGTCGCAGATCGTGGGGCTCACAAATGGATCTGTCAGCGGGACATGGGACTGCTACGGCATCTTCCCAGTCCTCGTCTGAAGATTCAGACGTTCTCCCGCCCCGTGTGGAAGCTCGCGAGGCGGCTTCTTCCCGCGAGGCGGAGGACCAGATGTTGCAATTGTCTGGCTCTGAGGAGTCAGATGATTTAAACATCGAGGCGGGTGATGCGACGTTAGAAATTCAAACGCCAGCGCATCCACCCGCCCAAGAGGAGCTTGTGGAGGTTCTGACACGCGCTGTGGCCAAACTTAATATCGACTGGCCACAGGAGGAACCTCAAATCCAGCCGCCCAGTAAGCTGGATGAGAGGTTTTTCAGGCGCAGATCTCAACCTCCACGCCGGGGTCTGCCTTTTTTCCCTGACTTGCACAACGAGTTGTGTAAGTCGTGGGACAAACCATTTTCAGCCAGGCTCTCTAATCCCCCAGTCCTTGATTTTGCAAATGTTGTGGGGGCGGCTGAATCTGGTTATGGGAGATTACCTCGGGTTGAGGAGGCTCTCGCGAGCTATCTCTCCCCCGAGGCCGCATCGTCCCTTAAGGCCCCGGTACTGCCCACTAAGCCGTGCCGAGATACATCAGCGCTGGTGGGCAGGGCATATATGGCGGCTGGGCGAGCTGGTGGCTGTTTGCACACGATGGCAGTGTTGCAAGCCTACCAGGCCGACCTCCTTAAGGAGCTGGATGAAGGCCAAGGGCCATCTCCAGAGGATATTTTGGAGCTCAGAAAGGCCACTGATTTGTCTCTCCGCATCACAAAGGAGACGGCCCGTGCCATCGGCCGCTCCATGGCTGGTTTGGTGTGCGTTGAGAGACACCTATGGTTAAATCTATCAGGGATGAAGGAGAAGGAAAAACATTTTCTCCTGGATTCCCCGATCTCGCCTTTTGGCCTTTTTGGTGGCGCGGTCGATACCGTTGTTGGAAGGTTTCAGGAGGTGAAAAAGCAGTCAGCAGCCTTCCAGCAATACCTCCCCCGTCGCTCCAGCTCCTCTAGGAAGGCTGCCTCTAAGGGGCAGCCTCAGCCGTCTGCCAGCTCCTCGCACCGTCGGGTGCAAAAGGAGAGTGTTGCCTCCCGCGCCCCTCCCGAGGGAGCCTGGCAAAGGAGGCGACGCTCTCGAGGTAAGCCTTCGGAGCCGAAGGTCGATCTAAGGACCGTCCTTCAGGCGAAGAAGGCTTCCTCTAAGCGGTCCTAGTTGCGACCGGACCGCTGAGAGCTGTCCCCCCCGGGATGGAGCGATCGAGGTCGCTTCCTTCCCGGAGCTCTCGGGGAATCAGTGCTGTGCTCCCGCCGTCCAGTACGTTTCGGGCCACACTGATTTCCCGCGTACGCACGCCGCTCCAGCCACCTCTAAAAAGACCTGTGGCTGGGTAGCGAACGCGTATGCACACCGAAAATCATTCTCGACTACTCCCTGCCGGTCAGCCGCTTCAGGGGGTCGGGAACGAGTCTCGGTTAATACCCGAGGCCAGCCTCGAGAGGCTGGTTCCCTTAGTAGATTATCTCGGCGCATGGTCATGCCTTCCGAATATATCTGCGTGGGCCCTGCGTACTGTAGAGCTGGGTTACAGGCTGCAGTTCAGCTCCCCTCCACCGAAGTTCAACGGGGTGGTCTGGACTGTGGTCGGCCCAGAGCAGGTTCGGGTTATGGAACAGGAAGTTCAGTCCCTGTTGGTAAAAGAGGCCATAGAACGTGTTCCTCTGCCACACAGGGAGTCCGGGTTCTACAGCCGGTACTTCATAGTTCCCAAGAAGGATGGGGGGTTGCGTCCAATAATAGATCTCAGGCACTTGAATCGTTCTCTGAGGAGATTCAGGTTCAAGATGCTCACAATTCCAGCCATCGTGAGTCAGATCCAGTTCGAGGACTGGTTCGTCACGATAGATCTGAAGGACGCATACTTCCATATCTCCATCCTTCCGTGTCACAGGAAGTTCCTGAGGTTCGCTTTCGGGGGCGAAGCGTACCAATATCGGGTTCTTCCCTTTGGCCTAGCTCTTTCCCCTCGCACCTTCACCAAGTGCATGGATGCAGCGCTGGCTCCGCTGAGACTCCAGGGCATTCGTGTACTCAATTACATCGACGACTGGCTAATATTAGCCAAGTCGTACGATATGGCAGTTCGACATCGAGATGTCGTTCTCGCTCATATCAGGTGCTTGGGGCTGAGACTCAACACGAAGAAAAGCGTGTTGACGCCCTCCCAGAGGACTACGTTCCTGGGAGTGGTATGGGATTCCACGACGATGCGGGCACAAATGTCTCCTGCTCGGGTGGGTTCCATACAGGCGTTGGTCTCCAGAGTGAAGCTAGGCCACAACCTCACTGTGAAGCAGTTTCAAATACTGCTGGGGCACATGGCAGCAGCGTCCAACATCATACCTTTTGGCCTGCTACACATGAGACCCCTACAGTGGTGGTTGAGAGCCAAGGGGTTTTCCCCGAGGGGAAATCCGTTCCGTATGATCAGAGTAACGCGCAGATGCCTTCGTTCTCTCGTCATATGGAGGAAACCTTGGTTCCTGTCCCAGGGACCAGTGCTGGGAGCATCTTGTTGCCGGAAAACCGTTTCAACAGATGCCTCCCTCACTGGTTGGGGCGCGGTCATGGACGGCCGCTTTGCGAGAGGTCTGTGGGAGACCCGGCATTCTTCCTGGCACATCAACTGCCTGGAAATGCTGGCGGTCTACAAAGCTCTGAGGAGCTTTTTCCCAGACCTCCGCGGCCACCATGTCCTGATACGCTCGGACAACACTTCTGTAGTCGCGTATCTGAATCATCAGGGGGGTCTGAGGTCGCGCCCTCTATGCAGACTGGCACACCAGATCCTTCTGTGGTCCCAGGGGAAACTGTCGTCTCTCAGAGCGATGTACGTCCCCGGGGACCAAAATCAGGGAGCAGACGTCCTGTCGAGGCGGGGGCTGAGGCCCGGGGAGTGGCGACTCCACCCAGAGGTGGTGGAAGCCATGTGCGTGAGATTCGGCCCAGTGGAAGTGGATCTGTTCGCGTCTCAAGAGACGTCCCACTGTCCACTGTGGTTCTCTCTCAGGCATCCAGCTCCGCTGGGGCTGGACGCCATGATGCAGACGTGGCCAAGGCTGCGTCTGTACGCATTTCCCCCGATCGTTCTGCTCCCGGGAGTCTTGGAGCGAGTCCGCCGGGAGGGGATCAGCCTACTTTTAGTAGCACCCCGCTGGCCGACCCGAGTATGGTTCTCGGACATTGTAGCACTGCTGGACGGCCTTCCGTGGCAGGTTCCTCTGAGGAGGGATCTGCTGTCGCAGGCAGGGGGCACAATATTTCACCCCCGGCCAGAGCTGTGGAACCTCTGGGTCTGGCCCCTGAGGGGGCTCGGTACCTAGAGGCTGGCCTGTCAGCAGATGTTGTCGAGACCCTACTCAGCTCCAGGGCTCCTTCTACCAGGAGACTGTACAGCCTGAAGTGGAATGTGTTTTCCACTTGGTGTAGAGAGCGTGAGGTGGACCCAGTTAACTGCCCAGTGGCTTCAGTGCTGGAGTTCCTCCAAGATCGTTTCTCCGCCGGTCTTACCCCGTCCACACTTAAGGTGTATGTGGCTGCCATTGCGGCTTTCCACTCGCCTATAGGTGATGGGCCTTTGGGGAAGCACCATCTGGTTGTACGTTTCCTCCGTGGGGCTCGGAGGATGAGGCCTGCGGCTCGCTCCAGAGTCCCAACCTGGGACCTGGCGGTGGTACTTGAAGGGTTGGCTGAGGCCCCCTTCGAGCCACTGGAGTCGGCTGAGGCAAAGAACCTGACCCTTAAGGTGGCCTTTCTCCTAGCTATCACTTCTCTGAGGAGAGTGGGGGATCTCCAGGCCTTGGCTATAACGCCAACTTGCCTGGAGTTTGCTCCTGGCGGAGTTAAGGCCATCTTACATCCTAGACCGGGCTATGTGCCCAAGGTGCCATCTAATGTGGCACGGTCAGTGGTTCTTCAGGCCTTCCATCCTCCACCTCACGTGACGGCGGAAGAGGGGAGACTTCACCTGCTCTGCCCAGTCAGAGCCCTGAGAGTGTACCTTGAGAGGTCTTCTCAGTGGAGGAAGTCAGACCAGTTGTTGGTGTGCTTTGGTTCACCCAAGAAAGGGCTGCCTGCATCCAAGCAGACAATCAGTAATTGGATTGTCCAGGCTATAGCCACGGCTTATCAGGTGCGCAATCTGCCTTCACCTATGGCCGTGAGGGCTCATTCTACCAGGAGCATGGCCTCCTCGGTAGCCCTCCTTTCTGGAGTCTCGCTTCAGGATATTTGCGAAGCGGCTGGGTGGGCCACTCCGCACACCTTCATACGGTTCTACAGTCTGCAACTCCCTGTGACGCCTGGCGCCAGAGTGCTCGCGTCCTAAGTGTGCCTGTTTTACAGCTTCATACTAGGGCGGGTGTGATTACGGTGTGGCATAGTGGGTATTACGTTCCCCAAAGTGTCGTCACGACGACGACGCAGTGCGAGTTCCCTCGAAGGGGAACGTCTCGGGTTACGACTGTAACCCTTGTTCCCCGAGAAGGGAACGAGACACTGCGTCTCGTCGCCACACCTATCACGGGCAGAGCGCGTGCTTCATCGCAAATAGCTAATGTGTGTGTGTGCCGGCGTCCCTTTGTATCTTCCGGGTATGCCGTCATCTACTACGTCATGACGCAGCACCAATCAGGATTGGACAGATTTCATTCATACTTCAGATGCGTTACGCTGAGGGCGTTCCCCAAAGTGTCGTCACGACGACGACGCAGTGTCTCGTTCCCTTCTCGGGGAACAAGGGTTACAGTCGTAACCCGAGACGTTTTTCATGCAAGTTCTACAGCCAAAAATAATAGAATGTCATGTAATCTTTCACATCACATATTTTAGCGTTATGGACGTGTGATGCAGGGTAAGTAAAAAAAATACAGCTGGCCACTTTCACTTATAGCATCAGCTAAATGAATAGCTGTATCTTTGATATTGGTTACACATAGTGACATAGGCTTGTGCTTGTACTTACATTAATGACAGATACATAACGTTACAAGTTAGACTAACAGCTACCGTTCTGTCTGTCACATACGAGCATACATCTTTACGATTATACTGTCATATACGAGCATAAATCTTTACGATTATATTTAACTAATGACAATTAGTACATTTTTTAAATACATAATTACTTATCAAAATATCTCATGAAGCATAAACATAATTAACAGAAAAAAAACTGACTGTGTTCGTCTCGTCGTCACTTGCCATTGGAAGCTCATTGAAGCAGCCTACGTTTCTGCTGAATCCTGCAGCTTATCTGGCAACCTCGGCGTCAGGGGGGAGGGGGAGGGGATACACCGCTCTACAGTATTTTTAAAGTGATTGCAGTACCAGTTTTGGCCACAATCCTACATACGGTTCCTTTAACACTCTTAAAGGGACTATGTGTAGCTTTTTAGGTATTTTATTATCTAAAATCAATATTTTTATTCATAAATATGCCCTCAATGGTGTACAAATACCTATGCCAATGATCAGACTAATCCTCGTAAACGAAGAATTTATTATCTTTATATACATGGGACGGGTAGGTCCATAGACAGTATATAAACTGGACACAGCGACCCCATAGGTTTCAACGGAGAAAAGTGAAGCAAATTAGAAGCACTCATTTCCTGATTGCCGAGCGAACTGCGCAGACTCAAACTGAGCTTGACGACGTGGATGTGACGTGAGCAGCCTGTCTGACAGTTGTAAGTCTTCTAGGAGCTGTGCCAAGACAAATCTGAATCATTCCCTTCCGAAACTTGCAGAGACGGAGAGCGTGAGTAGGAGCTGTCCATGAGCTAGGAGCAGGAGAAACTTTACAATTCTCTATGGGCTTCTCCCTTGACTTTATCGGACTTTATGCCTCCACGTCCCCCCGATTGACTACGAGCTTCTCCTCCTGTCTCTACGGTAATTTCCAGAGAGTCGCGTGGTTATGACGCAATCGTTAGCCTGTTTTTACAAAAACTGCTTCTACGGGGCCATAACGTAAGATACAAGGTAATGGAGCATTTTATACATTGTCGTGTTTCTTTAGAAATAAATAATGGACAAATGGAGTCTTTAAACGCCTCAGATGTAAAGTTATTCGCTGTCAAAGTGACGCCAAAATGAATGGGAGTCAATGGGATGCTAACAGCAGGTGAAGGCTTGTTAGCCAATGGCGGCCGCCGGGGGTGGTACGGAAATCGAGAGCTCGATTACCCCCCTGGGTAGGTCCACGGAGGCTTCCATGTAGTTCCGCCATCTTGAAAAACTATAATAGCAGAGAGGGACAAAAAGTACTAGGCCAAGGCGTTTCCACAACGCATTTTCGTTTCGTCACGTGACTGAAGCCAGCAGAAGCGGAGGAGCAGAGCAGTGAGAGGCGCTTGTCACTGCCGCGGCAAGTTTAAAAGGATGCACACTGCACGATTATTTATACACCGTTCATTCATACATATGCTGAGTCACAGGATAAGGAGTCCTCGTCGTCGAAAAAGTCCAAAATAGACCGTAAAAGGAAACGTGACCGGAGATTACAAAAACAAGGGTTAATGTCGGGATAGCTAACGCAGGAGAAAGCTTTCAAAAGAGACGCTGAAGTTTCCTGCTTTCTTCTCGACAGGTAAATCAATGTTACGGTCTTAATTACAAGCTTTTTTTTCATTGCTTGGTTGTGTACTTTATCGCGAAGCAAAGAGGACACGGAGACTGACAGAATAGACAGAGCAGGTTACTTATGATATAAAAAAATCTCAGCTCTCAGATTCTGTCACTTTTATTACGAAATTCAAACAATATATACTGTTTTTTTTGGCGCTTGTAAATGTGACGCGAGTCACGACGGATCCCTAGCGGCACGTGAACCGATCATCTCTAGCTAGTAAATAAACACAAATGAACAATGTTGAAAGATACAGTACAACTTACCGAAATGTATATTCCTCATACATTATATCGACCAATCAATCAAACAAATGGTAAACAGCTGGAGAACAATTATGTATGTCACAACATTTACCTCAGGAAAGCCATTTAATGACCATAATAAAGGCTAGCAGTTAGTTGGCTAGAAAAAAAGAGCTATAAAGAGTATTTTGCTAAATATGTGTACTATATTACATATTTATTATATTTTTATTTATATAATTAAATAAAGTTATTATAATAAAAAAAAACGCATTATATATCTTTCTGTATGTTTACAGCATTAGGTGAGTTGTTTTTTTCTTGAGAAAAATTAATGCCTATCTTGTGTAGATACCCCCCCAGGCGTGGCGTGAGCATGTGATATTAACGTGCGCGAGTGAGGGGGGATCTGTGGCGTGTGCACGACCTGTGATTGACAGTCAGATCTCACACCCCCCTGCGCTGATTGGACCTGATGAAGCGGGAGCGCTGGATTTTTGCAAAACAAATAACACGCTCCAGGTGGAGTTAGAAGCTCGGGTTTTTTCTAAAACCACCTTATTTATGTTGTTCTGTCGGATTATAGTGTCGATTACTCTGAATATGATAAAAAAAATGTTGCCGACGGCAGCTTTAAGAAATTGAGTATGTTTACTCAATTAAAACAATGCACCCCGCCCCACCCTCTGACGCGACAACTCGACGGTCGAGTGAGCGCGGGCTGTTTGAACTCTCTCCAGTCTCCAGAACAGTTCTTCTCTTCTCAGCGTAGCAGATTTGGTGCATTTTCTCTGTGAAATTCAGGTTTGTGTATGTTTTATTACTGTGCTTTAAATCATTTTATTTAATGCAAAACAACATACAGAGGCGTAATTCGACACCTAAACCAGAGTCGCACCTGTCTTTTCGCGTGATTGAAACGCCTTGCATAAACACACGACTTTATTCCTAATGATAATGAAAATAATTAATTTGTATGGTAAAATGTTCTCAAAACAGTGCACTGTTTATTTATCCGGTGGAAATTGGATAACAGACTGGTTGATTACACTTGAATTAGGCTACCTGTGTTATGCAGGTAAGAGAGGACCCAAAAGCGAATTAACAAAAATAGTCTTTAATAAGAACACAAGGTGGTAAAATGTAGAACACAATTCTTCTTGAGAGATAATGGCAAAACAGGCAACCCGCAGAGAGGGCGATAAAAAATGAAACAAAAAATACTTCAGATAACTTCAAAAGAGTCTTTAGGCAGCAGACAGAGAAGGATGTGATCGCGGCGACAGGCTGCAGGTCTCTCAGAGAAGACAAGGCTCGAGAAAAGACTGCGGTTACCAGATCTCTCACAGCGTCAGGTGAACTGGGCAGAATACAAAGATATAGATGATTAGCAGAGAATAGATAGCGTTCACCAGGCGGATGCCAACAGGACAGGACTAGGACAGAGACAAACAGGACTGTAGCTTGCTTCTAGCATGAGTAACTCAAGTGAGAATCCGACAAGGAAAGAAGCAGAAACAGACAGAGAAATAGGGACCTAATCAGAGGGGAGAGGGAACAGGTGGGAAGAGAGTAAACGAGGTAGTTAGAGAAGATGAGGAACAGCTGGAGGAAGGGAGAAGGGAAAGAAACAGTAACTCCAAAACCCCAGCAGAGGGAGACAGAGAAGAGAGAAAGATCAAGAACAAGACAACATGACAAGACATGACAATACATGACAGTACCCCCCCCGTCAATGAGCGCCCCCTGGCGCTCCCGAGGAGGGAACCTGGTGGCTACGGAGGAAATCATCGATGAGAGACCGGTCCAGCACGTCCCGAGAGGGAACCCAACTTCTCTCCTCGGGCCCGTACCCCTCCCAATCTACCAGAAATTGATGACCACGACCCCGGGGACGCATGTCCAGAATCCTGCGGACCCTATAGATAGGAGCGCCCTCGACAAGAATAGGGGCGGGAGGAGGACGAGTGGGAGCACGAAGAGCGGGCTTAACACAAGAGACGTGGAAGACCGGGTGGACACGGCGAAGGTAACGAGGGAGAAGAAGTCGCACCGCGACAGGACTAATGATCTGAGAAATACGGAACGGACCGATGAAACGCGGGGTCAACTTACGAGACGCAGACTTAAGAGGAAGATTGAGAGTGGAGAGCCATACCTTCTGGCCACGAGAATATCTAGGGCTCTTAGTTCTACGTTTGTTAGCAGCTCTCACAGTCTGATCTCTATAACGGCAAAGAGCGGACCTGACTCTCCTCCACGTGTGCTTACAACGTTGAACAAAAGCTTGAGCGGAGGGAACGCAAGAATCGGCGAGCTGAGACGAGAACAGCGGAGGTTGGTACCCAAGACTACTCTGAAAAGGTGACAGACCGGTCGCAGACGAAGGAAGCGAGTTATGGGCGTATTCAGCCCAGGGAAGCTGCTCTGACCAAGACGCAGGGTTACGGAAGGCAAGGCTGCGTAAAATGCGACCAACAGTCTGATTGGCCCGTTCGGCTTGCCCATTAGATTGGGGGTGGAAGCCGGACGAGAGACTGACGGAAGCCCCAATCAAACGAGAAAACTCTCTCCAAAACTGAGACGTGAACTGCGGACCTCTGTCCGAAACGATGTCCGACGGGAGACCATGAATTCTGAAAATATTTTCGATGACAATTTGCGCCGTCTCTCTAGCAGAAGGAAGTTTTGCGAGGGGAATAAAATGAGCCGCCTTAGAGAACCGATCAATAACCGTGAGAATAACCGTCTTGCCCGCCGACGGAGGAAGTCCGGTTATAAAATCTAAGGCGATGTGTGACCACGGTCGTGAAGGAATTGGAAGTGGTCTGAGAAGTCCGGCGGGAGGAGAGTTCCCAGACTTAGTCTGCGCGCAGACGGAGCAAGCCGCCACGAAACGACGTGCGTCACGTTCCCGAGTGGGCCACCAAAAACGCTGACGGACGGACGCGAGCGTGCCCCGGACGCCGGGATGGCCTGCTAATTTGGAAGAGTGGGCCCACTGAAGAACGGCCAGACGAGTCGGGACAGGAACAAAAAGAAGGTTCTTCGGACAGGTGCGCGGCGAAGGAGTGTGAGCGAGCGCTCGTTTAACTTGCCTCTCAATTCCCCAGACAGTCAATCCGACGACACGCCCCTCAGGGATAACTCCCTCGGGGTCCATTGAGACTTCAGAGGAATTAAAGACACGAGATAACGCATCAGGCTTGGTGTTTTTAGAGCCTGGACGATAGGAAATTACAAATTCGAAACGAGCAAAAAACATTGACCAACGAGCCTGACGCGCGTTTAGTCGTTTGGCAGAACGAATATACTCAAGGTTCCTATGGTCTGTCCAAACGATAAAAGGAACGGTCGCTCCCTCCAACCACTGTCGCCATTCGCCTAGGGCTAAGCGGATGGCGAGCAGTTCGCGATTTCCCACATCATAGTTACGTTCAGATGGCGACAGGCGATGAGAGAAATACGCGCAAGGGTGGATCTTGTTGTCAGAGAGCGAGCGCTGAGAAAGAATAGCTCCCACGCCCACCTCTGACGCATCGACTTCAACAATGAACTGTCTAGAAATGTCAGGTGTAACAAGGATAGGCGCGGACGTAAAGCGTCTTTTGAGAAGATCAAAAGCCCTCTGGGCGGAATCGGACCAACAAAAGCGCGTCTTGACAGAAGTAAGGGCTGTCAGAGGGACAGCCACCTGACTGAAATTACGGATAAAGCGTCGATAAAAATTAGCGAAGCCGAGAAAACGCTGAAGCTCGACGCGTGACTTGGGAACGGGCCAATCAATGACAGCTTGGACCTTAGCAGGATCCATCTGAATACCTTCTGCAGAAATAACAGAACCGAGAAACGTGACGGAAGAGGCATGAAAAGTGCACTTCTCAGCCTTTACATAAAGACGGTTCTCTAAAAGGCGCTGGAGGACGCGTCGGACGTGATGGACATGGATCTGGAGTGACGGCGAAAAGATCAGGATATCGTCAAGGTAAACGAAAACAAAAATGTTCAGCATGTCTCTCAGGACGTCATTTATCAGTGCCTGAAAGACAGCTGGAGCGTTGACGAGGCCGAAAGGAAGGACCCGATATTCAAAGTGCCCTAACGGAGTGTTAAACGCCGTCTTCCACTCGTCCCCCTCCCTGATGCGTACGAGATGGTAAGCGTTACGAAGGTCCAGTTTAGTAAAAAATTTAGCTCCCTGCAAGATCTCGAAAGCTGATGACATAAGAGGGAGCGGGTAACGATTCTTAACCGTTATGTCATTCAGCCCTCGATAATCGATGCAGGGACGTAAGGACCCGTCCTTCTTTTGAACAAAGAAAAACCCCGCTCCGGCGGGAGAGGAGGAGGGGACAATAGTACCGGCGTCGAGGGCTACGGATAAATAATCTTCGAGAGCTTTACGTTCGGGACCTGACAACAAGTATAGTCTTCCCCGGGGGGGGGGGTAGTTCCCGGGAGAAGATCTATACAACAATCATACGAATGGTGTGGAGGGAGAGAAGTGGCCCGGGACCTACTGAACACCGTCTGGAGATCGTGATACTCCTCCGGCACCCCCGTCAAATCACCAGACTCCTCCTGAGAAATAGAGACAGAGGAAACGGGGGGAACAGCAGACATTAGACACTCAACATGACAAGAAATGCTCCAGGAAAGGATAGTATTCTTAGCCCAATTAATAGAGGGATTATGACGGACTAGCCAGGGATGGCCTAAAACAATAGGAGTGAAAGGAGACTGAAAAATTAAAAAAGAAATGGTCTCGCTATGATTACCAGAGACAGTGAGGGTTAAAGGCAGCGTCTCACGCTGAATCCTGGGGAGAGAACTACCGTCCAAAGCGAACAGGGCCGTGGGATCTTCTAATTCCTTGAGAGGAATATCATGTTCTCGAGCCCAGTTCTCATCCATAAAACAGCCTTCCGCCCCAGAGTCTATCAAAGCGCTGCAAGTAGCCGACGAGCCGGTCCAGCGGAGATGGACCGAAAAAGTAGTGCTGGACCTTGAAGGAGAGACCAGAGTAGTCGCGCTCACCAGTAGCTCCCCTCTTACTGGTGAGCTCTGGCTTTTACAGGGCAGGAGGACACAAAATGAGCAGCTGAACCGCAATACAGGCAGAGGCGGTTGGTGATTCTCCGCTCCTTTTCCTTAGGCGAAATGCGGATGCCCCCCAGCTGCATGGGCTCGGAGTCCGAGCTGGCGGAAGAAGACGGTAGAGATGCGGAGAAAGAGGTAACAGAAAAGGCGGACTCCTTTCCGCGAACTCGGCGACGAAGGTCGAACCGTCTCTCAATGCGGATAGCGAGTTCAATCAGGGAATCCACACTGGTAGGAACTTCTCGAGAGAGGATCTCATCCTTTACTTCAGCACAGAGCCCCTCCAGAAAACGGGCGAGTAAGGCCGGCGGGTTCCAGTCGCAAGAGGCAGCGAGAGTCCGAAACTCAATTGAATAGTCAGTAACGGATCGCTTACCCTGACACAAAGATGACAAGACCCGGGAAGCCTCTTCTCCAAAAATAGAACGGTCAAAAACTCGTATCATTTCCTCCTTAAAGTCCTGATACTGGTGAGTACATTCAGCCTCCGCCTCCCAGATCGCCGTTCCCCATTCCCGGGCCCGTCCGGTGAGGAGAGAAATAACGTAGGCTATACGGGCTCTGTTCCTGGAGTATGTGGAGGGCTGGAGAGAAAAAACCACATCACACTGAGTAAGAAACGAGCGGCATTCAGAAGGCTCACCCGCGTAACACGGGGGGTTATTGACTCTGGGTTCGGGAGGTTCGGAAGCCCTGGAGGCGACCGGTGGGTCAAGGCGAAGATGATGGACCTGTTCGGTGAGATCAGAGACTTGGGCAGCCAGGGTCTCAACGGCACGTCGAGCGGAGGACAACTCCTCCTCGTGCCGGCCGATCATCGCTCCCTGGATCTCGACTGCAGACAGGATTGGATTAGGAGTCGCTGGATCCATTGTTGGTCGGATTCTTCTGTTATGCAGGTAAGAGAGGACCCAAAAGCGAATTAACAAAAATAGTCTTTAATAAGAACACAAGGTGGTAAAATGTAGAACACAATTCTTCTTGAGAGATAATGGCAAAACAGGCAACCCGCAGAGAGGGCGATAAAAAATGAAACAAAAAATACTTCAGATAACTTCAAAAGAGTCTTTAGGCAGCAGACAGAGAAGGATGTGATCGCGGCGACAGGCTGCAGGTCTCTCAGAGAAGACAAGGCTCGAGAAAAGACTGCGGTTACCAGATCTCTCACAGCGTCAGGTGAACTGGGCAGAATACAAAGATATAGATGATTAGCAGAGAATAGATAGCGTTCACCAGGCGGATGCCAACAGGACAGGACTAGGACAGAGACAAACAGGACTGTAGCTTGCTTCTAGCATGAGTAACTCAAGTGAGAATCCGACAAGGAAAGAAGCAGAAACAGACAGAGAAATAGGGACCTAATCAGAGGGGAGAGGGAACAGGTGGGAAGAGAGTAAACGAGGTAGTTAGAGAAGATGAGGAACAGCTGGAGGAAGGGAGAAGGGAAAGAAACAGTAACTCCAAAACCCCAGCAGAGGGAGACAGAGAAGAGAGAAAGATCAAGAACAAGACAACATGACAAGACATGACAATACATGACAACCTGAATGTTTAAGTGTTTCATTTTTACTTATAAAATGTTTGTTAATTGAGTTTAAATGTAGGCAATATTGTATACATGTTAAAAAAAAATGTGCTCAGGCCCGGCTGCAGGATGGATGAAATGACTGAGGGGGCATGTGAAATTGTTAAGGGGGCTTAGCTTTATACCATCAATGAACAAAACACACTGATAACTCGCTTAATAAAAAGATACGCCAGCATAATTTATTATGCATAGCCTATATTAACCCGGCTTTCACGCTTAATTTTATAAAATATTCTAACTGACTCCCCAGAGTGAGTTTTTTCAAGGCGACTGTTATTTTAGAACATTCCCCCTTAATGTTTCCATGGCGACGCGTCATATTTGTCACGTGACACACCGCAGCCACAATAACACTGTATGGCTGATTCCCAATTCGCCTACGACCTAAAAGTATGTACTTTTTTTGTGATGAAAAAGTACATACTTTTGAGTGTGTAGCAAAAGAGTATGCACGTTCTGGGACATACTTCGATGACGTCATGCAACGTAAACGAGAACGTGGTTGCCTAGTTACGCACACCGCGACTGTTAACAAAACATTTTACATTTCATTCATTCTTATATATCCAATATAATTTTATTTACTATTCCCATTTTTTTTTTCACAATACATTTACAATGTGTTTTACCAAATGTAGGACTGAAGCAGGGCGTCGTCGTAGATCAACCAAACGCAGGTCGTTTGTGAGGTGAGGCTGCTGGTTCTGACGTTCATGTGCAAATATGTGTAACGAAAGCTACTTATTTTCTGAGTTATAATATTTAAAGTTTATAGTGTAACTATTGTTTAACGTATTTTATACTTATGTATAATACTTAAAAATACCCCTATGAAAATGAACCATGCTTTTACTATAGTAAAAGTGTAGTAACCATGTTTCTTTGGTTGGACTGATAAAGTTAACATTTGTACAGCCACAGTATTACTACAAATAAGTCAGACAGAGACATCAAAAGAAATACATAAAAAAGACACTTGCATGACACTGTACTAGAGCCTTTTTATTTATTGTTTTGTAGCCTGCAATGAGGCGCTCAGTATCTTCATCGGACCCTACAAGATAAACACGGTACTTTATTGGCACAACATAAACCCATTAATATTACGAGACATATAATAGAAAAATATAACTTTAATTAGGGTTAAACATTTGAATTCTTACACTTAAAAACTGAGGGCGCATCTCCGCTGCTGCATCCGACTGCCTTTACATCACCACTATCACCGCAAAGCTGAGCTCCTCCCTCCCGCACGCAATGGGTTGTGGGCAATATTAGCCGTTAGAGTGTGCATTGATCTGCACTTCGAATTCTAACCGGAAATAGTAGACCATCCGGGTATCTTTGGAATACTCATTTCAACATACTACGATTTGGGACGTACTAATTCTAGTTTCGCATACTATTTAGGACGGATAGTATGCGAATTGGGACTCAGCATATGACAGATCGCCTTAATTTCCTTTTTTATTTCAAAATATTCACAAACTTGCTTACCATGTCATCAACTATCTGATATTCCGATTCTCAAAAATGAGTAAGTGAGTGTGTTTGGTCGTTTAAAAATCTTTATAAATAATCTTGATCTATAACGTGAGATGGGCGCCACCATGTTTCTTTGCGACGCAGTTCAGAGAGTCCTGTCTGTCATCAGTTTCTCCCGAAATACATGCAAGAAAGTGGCCGGTGAACTCCGAGAAGAATAGAGTAA
Organism: Leuciscus leuciscus; assembly: GCF_965113295.1. Classification (NCBI taxonomy): domain Eukaryota; kingdom Metazoa; phylum Chordata; class Actinopteri; order Cypriniformes; family Leuciscidae; genus Leuciscus; species Leuciscus leuciscus. Next base: position 3,553,584 of record NC_138730.1, read on the forward strand.
ACTTTATAGTTACTTCCACTGTGTTTGTCTGATGTGAATAACACACGTCGTCAAATTATATTTGAATAGATTGTTATTGCTGATTCCACAGACATCAGTGTGTATTTTACAAACTCCAAATGTATTGTTTTACTAGTGCTTATGTGTATTTAAATGGCTGAAAACTAAAATAAACATTATTAGGTTGAAAACACTGCATAGTTGTGATATATGACAACGCTGAGCGCGTCCGTCTCTGGCTCAGCGCCAGCCAACACGCGAAAGCACAATTTGAATCTGGCAGTTGTGTGTCACATCACTGAACATTCTAAATCCCATGTGGGACCGTACTCTCAGGGGCACAGAAATAAAAATCCCATATATGGGACCAAACCGGATACCGCTCAAAAGGTTAAACATTTCATTTGTAACCATGAATACAAAAATTAAACTGAGGGGGCAATGCCCCCTTTTGCCCCCTCATGGCGCCGGGCCTGAATGTGCTGTATTGCTGTACTCATCGACAATAAAGGCCAATGTATACTGGTGGTTGTATGGAATAGGCTACTATTTTACAAAGGTTTAGAGAAAATTAAAAAAGTGAATATTACTCATTAATAAAAACAGTTCATATTATTCATAAATATTGTTTTTTAAATGTTTAAATGTTAAATTATTTCTACTCAATTTTATTTGTTAATGTACCAGATGCAGTTACTCAGATTTACTTTTTTTTTTACTTGCATTTACTCAATTCTACGGAGCCCCTAAAGGGACCTTTGCAAAAAATAAAAAATAAAGACTATTGCGTGCTCACGCGAAACGTATGGCGTGCGCACGAGAAACTATCGCGGCTTTGGCCGCAACTCTGGAGGACTTGGAGTTAAGTTTTTCTTTGAGAAAAGAACAAAGAACGGCACTTAAGTCATTCTTAAAAAAAGGAAGATGTGTTCGTAGTTTTGTCGGCCAGATTTAAAAGTTGAATCTATCAATTAACGTTAGCTCCGCTGTTGGGAAAACGCTCTGGTTGGTTGAAGCACTGTCCTATTGTGTGCAGAGGGAATTTGAAAGACAGCCGTTTATCCCACCCATCAGATTGACCGTGTCTATGGTGAGTTGCCAGACTAAACATCTTGATGTACGTCTGGCTTGCCAGGCTAGTATTGACGGCTTTTCAAGAAAGATCATTTGGCTGAATGCGTACACAACAAGCAATGACCCGAAGGTCATCGGAGGATATTACATGGAAACAGTGGAGAGTTCAGGTGGCTGCCCTAGAATCATTAGAGGCGACTGTGGCACAGAGAATGGGCACGTGAGAGACTTCCAACGTTTCCTCAGACGCAACATTTTACAGGAATCTAATATTGACTGCTACTTACAAGGTGCAAGCACAGCCAACCAGCGAATAGAGAGTTGGTGGGGATTTCTCAGGAAAGAAAGCATGGAATTTTTCATCTCTTTGTTTGGTGACCTTAAGGACAGAGGATTGTTCGACGGAGAATTTTTGGATAAAAATCTCATGCGATTCTGTTTCTTGGGAATTATTCAGGTGAGTGGAGGAGGTCTATGTCTACTTTTCCTTTTAAAATATTTTTAAAAATTGATAATTTCCTGAAATTAACATGCATCTTTTAAAGTTTTTTTTTTTTTTGCGGGGAAAGCTATAAAATAGAATAAGTAAAAGACTCCACACTAACACAAACACATTTTCAAAACTGTAAAAGGTTAGGTTATATAAAAATAAAACATTAACTAATTATTTTATGATAAACATAGCCTATTACTGTCTTAAGTTAACTGCATTTATATAAATAAACGCTTTATAAACGCTAATAGTAATGATTATTATTAGGCCTACATTTAGGCTACATATTTAGACGCTTTTATCCAAAAAAGGAACAAATAATTTGTTAAATGTCAGTCATAATACAGGTTAGACAATAATAATCCAGGGCTAGGATTATCACAAGTAAACACAAGATTTTGACGGAGTGTGGAGCGCGCTTACTGCATGGATGAAGGCGTCGGCGCGAAAACTTGCATTTTCCTATCAACAGAACAGTGGAAACACTCTAAAATACTCCATAATTTCTGGTCATACAGAAAATAATAATACATCATTCGCACCTACTTTTTTGTGTCAACTCACAATAACAAGAAAATGTGCTTTTGTAAAATAAAAGAAAACAATCAGGCGCGCTTTCATGATCTCCATGAACTGAAAGCGCGTCTCAAAAATGAAACGCAGCGTAGGCCCATAGCCTCACAGAAATCATAAATATAGGCTACCTATATAAAGCTTGAAATGTAGACTTTTAAACGAACAAATTCGAATCGAAAGCAAATACCGTCTGAGTAGGCTAATCCCGTATTAAAGGTGCATTTCTCTCTAAAGGCGCATCCACTTTACATCGGATATGTAGGCTATGTATGAAGATATGTTTGCAGCCAACACTGATTTAGAAAGCACTAGTTTATTCATAAACAATTTATAAAACAGTAGTTTATTAATAAAAAAGCCTAGTTATTTTTTCTGACACATTTGTTATCATTAGGCCTATCCTGCTTTTTCCGATGCTTTACGGCAAAATGTATATGCGCTTGAGCGCGGAATAGGTTATTCCTCCATGCACCCAGTAGGCCTACCTATTTAATAGATTTGTGTACTAATTGCTTAAATGACTACTAGTCGATTAGAAAAATCTTTAGTCTATGGCAACTTTAGATTGATCATTTTTAGTAAATAAAACTTATTTAGCCAACGTATTATTTATTGGATAGGCTAGTATCCATCTCTTTACATTGAGTTGAGTTAACATAATTAATGAACGAATAAAATGATTAAATTAAGATGCTATATTTCTAGCATTGCTTCCTTCACAAAGTACTGTTTTAAGGTGACAATCCTTTATACATGTGAAGATTGTATTGACACTTCTTTAATCAGATGCGTTTTGACTACGTTTAGGTATTTTGTAATTATATCAGGTAGGCCTAATGATGATATATTAACAACAATTTTATGCTATTCATATATATATATATATATATATATATATATATATATATATATATATATATATATATATGTATGTATGTATGTATGTTTGTATATATATATATATATATATATATATGGCATTCAACATTGAAAAAAGCCACTACAGCTTACAATGACACAACCAATTGGAGTTTGAATAACTTTGTTTCAAACCTTTATCTAAAATGTATATTTGTATTGCAGGATGAATTGGATGAAACCGCACGTGTGTGGGATGCACATGTAATAAGACCTTCAAAGAACAATCGAGTGCCAAGCGGTAGACCCAATGTGATGTACTTATTCCCAGAGCTCTATGGAACGGAGAACTGCATGTCGCCGGTGGACACAGGCGACCTACAGCTGTGCAAGACAGAATGCACATTTCGATCGTCTATATCATGTGACAGTGATGTCTATGAGATTTGTAATACTGTTATGATAGAAGCTCACCTTGAGCTCCCAAAGGACTCGTACCAAGCAATAGACTTATACTTGCATCTAAGGAATGAGTTATTGACCTTATTGTAACTTGTGCTCAGGGTGTAGATAGAGGGGGTGGTGGCACCTTGTTCAAAGGATATCTGATACCCAAATGCTAAATGTTAAAAATTCTGTCTTTTTCAGACTTTCTTCTGTGGAACACACAAATGTTTTGCAGAATGTGCATTGAAGCATCCTTTGTCATCACTTGCATTCAGATTTTTCATGCTATGGTTGTAAATGGGTATTGAGGCTGCCAATGCCTAATATTCTGCTTAACATCTTTTGTGTTTCTCAGAGGAAGGTCATCCTGGTTTGGAACAAGTGTGAATATTTTCATTTTCTTGTTAACAATCCCTTTAATATTTTGTACTTTTTTGTGTTAATATTTAGTTTTCCCCCTGGATGTTGGCAATGTAATAAGAATCAAATGCAAAACAGTAAGGGGTTTAGAACACAGTTGGGGTCAATTTATTGATTATTATACTTTAACACAGACAATGTACTGATGACATCATCTAACAATGTTTACAAACATGGCTACTCAAACTTACCATGTTCTTATTACAATAAATTGTAAAAAAGAAAACAGAGAAAGAAAAAAATGGCAAGATATATTGAATGAATTAAAATTACAGTCCATTCATTATAATTGAACAGGAATATATTTTCATTACTGTTTACCTGAAATGTACAAACATTGTTTTGCTTTATAAACATTTCTAAAGTTTTGCTTAAGAAGCTTATCTCCCCCTCATTCAACCCAACAGGAGTGAAACAGAATGATTTACAATATATCTTCTCCATGTCTAAGTCGAAGCTCTCAAACACATTTAACAGGGTATTTCATTATATAATTGCTACTGACTTGTAACATTAATGAACACAAACTATAAACTCATGTACAGCATAGCTATTTTGGACATACACTTTCTTCTTTCAGTTCAACTGAATGTCTTTTTTTAAAATAAAATTCAAATTTGATCCTGTCTCTTTAGAATAAAAATGAAAACTAACTTTAAAACCTTAAAAGATCATTTAAAACCACTCAATCATTTCAAAAATTCAAAATGAAGTCGCCTTCAAAAAAAATCATAATGGCAATAAAAAAGTAACGGTAGTATAACCAGTGGTGTAAAAAAAAAACCTTGACTCTGTCAAGTTCTCAGTTCAGTTGATTCAGTTACAGAATGTCCATAGCAAAGCAATCTCCACTTAGGACATTGTCAAACTCTGCACGAAATTCAGGGTAAGAGTTGTATGTACACGGCAAGTCGAGAACTGCTCCACATGTATGTGCAACAGGTCTGCGTCCAAAACCACATAATCCATTAAACATGACTTCGATTTTGTCTTTGCAAATGACAGTAGAGCCAGTACAGAATCGTAGGAAAGTCTCCAGCTTTCTTTGGTCTAGGTTTTTCACGTAGCGCTGCAGATGATTAAGGGTCAGCTGCTCTTGCTGGTTCAATAAATCTTTTGCTGGCTTTATCATTTGTGCAACTTTCTTGGATGTAGCTTTCTTTGACTCGTATGCTTCCAGTATGCTTTGTCTGTTTAGATTCAGAATGCCACTCGGCATAATGGTTCGGAAGCAGTCAATAATAAATTTGGGCTCTTGGAGGAGAACTTTGTGAGCCATTGTCAAAATAGCAAACTGGATGTTTTCTTTTGGCGGCAAGTGGTATGAGCCCATCCGTGAGAAGAGATCAAGTAAATCTTCTGAATCACTTTCATCCAGGCTGCCTTGAACAGCTTTTTCAACAACGGACTGCTCTGAGGTAGACAAATATTTAAAAAATGAGGACATCAGGAGCTCTTCATCCACAGAGTCAATACCATTAATACATGCCAATATAAATGCTGGAGACAACCTGACAGGCATCACACCATGATCAATGTAGCCTTTCACCCACACTCTTCCAACAGCTTGCCACTCCCCCTCCAAGTAGTCTGGCCGCAGTCTTGGGACTCGTTCTTCTTCACCCTCACACTGAGCAAGAAAATCTTCCCAGAAGGCAGTGTACAGTTCCCGTGAGACTCCATCGTCATCAATAGCATTTTCATTTGTAAATTCGATCCGCAGGACTTTTTTCATGACTTGGGGTTCCATGAAGATCTCCAAAACATCTTTGACTACATTGACCCTTCTTACCTTCACAGATTTGATCTCTTTCATGCTCTCAGATTCTTCAGATGCTTCCATAAACTGCCCTGCAGAAGATAATCCATCTAACTGACGGGGTTGATCATTTAATGGTGGACTCTGCAGAATTCAAAAATACTGCATTAGAACATGAGAAGATGACTTTACAAACATTGTTTTTTGGGGGGGATTTTTTCCCCCAATCTGCTAGGACTACATCCAGTCAGTTTGTGGTGTCAGTCATTGTAAATTTTAAATACATTGTACCACTGAAACTGGCATGAAACATTATAAATATCTAAATTAATACCCCTGTCATGACTCACTCATATACAGTGACACTCATATACCAAAAAAACATTCGTGCGCAGCCGCTCTACTCCTGACCGCAAGTCCACCATCAGTGTTGTGTGAGGCAGTTAGACACTAGGCAGGTTTGTTGTGTTCATTTCTATTGCATTTAGGATTAAAAGTATCAATAATGTAAAAAATATGATGTGCAGTCAAGTTCGGGTGTGTATGCGGTTTAAATGCGTGTTCTCTTCACACCAATACGCTTGTTGTGATTCGCAGAGTTTTCATATAGGCCTTTACTTGATTATTTCTTATTGAAAAGTGGTGAAACCAAGTAATTTACTGGTCAAGCATTACTGTTAATTCAAGACTGTAATGAGAAAATTTAAATTTGATGGATAATTTAAATTCTGTAATCATATTTTGGTAATGTATTAATTCCACCATCACATCTGAGTGCTGCTTGGATAGATTCAAGATAGTTAAAAATAATTAAATATAATTAATAATACAATAATAATTTAATTGTTCATAATTATGTGTTTATTCTTGTTAGAATATTTTTATTCTTTGTTACTGATTATGAATACAAATTAATCATGACAAACCAAATTAATTGTAATTCTATTAATTATACCATTGATGAAAACAAGCTGATACATTACCGCTTTATGACCATAGTCTACAGTCGTTTTTACTGTCCAATGACAGCCCATCTTATATCTACAGTAGCAGTAGGCCTACTTTGAGTGGCATGGGAGAGAGTCGGAAGTTCATTTGCTGCCCCTACGAGTTTATGATAGCATATTTTAACAATATTTTTAAATGGATAAAGAAAAACTGCCAAAATGTTTTTAAATGTTGGCTTTATTAAACTAGGTTTTAAACGTAAATAATTAGTCTCAAATGTTTATTTATTTTTAATAGCCTACTATTTAATAATTTATTGTTCTTTGTTTATTTAATTAAAAAAAATTTCATTTAACATGCAAACATTTAACATAAAACAAGAATTACATAACAATTTTAAATGTCTATACTTTATTTAAATTATAAATAATAATTTATTTATTAATTTACATGTTTGTGTTTTAATTAAATTGATTTATGCTATAGGCGCGATACGTGTATAATAGAATAATAATAAGTATTTAGCTTTAGGCTATATTGGGACTATTTTAAGGGCCGCGCTGCTTTCTATAGCTTTCTCCTTGTTTCCACAAGGGCTTGCATCTGTCGTCTGCGGCATTCTGAAAAGTTGAGATGTTTTCAACCGACCGCGTCGCCACTATTATAAGCGCTTGTGGAAACAAGGAGAAAGCTGAAAGCGGCGCGGCCCTTAAAATAGTCCCAATATAGCCTAAACACGTATTATAGGTGTACCTTAGTGATTCAAGATAAGACAAAAACACGGTTTGGAAAATGGATTCATTATGTACTCGCTCATTACATAAATGTTGTAGTAGGCTACATTTGAAATAGCCCACAAAAAGTTACGGATTTAATAATAATAATAATGATGATAACAATAAGAAGAAAATACGGACGTGAATAATACTCATTATTATTAAAACAGAATGATAATCAGCATACATTCAATAAAGACATTTAGCCCTTTTTTGCTGGTGGTGGTGGTGGTGGTGGGGAGGGGGGCGGTCAGGGACCTGGATAATGGATAGGGGACGCTGGCCCAAAAAAGGTTGAGAACCACTGCATAAAGGTTTAAATGATCTAAAAATATATATATATATATTATAAATATAACTACCTGTCTAGGATCCCCATCTTCTGCAGGGAAGAGTGGAATCCAGAATGTCAAAACTATCATGAGCAATTCCAATCTGGATCTCTGAGTCCTCCAGTTCTAGATCATAAGAAACAGCAACAGGCTGCCCTAGATCGTCATTTAAACACCCCAAATCTTCAGATTCATGCAGATCAAGAGTGGATGCATAATTGTCCTCTTCAGAATCCTCCTCTTCAGTGGGTGTTGAATGACTGACAGGCACAGGATCACTTGTCTGAGGACGAGGCTGTCTTGACATTCTAGCAGCGTTTCTGGTTCGCCTAGTTGTCCTTCTCTGTTGAAAGGATCCATGAACAAAAAATATTAAAAGAACACATAGGAATATAAACATATACTGTATTTAGCCTGTGTGTGTGTGTGTGTGTGTGTGTGTGTGTGTGTGTGTGTGTGTGTGTGTGTGTGTGTGTGTGTGTGTGTGTGTGTGTGTGTGTGTGACTGTGTGACTGTGTGTGTGTGTGTGTGTGTGTGTGTGTGTGTGTGTGTTTGTGTGTGTGTGTGTGTGTGTGTGTAAAAGGTTTAGGGATAGGGGCAGTGTAAGGGGATAGAATATACAGTACAGTATATAGCCTAAAACCAATTACATCTATGGAAAGTCCCCATAAAACATGGAAAAACAACGTGTGTGTGTGTGTGTGTGTGTGTGTGTGTGTGTGTGTGTGTGTGTGTGTGTGTGTGTGTGTGTGTGTGTGTGTGTGTGTGTGTGTGTGTGTGTGTGTGGGAAAAAAAAAATTTGCTCATAATTTTGTTCAGTTGTATAATCCACAACTTACCATTCTTGGCTCTCTTTCCAATTCAAGAGCAAAATCCGAGGACGAGTCTGATAAAACATGTGGTGAATCCCCTAAGTCCGTTATTTCCATTGTGCATAAGTACAGGCGTAGCATTCTGAGTTTACTCTGTTCATACAGTTCATTAACTGTAATATTTAATGGAATAGTGGTCTGACTGAAATCACGCATTTCAAAAGTATAGCTTTCAGCGCGACCTTTTGAAGAAATCCCTTTAGGAAAAAACAAATCCTTCCCCATCGCCATCAATTCCTCAACTGAAGTGTTCTTTTTAACCGTCAGATGTCGCGTTCCTCCTCCATGTCTTGTCCGAACTTGGTGAAATTCTTGTTTATGAAAATGAAGCCATCCAATTTCCAGGCGTCTGGTCTCTTTAGATGCATTTTTATTGCCGATTCCTGAAAGTTTGTTCAATAAAACCGCGTCATTTGCAGATGTACTGGCAGTGGCACCTTTTTGCATCTTGTCTCGTAATCTATGTAGTACAGTGGACTTGGTGGTTTCACATGCCGCGAGTCTTTGCTCTAACTGCAAGACGATCCCCATATCTGACGATATATTTCGCCAGTTCGTCTTCAGTCATGATCGCAATGACACTTAAGTTAATCTAAAAGAAAAGGTAAGCTATAAATACATTTGCAACAAACATATTCGTGTCATGACAAGGCCTCGATCGTGGATCATTAATTACAGTTACACAGTTACACAGTTTACCTTATCCTCTTTGAGTTTTTCAATTGAATCTTGAGGAATATCCCGTGACCTCAAAAATTCAATAAATTCTTCTTCCATGTTGCGATCTTATGAAAAATAAGCTCCGTACATATCATCCCTATTTCCACATTTGCATTAATGATGCTATAACGCAAACCGGAAATTGTAATGCGTGAGCACGAGATACGTTTCTCGTGCGCACGCAATAGTTTCTCGTGCTCACGCGATAGTTTCTCGTGATAGTTTCTCGTGCGCACGCGATAGTTTCTCGTGCGCACGCGATAGTTTCTCGTGCTCACGCGATAGTTTCTCGTGCTCACGCGATAGTTTCTCGTGCTCACGCGATAGTTTCTCGTGCTCACGCGATAGTTTCTCGTGCTCACGCGATAGTTTCTCGTGCTCACGCGATAGTTTCTCGTGCTCACGCGATAGTTTCTCGTGCTCACGCGATAGTTTCTCGTGCTCACGCGATAGTTTCTCGTGCTCACGCGATAGTTTCTCGTGAGCACGCAATAGTCTTTATTTTTTTATTTTTTGCAAAGGTCCCTTTAGGGGCTCCGTACAATTCATACAGTATATTTCATTGATTTCAAAAAAAATTTGAGTAAAAATGTTTCACCAAAAAAATTGAGTAAATAATAGTTAAACGTTTTACAGTGTATGAATTAAATATCATAAAATTTTTTTTTTAAAAAAACATTTATTTCTTATGCTCTAAACAATGTGATGACATGGAAAAAACACTTTAAAAAACTTTTATTTAAAAAAAAATTTATAAAAATGTTGGGCCCTAAATTAAAAGGTAGCTTACTCTGTGGAGTTTAATTGTGAACAAACAAATTATGATGATATTTTTGGCCCTATCGCCCAGCTCTTTTTTTGAATCATGAATAATTTGTGTCCTAATACAAAACAAAAGGATTGAATGTATAATAAATACAAACCTCAGGATGTCAGTCATTTACAATATCCAGTATCTTAGATAATAGTCCAGAAACAGGGAATATAACAGATGCACTGATGAAATGTCTATTTAAGAGGTTTTAAACAGGATTTAGAGATATATGTGGTATAATATCCCGCTCCAGTGCAGTAGGTGTTGGTGTGCAACTGTTCAGCTCCAAACCCTCCTGTCAAACACACGAAGAAGAGGAAAACGGAAGTAACAACACCTGTTGACACCTAAACCTGTCGCTCACTGATAACACTCGCGGCCATTTATGTGTTTAATCCACAATCCATCGAGACCAGGAAGAGATTCTGAGAACGACGCGCGTGGACTGACAACAAGCGTTACTGAGTTTAAAATACTGATAAATTCTCTTCTTAGTGGACAAGACTGCAAGTAAGTTTAATACATTCTCCATTAAAGTCATTTGTAATTATTAGGAACTTCATATTGCATATTAAGTGTGATTTGAATGTGAAGTTACAGAAGGCTGTTCTTCCTCCGAACAGACAAAGAATCTGCCAGAAATTACAATCTTTCGAAAAAACACAAAAAGTTTTATTGAGAAAAGGTTATTGAAAACAAATATGTTTTTGAAAGTTTTCTCCCATTTCCTCTTCAGTTTTAGGCTGTTGTTTTTGTGATGTGAAATCTAAAGTATTTTTGAAGCAGACATTTACAGTAGACAGAGATGAAGCCTAACGTCAATGAACAACGATCTGATATTATTAAACTGAATATTTCTGTTCATATATAGCAATTATGATTAGTATTTATTTATACAGTATATTATAATTCAGGTTACTTTTACTCAAACACTTTTTTTAAGGATAATTTGAATGAAATCAACAATTGTGAACTTGAAGTAATGATTAAATGACAAACAATTCAATAATTAATAAAGATTGGGTAAATATGATTGTAAAATTATATTATACTGTAATAGAGAATATAACAAATTGGGTTCAGTTTTCCCAGCACAGTGTAAATTTCTGTTCCCTAATTAATTCATATTTAGAGTCAGTTAAACTCATTAAACAATCTGAAATGATTTTACATGTCAATATATTCAGTCATTTTACATGTCAATATATTTGTTAGTAACTCACTTTATTTTATACATTGTTTTTGCTGTTGCTGATGATAACTCAGCATTCTTCATTATTGTCTTAAATAAGATGTTCTTCATCTGTGTAAAATGGTGTCATTTCCAGGTGATGCTGAAGGATTGAGTGTTTTCAGAAAGCAGTGCTGATCAGTTTTCAGTGTCAGTTTAGCTGCAGTATGTCAGAGGAAAGAGGAAAGGACTCTCTCTCTCAGATGAGTCTCTCAGAGAAACACAGGTAAGACTGCGTCTGTTTTCACACTATCAGTTTAAACTCGACTGGACTTTGTGTTTTCCTGTCAATAACAAAACTTTGCAGTAGGCATTAACCCTCTGGTGTCTGAGGTGTTTTCTGGCCCTGGAGGTGTTCTGATGCTCTGACATTTGTGCTTATTTCTGTTACTTGTGACATTTTCATGGCTAAAATCTGATTACACTGTATTCAGCACAAACTCTGCTACAATAATATATCAGCAGCACGTATGTAAAAGTTTTTAGTTTTGAGATAATGACATTTATGCGTGGTTTGTGAAAATACAAAAAAAAAAAAAGGTCATGAAACCCATACTGATTATTTCTTCACAAGACTTTTGAAAATTGTATCACGTAGCCTAGAAACGCACAGAGCGCTCCAAAATATGAAACATTATGGTTACCATATTATACATATCTACGTTTGAGCAGATATCCACAAACACAGTATTTAACAGTAAACACAGGTCTATAATATTCACCATATATCTAGCAACAGTTCAACTGCAATGTGAAATTTATGCAACAATAACATTTAACTAATATAATTAAGAATTTCTTACCTTACATCTTTCTTGTCTTCAAATTGCGTTCTTCTTCTTCTGGGGGTAAATCCAATGTAAGCTCACGGCGCGTCTTTCAAACTCGACGAAAAGCAGAGACTTATGAAGTTTGGTGCTTTGTGTTTGAGGTAACGAGGGCGTTCGCGTTCCATGTGGAGATTTGCATGTGAATCTCTTTTGCGCGAGTGGGCGTGGTCAAATTAAAAATAATGAGCAAGGGTTTGAGAAACTGGACATCTTGTTGGTTTTATACAAATTACTTAAAAAGAGAATATTTGTTTTCAGTTTGAATCCGATCATTTAAAAGTACACACTTAAATGTTTATAAATATATATGGCTCATAAATGTGTGACAAGTATTCACTGAGTTTTGTTTCAGTTTATAGACGTGCTCAAGAAAAAAAAGTTCACCGCGACGGAGAGGCAGAAAGCACACCCTGTTTATTTTCTTTATTTTACAAAAGCACAATGTTTTGATTTGATTGTAAGTGGACACATACAAAAGTAGACATCTCACAGATTCCTTTTTTATATTTCTTTTTTTACTGTATGACCACAAATGACGGAGTAATTTAAGTTTATTGTGCTGCTATGTGAAGAAAATCCAGCAAAACGCGCCGGCGCGTTTGCCGACCTCAGAGGGTTAAGCATTGTGTTGTGTTCTCTTATTACGTTGCTAATTGATAAATGTCCACTAGATGGGGATATTGTTCTAGATATGAAAGTAGGAAGGTGGAGAGGAAGAAGTTGTTGTGCTTATGGAGAATGAAAATTAAAGAGACTTGTTCGCTACTTGGTGTGCTCTCATTTATTTTGATGTGATAACACAACAAATTGGTGACGAGGATGGCAGTTCATCTTCCTCCTACATACTTACAATGTCCTGGTGAGCCTGCAGTTCCGTTTGGGATATGGACGCAAATGTTTGAGAACTACTTGTTGGCGATTCATGCTGAGGGAGATGACTGGCCTGATACTCGGAAGCGTGCTACACTGCTTCACTGCCTGGGCACAGAAGCACAGAGAATTTTCTACACTCTTCCTAATACCGGTACGACCTATGCATCTGCTCTTACGGCTCTCAGAACGCAATTTGTACCGAAAGTTAATGTCATTGCTGAGCAACATAAATTTCGTCAAAGGGAGCAAAGGCATGACGAAAATATACTTAAGTATGTGGCCATACTTATATTGATATGGTGTCATTATGTGCATTTGGTGACAAAGAAGATGAAATGCTAAGAGATCAAATTGTGGAGAAACGCTTACTACTTGAAGCGGTTTTGACCTAAGACAGAGCAGTACAAGTGGCCGTTCAAGTGGAAAATGCCATGGCTAATGCGAGTGAATTAGCAAAACCTGCCGACTTACCAGTTCAACGGCTATATGTCAGAAAAAAAATAAACGACCATGCGTAGAACCACACAAGGTAAAACCCAGAGCCATTCTGCACGCAAATGTTATCGCTGTGATTCCAGCTGCCATTTGGCAAATTCCAAGCAGTGCCCTGCTTTAAATAAGACATGTAAGTTGTGTGGTAAAATGGGACATTTTGCAAAAGTGTGCTGCTCTGGATAAAGACAGAACATCAGAGAAATCGAAGTCCCTGAACTGACTGTTTTGTACATGACTAACACATTTGCTGCTGCAAACAAAATTGTGAATGACATTGAAATGGGCACATTTTCTGGTACTACGACGCAAGAACTAATTGTTGATACTGGATCATCCGTATCTTTGCTTCCAGAGCATATATATATATATATATATATATATATATATATATATATATATATATATATATATATATATATATATATATATATATATATATATATATAAAGCAATACTTCTCTGAACTACCCTTGGAACAGTCAGATGTGCGTCTTGTCACATATTCAAAAGATGACCTTCCAGTGCTGGGATGTATTAAAGGGATAGTTCACTTTGAAATTAATTTTTGGTATGTTTTAGCTTACCTCAAGGGCATCCAAGATGTAGGTGTCTTTTTTTCCGCAGTAGTTTCAATTTTGATATTTTTAGGTCAAACCGTTCTTGTCTGTCAGTCATATAATGCAGGTCTATGGTCACTGTCTCTGTGATAGAGTGGGACACTCTGAAGGGGATAATACTGGTCTGACAGTTTCCTTTGACAGGGCTCCGGTCAGAGAGAAGGGCACGGAGAAATTATTCCAGCAAACTTTATTATTGAAGTTTGGGTACAGGCATTGGTGTACAAATAGGTATATGTGGGTGTGTGTGTGTGGTTTTCGCTTAGGTTACGCACACGAGAGCCACCATCCCACAGAATGCGGAGTCGGGAATGAGGATGTGATGCGCTCGGAAAGGAAATGACATCACTACAGTTTCAAAATAAAACTGCCTGATGTCAAAATAAAAGACTTTCCGACATAGCCGCCCCCAAATTTAGCAATAAATTTGAATCCCAAAGGAAAGTCTACTTAGTTGGCGCCGTCTTCATCCTCCCAGGCTGGCAGCCGCACAAGGCGCACGACTGGCCGTAGGTAGGTCTGTCCCTTGATCTTGACTTCAGCTGCCCTGACTCGTCCATCCGAACCTGAACAGGTCTTCACCACTCTCCCGATGGGCCACTGAGCTCTGGGTAGCTGCGAATCAATCACCATCACCACCTGGCCAGCAGTCAGATTGTCTGTGTCCTTCGACCGCTTCTGAAGGTCCGGGAGGTGGCGACGGATGAAGTTGGACCAGAAATGGTCCGCCAGGATCTGGCTGTGGCGCCATCTTCTTCTGCTGAGAAGGTCACTAGATGCGTAGACAGCCTGTGGGAGTGATGCGTCGCAGCGTCCCATCAAGAGTAGATTTGGTGTGATGGGATCTGGATCCGCAGCATCGGAGGAAATGTACCCAAGCGGTTTAGCATTGAGTATTCCCTCCACTTCAATCAGCACAGTTTGCAGCACAGGTTCGGCGACGGTGTGGTCCTGAAGGATGACTTGGAGAGCTGACTTAATCGACTTGATCTCTCGTTCCCACGTTCCCCCAAAGTGTGGAGACCCAGGGGGGTTGAAACGGAACTCGATTTGCTGTCTGGCCAGCTGTTCTTGAAGAGGAACTTCTAAAGCGGCAAAACTGGCTTGCAGCTCCGCAGCTCCACCTCGGAAGTTGGTTCCTCTGTCAGACAGGATCTCAAATGGCTTGCCGCGGCGGGCGATGAAGCGACGGAGAGCCATCAGGAAAGCATCAGTGTCTATGCTCTCCAGTAGGTCAAGATGCACACAGCTCGTCGTCATGCACTTGAAAATCAGACCCCACCGCTTCTCTGTGCGCCGGCCCACCTTGACGTTGTAGGGGCCGAAACAATCGACTCCAGTCGACCAGAAAGGTGGCTTGTATAAGCGGAGTCTGGCAGGGGGTAAGTCTGCCATCTGAGGGACCACTGGAGTAGCGCGCCATTTCTGACATTCAACACAGCCGTGCTGATGACGCTTGATGGACTCTCTTCCCCAGAGGATCCAATATCTTCTCCTCATTTCGGCGAAAACCCGCTCGGGACCAGGATGTAGCAGTTCACCGTCATATTTCTTAATGAGCAGCTTCGTGACATGAGATTTGGGATCGAGGATGATAGGATGCATCGCATCTGGGTCAAGATCTTCTGCTCTGCGTAGTCTACCTCCCACTCTCACCAGGCCAACAGCTTCATCATACTCTGGAGCAAGCATGAGCAGGCGACTCAGTCTCGAGATGGACTTACCAGCAGCAAGAGTTTCCACCTCTTCAGGGAAGGACTCACTCTGGGCTTGTCTGAGGACATGTAGCTCTGCTGTTTGGACGTCAGCTGCTGTCATGGTGGGGCTGCTCTGGTCATCAGCCGCCCCGTGAAGGCTCTCATGGGTAGCCTTGAGAAGACTGTCCCAGTTGTCTATATCAGACCTGAGTATCGTGGTCGGAGAGCAGGTGGTGGCTCCGCAGAACAATGTCTTCCGAAGTTCATCCTCGTCAGCTTCTTGGGCTTCTATTAACTGAAGCACTGGCCAGGAGTCTGGATGTTGTCGGAGGAATGGTGGACCTTGGCTCCACCGGTTCGGCTGGCTGAGCTCGAGCAAGGGTTTGCCGCGAGTAAGGTCATCGGCTGGATTGTCAGTGGTGCTGACGTACCGCCAGGTCGAGTTTTCAGTGAGCTCCTGAATTTCTGCGACTCTAGTTCCTACAAAGACCTTGTAGCGACACGAGTCGGAATTGAGCCACGTCAAAACTGTCATCGCGTCAGTCCAGAGAGTGACTTGCTGGGAAGGGAGTGACAGTTCTGTCATAATGACTTTAGCCAGCTGGGCTCCGGCTAAAGCAGCACACAGTTCGAGGCGTGGCATGGATAGTTGTTTGCGAGGGCTCACTCGTGACCGAGCCATCACAAATGCAATATGGACTTCACCTTGATTGTCTTGGGTGCGGAGGTAAGCGACGGCCCCGTAGGCTCTTTCAGAGGCGTCGCAGAAGATGTGTGCCTCTCGTCTGGGTGGCCCAGTGTCTGCTACTGATGGGACATAGCATCGGGGGATTTCCACTTGTGGAAGATGGATTAGTTCACTCTCCCATTGTGTCCAGATATCCAGCAGAGCCTCTGGTCTGATTGGTTCATCCCAGCCAACTCCCACTCTCCACAGGTCTTGAATCAGGATCTTTGCTCGTGTGGTGAATGGAATTAGATATCCGAGGGGATCATATTGTGTTGCCATCACCTTATAGATGTTCCTCAGAGTTGGCTGTGAATACTCTACTGGTCTGTGGCGGTACCCAAGGCGATCGGAAAGGCAGTTCCAGCGAAGGCCTAAGGCTGGCTCTTCGGGATCTTGTCGAGGCTGAGAGAGCCACAACTCGGTGCTTGCTGCTTTCGCTTCCAATGGAAGATGCTCAACAACTGTGGGGGTGTTACTGGCCCACTGCCTGATGTCAAAGCCTCCAGCTGAGAGCAGTTTACGCATCCGGTTGATAATAGTCTTGGCTTCATCAGCGTTCGTGACACTGGTCAAACAGTTGTCGACGTAGAAGGCAGTCTCCACAAGGTGTAGGATGTCCTCATGACCGCTGCTGTTATCCTTCACATGCCGCTGAAGGGCGTATGTGGCACAGCAGGGACTGCATGTCGTCCCGAATGGCAAAACCTGCCACTCATACACCGTTGGTTCCTCCTCCCTCTTCATACCTCTCCAGAGAAAACGGAGAAGGGGCTTGTCTTCTGGTAACAGGCGAACTTGATGAAACATCGCTTTGATGTCACCACTGATAGCCACACTGTGTTCTCGGAACCGAAGTAGTACACCGAGGAGAGTAGGACCTAAGGTCGGACCGGGCAACAGTTGACTGTTGAGACTTTGACCGTTGTGCTGGTAGGAACAGTTGTAGACAATCCTCGCCTTACCGTTGTGGTGGACAACGTGGTGCGGCAGATACCAGGACTCTGTGGAGCTGTCTACTGTGTCAGGAGGTAGAGGTTTGGCGTAGCCCAACTGTTCAAGCTTCTGTATTTCTTGACAGTAGGTGTTGGCTAGAGCAGTGTCTTTGGCTAGACGGCGTTCTGTGCTCCGTAGCTGTGGGAGCAATGTGTGCTTTGGAGCCCAGAGCGTAAGGCTAGCTTTGCGCCTCAGTAGTGGAGTAGCATACCTTGTTACTCCATCCACTTCTACCTTGACTGTGCGCTGTTCCAGCAGTTCTAGGGCCTGCTGATCTTCTTTGGAGCGGATCACAGTCTTGGCGTTGGCATACGGGGTTATGTCAACTTCCCACAGTCGTTCAACATGCCGCTGCAGCTCTGAGTTAGGAAACATGGTGAAGTAGCAATGAGAGTGCTCACCAGTGAGGTTGAGGTTGGCGGGGCCTTGCAATGTCCAACCAAGAGCAGTACGCACAGCTACAGGACTCCCAGGAGGACCTGCTCGGACCGGTTGTTTGGGAAGCAGCAGATGTGGAAAGTCAGAGCCTATCAGCAGAAGCGGCTGGACCTTGTCAACCTTCGGCAGAGGAAGACCTTGCAGGTGGGAGTATCTGCGCATGAGTGACTTGACAGGATAGCTATGTTCAGACAGGCTCAGCTCACCAGCAGTGAAGGCATGAAAGATGTGGTACCTTTGTTTGGGAGAATGAGCTGGGGAGATGTCGAACGAGACAGCGGCTCCTTGTAGATGGATCACCTCATGGCGGACAGTACGCAAAGGCAAGCTTTCAGGCTCTTTGGCTAAATGGAGACGGATCAGAGAGAACCCTCATCCTTCCCTCAGCAGTCCGGCTGAGGGAAGGATGAGGGTTCTCTCTGATCCGTCGTCCAGAATAGCGAAACCTTCCAGAGAGTGCTCGGCATTGTACAGGCGCACCTTAACTAGCTTCAACATGACTCTCTGCGGACGACTAGGACGGTCAACGTATATGGTGTCGGGAGCAGCACTGACCATTAACACTTTCTTAGCCTCTTGGGAACACACTTCGTGGAGCACGGTCAGGTGTTGCTGTTTGCACACTTGGCAAGGCTTCTTGAGAGTACATGCCTCAGGTTTATGGTTCCTGCCACACCTCCAACAGCCTTTCTCTTTAATCCAGGCAGAAATCTCTGATGGAGTGAGCGTTTTGAATTTGGGGCATAAGCTGAGGTAATGCTCACGGGCGTCGCAGTACGGGCAGTAAGGCTTCACACTGGGTTTACCTTTGGGTGTCTTTGTGCTGCGAGCAGGATCTGGAGGGGCTACCTTAGCTTGGCTCTCAGTGTTGTAAAACACGTTGGATGAAGGACCCTGGGATTTCCTTTGGCCCTTAACTGGCTTAGGCTGGTCTTGGAACATCAGAGCTGCTCGAGATGAAATGCGCTTTGCTTGTGACTTTAACTGAAGCCAAACAGAGAAGTCTTCAAGCGTGTAAGTCTGATCAGTGCCGGTCCTCAGGATGCCTCGGTTTATGCTATACTCCACAAACCCGTCTCGATAGTTAGTAGGCAGTTTGCTGAGCAGCCTGTCGACGTGGGAGCCGCATCGCAGCTCATAGCCATTCTCACCCTCGAGGGAGCGGAGCATGCCGACTAGACCTTGTACTGATAGGACAAAGTTGTCAAATGCCTCTGGATCTCCAGATCTTACGTGAGGTGAGTTTAAGATGGCACCCAGCTCGCTCTGCACGAGCTGACGCGGTTGCCCATATTTATCTTGGAGAGCCTGGAGAGCTGAGGTGTACGGCTTTGGATCGTGCATGTAGGCTTGGGCTAGCTTGTAGGCGCTTGGCAGTTTCAAGTGATCGAGGAGGACTTGATATTTGAACTGCTCTGTGAGGTGAGCATGTGTATTGAGCAGATTATCCAAAGCCATCTTGAGCAGGGCAAAGTCTGACTCTTTACCTGAGGTGAAGTGAGGTAGAGTAGGTCTAGGAAGGCCATAAGATGTGGCAACTAGGAGCTCCATGAGGTCTGTACCCGGCGCTGCCCTGTAATCTAGAGGCGCTGTGCCCTGTCGTGGAGAAGGTGGCATGGCGGGGTAAGGATAGGACAGCGTGTTAGCAGCTGATAGCACTGGCTGTAAAGGTGTAACAGGTGGAGGCACATATTGGACCTGGGCTTGGCTATAGACCATCTGTGGCTGGCAAAGTGGGGCCATATACTGTTCTACTGACAGTGGCGGAGCACGTGAGGTAACTGCACTCACGGCTGGTCTGGGAGCCGACTGCGAAGCTGGGTTGATGGTTGCAGGAGGAGGAAGCATGGTAATATACGTAGGCTGTGGCTGGGCGAGTATACTAGTAGTAGTATAAGCACTCACTTGTGGAGCGGGCTGGACTGATGGAAGACTGGTCGAGACAGGTGGACTAAGGACTGCACTGGAGACTGGTGGCAGAACATGAATAGATGGAGTAGAATGGAGCAGTCCATGTGCACCTTGTGAGTGGAGAAGGAGAGTCTGAGCTTCTGATGAGGACCTTAGGTTGTACTCACATTCACTGAGGGGCCTGGAGGAACTGGGACTCTTAATTCCTTCTTCCTTCAGGAAAGACGTGATAAGAGCTGCTTGCGCCAATTCCATCTCTTTCTCTTTCAGTCGCCGTCGCAACATCTGATGCCTGGTGATAGCCTCTTTACTCTTGTATGCCATCTCTGCTTTCTCCTCCAGTCGACGTCTCTGCCTTTCTTGTTCTCTGAGAAGTTCCTCCTTCTCATCAAGGGCGTCTCTGGCTTCTTTGTCTAGAAGAGTACACTGCTCGTCCACTAGCGTCTGCTCCATAATCTGCCGCTGCACTTCTGCTAATTCCATCCGCTTGACCTGTTCCTCCAACATGGCACTCTGTAGTTCGGATAGCCCATCTGCAACGGACCTCTTGGTTGATGAGGCAGCACTGGCTCGAGATCTCGGTCTGCTACGATGAGAAGATACCAAGGATCGACATGACCCTGCTCTCACAAATGGCAGTGAAAGTGGATCAGGGATTGGGATGTCATGAGCTGGGGCTGCCGCTCCGAGTTCCTCAGCTTCGGTGGAAGGAAGTACTGTGACTCTAGGTGTGTACCCAACTTCAAAGTTTGCAAGGGATGCTGGTAACTGTATCTCCCGCTGGGGTCGAGAACGCACTGCTGGATCTGCAGATGGTTGTCCTGGCTCCATATTGTCTCCAGAAAGCTGTCAGATCCGGCTCGAAGGACCATGTGATAGAGTGGGACACTCTGAAGGGGATAATACTGGTCTGACAGTTTCCTTTGACAGGGCTCCGGTCAGAGAGAAGGGCACGGAGAAATTATTCCAGCAAACTTTATTATTGAGGGTGTGTGTGGTTTTCGCTTAGGTTACGCACACGAGAGCCACCATCCCACAGAATGCGGAGTCGGGAATGAGGATGTGATGCGCTCGGAAAGGAAATGACATCACTACAGTTTTAAAATAAAACGACAGGAAATAAAAGACTTTCCGACAGTCTCAAAGAGCATGCACAGAGTCCAAATTAAAACAATTCCCCGTCGTCCAAATTAAACAATTCCCCATCGTAAGTACACATTGATGGCCTAAGACACGAAACGAGCGGTTTGTGTGAGAAAACGAACAGTATTTATATAGTTTTTACCTCTTATACGCAGACATGTCCGAGTGATCTGATCTGACGTGTAAGCAGACTGGTGCATAGATATATACACACTAGATGTCGCCTTGTCTACGGCAGTTCATTGGAACGAATGTCTTTAAGGCGACATCTAGTGTATATATCTATGCACCAGTCTGCGTACACGTCAGATCAGATCACTTGGACATGGCTGCGTATAAGAGGTAAAAACGATATAAATACTGTTCGTTTTCTCACACAAACCGCTCGTTTCGTGTCTTAGGCCATCAATGTGTACTTACGATGGGGAATTGTTTAATTTGGACGACGGGGAATTGTTTTAATTTGGACTCTGTGCTTGTGTTTTGAGACCGTGACCATAGACCTGCATTATATGACTGACAGACAAGAACGGTTTGACCTAAAAATATTAAAATTGAAACTACTGCGGAAAAAAAGACACCTACATCTTGGATGCCCTTGAGGTAAGCTAAAACATACCAAAAATTAATTTCAAAGTGAACTATCCCTTTAAGACGTCTGCACGACATGGTGAAAATTCAGTACCTGCCACATTATATATTGTGAGAAGTGGAAACACACTTATGGGCATGGATTTAACCCTCTGGGGTCTGAGGTGTTTTCTGGGCCCTGGAGGTGTTCTGACATGCTCTGACATTTGTGTTTATTTCTGTTACTTGTGACATTTTCATGGCTAAAGTCTGATTACACTGTATTTAGCACAAACTCTGCTACAATAATATGTCAGCAGCATGTATGTAAAAGTTTGTAGTTTTGAGATAATGACATTTATGCGTGGTTTGTAAAAATAAATAAATAAATAAATGTCACTGAAATAAGGTCATGAAACCCATACTGATTATTTCTTCATAAGACTTTTAAAAATTGTATCACGTAGCCTAGAATATTTGCTCCAAAACTATGTGAAAATCATCCTGCATACTCATTCAGATAAGACAATACATTGATTTAAAATTTGCAAGACATGTTTTGTGTGAGAAAGCTTTATGCGAAGAGGCGTGGACATCATGAATATTTAATGTCTTTCACACCTGAGAAAGACAAAGACCCACCCATAATGGCCCTATTAGGAGCTATCAGGCCCTATCATTCTGAGCAACCTTGCACAAAGAATGAGGAGATTTAAGAAAGAATGGCTTTTTGATTGTTTGGATTTATTTACAACACAACATAATCCAAAGATACACAACAAATGACAAAAAAAGCACATTATTTAACACACTGAACTAAAGACAGAGACTTAACCAGTCACACACCTTTGTGCCATTCCTGAAACATAGTACATACCTTTCATTTCCTTGGTGTTTGATTTTTCACTTTACCATGTTCATGTACGGAGACTTATGTGAATGTTGAAGTATGCTGAAGACTCCTCAGTGGAGCATCTGGTCCCTGAAAAAACAAAAAAACAAAAAAAAAGTGAACATACTGATATCAAGAGAAACTATAGGGCTGCACGATTTGGGGAATACATTTTAGATTTTTCAGGTTAAAATTGCTTTTTAAAATGTACAGAATACAAACACACACACACACACACACACACACACACACACACACACACACACACACACACACACACACACATATACATATATATATATATATTGCTATATATTGCAGCACAGAGCTCACCTAAAGGATTATTAGGAACACCATACTAATACTGTGTTTGACCCCCTTTCGCCTTCAGAACTGCCTTAATTCTACGTGGCATTGATTCAACAAGGTGCTGAAAGCATTCTTTAGAATTGTTGGCCCATATTGATAGGATAGCATATTGCAGTTGATGGAGATTTGTGGGATGCACATCCAGGGCACGAAGCTCCCGTTCCACCACATCCCAAAGATGCTCTATTGGGTTGAGATCTGGTGACTGTGGGGGCCATTTTAGTACAGTGAACTCATTGTCATGTTCAAGAAACCAATTTGAAATGATTCGAGCTTTGTGACATGGTGCATTATCCTGCTGGAAGTAGCCATCAGAGGATGGGTACATGGTGGTCATAAAGGGATGGACATGGTCAGAAACAATGCTCAGGTAGGCCGTGGCATTTAAACGATGCCCAATTGGCACTAAGGGGCCTAAAGTGTGCCAAGAAAACATCCCCCACACCATTACACCACCACCACCAGCCTGCACAGTGGTAACAAGGCATGATGGATCCATGTTCTCATTCTGTTTACGCCAAATTCTGACTCTACCATCTGAATGTCTCAACAGAAATCGAGACTCATCAGACCAGGCAACATTTTTCCAGTCTTCAACTGTCCAATTTTGGTGAGCTCGTGCAAATTGTAGCACTTGGCGCAGTAATATCTTCACTCGTGAAAAATCCTCTCACCGGCCCCCGCTCCCTCTAGTGAAGATATTACTGCGCCAAGTCGAAGTGCTTACAAGCACTTGCTATGGTATTCCGCCATACAAAATAGTTATCCATTTTACACGCTTAGAAAAGCGCAACGTTTTGTTTTGTGTCACCGTTCTAGGTCGAGTTACACTTCGCGAGTAACTGTATTTAAATAGGGAAAACGTGGAGGTGTTTGGTAGCTTCTCTGCTTGGCCCATATTAAATGAACTGGGCTAACAAAGTTTCGCCGCAAGACAGAGGGATTTAGTGCACGCACTGAGACGAGAGAGGTATGTATCAACTCGTCTTAGTTAAGGGAATAACATAGTTTAATATGAAAAAACGGTAAAGTATCCCTTTAATGAGAAATTGAACAGGTGTTCCTAATAATCCTTTAGGTGAGTGTATATACTGTATATATATATATATATAGGGGTGGGCGATATCTCGATATTTAAAATATATAGAGATATTTTTTAAAGACGATATGGATTTTGACATATCGTATATATCGATATATTGTTTATATTTAATTCAGATTTCGCCACTTTGCTTGTTTGCCTTCTCTGTGCTGTGTGTGCTCGCCCCCGCCTCCTTGCTTTGGTTCCCGCTCCCTTCGCGTGTTGTCTCATTCAACATCATGTAGGCGCGTTGCGTGTGGCAAGCGTGCTCAGCCTCATAATGTAAGAGACGCCGGCGCGACCACAACATTGCCCAACATCAAATGGCAAACGTAATGCAAGCGGAACGAAACTGCTCGTTATTGTGTGGTTGAAGGACCGTTTATCAGTTTGGACCAGTGCAGCGCGAGCCGATCGTGATCATGCGACACTGTTACTTCACAGCGCTAAGAGATCCAGTAAAGAAAGCATTTGAATTCGCCACAGAAGTAATAACATCGCTGCGAGATCTAGTGAGAAACATTCACATTTCTCCGTTATTAACGGATCAAACAGCGCTGACGTGGAAACCTGGAAGAAACATTGTGCCATGAATGAACTATCCAGTGTCCACAGATCAGCAACATTCACCATGGATTTACTGTAGTAACACTAACTGCAACCATGGAAGTTTGGCAGGAATAGTAGGCTATAATGCCTTCAAGTAACATTACGTCGGTTTTATTTTGACATTATGAATACATTGCTGCCCTCAAATGTTAATCTGAACTAAAATAAACCTTTGTTTAACTACTACAATATTACATTTCATTTTTTCCAAGGAGCTGTTTTGTTTTATATGCTCCTAAGAAGAGTCTATTATACCTCCAGAATTGCTCAAAGTAAAAAAAAATCATACTTTATGATGTTAGTTTTAATAAAAAAAAACGAATAAAAAAAATAAAATCAAGGAAATTTCTCTGGCATTTCTTTCTTTTTGCTGTATCGAAAACGTACCGAACCGTGACACAAGTGTATCGTATCGAACCGGACCGTGAATTTTGTGAACCGTTACACCCCTAATAGAGATACTTCAGATGTCTGCTGCCGTGAATGCCGAAAGTTGGTGCCAACCAAAGCTTCTAGCAAAAGAGTTACACAAACTTGTTTTTTGGCTATTTGTTGATGGCTACAACAGAGTTAATGCAAAGATGAGCTTGAGTTGAGTTGAGTTGTTTTATTTTTGAATGAAAAGAAGGCAATATGTATTATTTCTTCTTTTATTTTACAGTTAAATTATTATTTTTGTTTACAGGGATTTTTTTTTTTAAATGTCGCAGAAGCACTTTGTTCCTACATGAACTGCCTACCTCTTTGCACTTCAATAAAAAAGACTTTGTGGTATTTGTTTTTGCAGTAGTTTTTGGGGGGTTATTTTTCCTGTAAAGATATCGAGATATATATCGTATATCGAGCTATAGCAAAATATATTGAGATATATTTTTTGCTCCATATCGCCCAGCCATATATATATATATATATATATATATATATATATATATATATATATATATATAAAATGAACACCAGGTTTGTATATAATATATATATTGTTATAATAAATATATATATATATATGGTGTTATATACAAACACCAGGATATATATATAATTAACACCAGGTTTGTTGTGCCTTGTAGGCATAAGCTATGTGCTGTGCTGCATAAAATAATAATAACAATAGCCTATAAATCGTTAAAAAGGAACTCTTCAGTAACACTGCACTAGAGAAAAATATATTGATTATCATATGTTACTTCAATCTCATTTCATAATGTAATAACGAAAATAAACATTTGGAGTAAAAAAAATGAAGCCTATTGTTTGGCGCATTTTGCTTTTCAAACGCGTGCAGAGAACATTTACTGAAGGGATCCAGCCGCTCAATCCACAAACATATTATTCATAATATGAAACATGAAACATAATATTCACATAGTATAGTAGTATACATAGTATACACTCATACTAGCCTACTTCATCTTTCTTTATCCACTGAAACCACAGCGGAGCGATGCAACAGATTCATTGACTTTTTTAGATCTAAAGTCAATAATATCCGCTCTTCAATATCTGGCTCTCTGTCACTGTCTCCACCGTCCTCCAACCCTCTGTCCGGTGGATTGACAGTCCTTCCGTACTTTACCGAGGTTCAGCAGAGCCATGTTGAGGAAACCATCAATAAAATGAAGCCATCCGTCTGCATCTTGGATCCCATCCCGACTGTTTTGCTCAAGTCACTCATTCCCAGTGTCAGCCCAATTATCACTGAGTTTATTAATCTCTCACTAAAAACAGGCGTTGTCCCTCCTGCCCTTAAAGCTGCTGTCATTCGTCCGATACTTAAAGGGATACTTTACCGTTTTTTCATATTAAACTATGTTATTCCCTTAACTAAGACGAGTTGATACATACCTCTCTCGTCTCAGTGCGTGCACTAAATCCCTCTGTCTTGCGGCGAAACTTTGTTAGCCCAGTTCATTTAATATGGGCCAAGCAGAGAAGCTACCAAACACCTCCACGTTTTCCCTATTTAAATACAGTTACTCGCGAAGTGTAACTCGACCTAGGACGGTGACACAAAACAAAACGTTGCGCTTTTCTAAGCGTGTAAAATGGATAACTATTTTGTATGGCGGAATACCATAGCAAGTGCTTGTAAGCACTTCGACTTGGCGCAGTAATATCTTCACTAGAGGGAACGGGGGCCGGTGAGAGGATTTTTCACGAGTGAAGATATTACTGCGCCGAAGTCGAAGTGCTTACAAGCACTTGCTATGGTATTCCGCCATACAAAATAGTTATCCATTTTACACGCTTAGAAAAGCGCAACGTTTTGTTTTGTGTCACCGTTCTAGGTCGAGTTACACTTCGCGAGTAACTGTATTTAAATAGGGAAAACGTGGAGGTGTTTGGTAGCTTCTCTGCTTGGCCCATATTAAATGAACTGGGCTAACAAAGTTTCGCAGCAAGACAGAGGGATTTAGTGCACGCACTGAGACGAGAGAGGTATGTATCAACTCGTCTTAGTTAAGGGAATAACATAGTTTAATATGAAAAAACGGTAAAGTATCCCTTTAAGAAACCAACCCTAGACCCTGAGGTCCTGGGAAATTACAGGCCAATCTCCAACCTCACCTTCTGTCAAAGGTTCTGGAGAAGGAAGTCGCCATTCAGCTTCATAACCATCTAGAACACAATAACCTATATGAGGTATTTCAATCAGGCTTTCGTTCGGCCCACAGCACTGAAACAGCTCTGCTAAGGGTGACAAATGACCTTCTCGTGGCAGCTGATTCAGGATCACCATCGCTGCTCATTCTACTCGATCTAACAGCCGCTTTCGACACAGTTGACCATGCCATCCTACGGGACCGCCTCCACAATACAGTTGGACTATCGGGAACAGCACTGCAGTGGTTTCAGTCCTACCTTTCTGGCAGGACTGAACGAGTTATATTAGGAGAATATGAGTCCAGGCTGCTCCCTGTTACATGTCAACATGATATCATGACTTTGCGTAAACATACACGCCACTTTCAAGTCAAGTGGCGTGTTATTTATACGCATTTTGAGCTATCCGCGTGTATGTCCACGCCGAAACAAACCGTCATCTTCTGCGTGTATGTCTACGCCGTTAAACGTCAGAGTGATTCCGCGTGTATGTGTACGCCGTTAAATGTCCGAGCGAAACTGAGCAAAATGTATATCTACATCTGGGGAGCAATATTTTTTTTCCTAGGATGGTAGGGGAACACTCATAAATGGTATTAACCCCAGTGACGGGTAGGTTTAGGGACGCGGTTGGGGTAGGTCATATATATTTATATATACAGTAATGTAACGTTAAGTCACCGGCGTTGATAAACACGATGAAAATCGATTATGCGTGTTGATAACACGCCAAAAATGGAAATACGAATTGGCGTGTCATACATACGCCATTTCATGAGATCAGTCTGTACATGTGGTGTTCCGCAGGGGTCGGTTCTTGGCCCTATCCTATTTATTTTATACCTGCTTCCCCTCGGTTCTGTCATCAGCAGACATGGACTATCCTTCCACTGTTATGCGGACGATTTGCAACTTTATATTAAAACTGCTCCAAGCCCCTCCACAACCTTGTCGCGGCTCAACACATGTCTTCTGGAGATAAAGGAATGGATGAAAAGCAACTTCCTCCAGCTAAACTCCGGTAAAACTGAGGCATTACTTGTTGGAACCATGCACCAGATCCGCTCCTCTCCCGTATCTCAGTTCATCTTGGACGACCAAGCCATTACTTTCTCCTCCTCAGTTACAAACCTAGGGGTTAGGTTTGACCCGCAGCTGACCTCCTATTACCATCTTCGAAATATCTCTAAACTACGTCCTCTTTTAACTCTTCCGGATGCAGAGAAACTTGTTCATGCTTTTATTTCCACCAGGTTGGATTATTGCAACGGACTCTTCATTGGGACTTCTGTCAGAAACATGCAGAAGCTACAATACATCCAAAATAGCGCTGCCAGAGTCCTCATGAGAGTCCGAAAATTTGATCACATAACTCCCATCTTACACTCACTCCACTGGCTCCCTGTTTCATTCCGGATCGACTTCAAAATTCTGCTGTACACACACAAATGTATTACTGGACATGCACCATCTTATCTACAAGAACTCATCACCTTGAAATCCTCTTCCCGCACTCTCAGATCATCAGGCCACCTACTTCTTCAGGTCCCGACCACTAGACTTCGTACTATGGGGGACCGAGCTTTCTGTTCAGCTGCACCGCGGCTTTGGAATCAGCTCCCGAGTGAGCTGAGAGAAGTACCCAGCTTGGACACTTTCAAGGCAGAACTGAAGACTTTTTTATTTAGAAAGGCCTTTATGTGCTGATTGTTTTATTGTTTTTTATGGTTTTTAGTATTCTGTAGTTATTATTGTTGTTCTTTTGTGTAGCACTTTGAGATTCTTCGGAATGAAAAGTGCGTTATAAATAAAATTGATTATTATTATTATTATTATTATTACTTTTATCATGCTGTTTTATTATATAATATAAAAACATCCTTGTGTCGAGCATGTGTACATTTAGCACTGAAAGGTTGCCTACCAGTCTAGTTCACATTTCAACATGTTTCTGTCTATATATAGATACATACTGTATACATGTACGATATTAGGCTTAGTTCATGTTTTTACTCCAATCTCATTTCATAACACACATTTTAATCTGGCACCATCAGTTTAACATGTCTTACCTTAAAAATCGTCTCATCTTCAAATCGCGTTCTTCTAATTCTTCTGAGGTAAATCCAAGTGAAACAGCACAGCACAGCACAAACACAGTCTTCCAAACTCGATGAAAAGCAGAGGAGTAAGTTACCGAAGTCTCTGATTCTTTGTTTTGAGGTAATGAGGGCGTTTACATGTCTGCCTTCATCCGCGTGGATCATTTGCATGTCAGTCGCTCGTGCGCGCGTGGGCGTGGTCACATTAGAGTTAATTAGGACTCGTTTGAGAAACTGTACATGCCGCTGCTTTCATACGGATTACTTAAACAGAGAATATTTGTTTTTTAAATAATTTGCATACTTTAAAAATAGAGACTCCAAGCGTTGTATAGACATGCGTTTCAAGTCTATGTGACAAACATTCGCTGAGTTACAGGTCATTTTCTGTCACGTTTCAGAATGAGTTTCACATTGAGAGAGATGGCAGAACGCGCTGTTACGGAATTATGTAATTTCGTATAATGTTTTGAGTTTGTATATTGTTTGTATTTGTATTTATTTTGTTATTGTTATTTTTTGTGTGTGTGCTTATTTTGCTGCTTTGTTTTAGGATTACGATGATTAGCTGTGAGCTGGCTCCACCCCTTTACGTGGGTTTAAGACCGTGCTTCCGTTTCCAGAGGACGAGTTGTTGCGATTCCGGGCCGGTCGCACTTCTCCTGGCTCCTCTCCAGCTGTCGGACCATTGTTGTAGCAGCTTATATGTTAATTACTTTTTTTGTTTTTGTTTTAGTGGTGTTCTTCGTAGGGTTGACCTGCCCTTTTCTTTTGAAATCCTGTTCGTTCTGTTTTGTTAGAGTATGGAGGGTAATTTGTTGTAATTTTGATTTTGGATACTTTGAGGGAAGTTAGTTGCTTATTTTATTTATTATCTGTTTTGTTTGTTATTTTGGGCCTTGGGTCTTCCTGAAGACTATAACACCTACTGTTTTTTTTTGTTACTTTATTTGAATACATCCAACTTTCAAATTGTTCAAATTTTTTTGTCTTAATAAAACGTTTATCGTTTTTCTTGATTTTTGAAGTCACTTGAGTTCTTTGGGTCTGACGACTGGGCGTGGGAGACATGTTTATTTATTTTATTCTTTTGTTACGATTAACCCTAGACGAATCGTAATACGCGCATCATGTTTATTTTCTTTGTTTTACGAAAAACACAACATTTTGTTTTTATTATGAGTGTACACAAATAAAAGAAGACATTTAACATTTTTGAATGATGTACAACACAAGCATGTAAGATCAAAATAAACAGAGTATTTTGAGTCTCTTTTGCACTGATCTGGAAAAAAACGAGCCTATCGCGCCGGCGCGATTGCCGACCTTAGGGGGTTAATATATTCCTTGAACTTGTGCATAACAGGAAATAGAGTACTCCCCCCCCCCCCCCCCCCCCAAACAGTCAGTGCAACAAGTGTTCCATACTGATACGCCATCCTTTGGCTGTGCAAAGAACTATGTACACAAAGTGAAAATGCATGACAACTTCATTCCTGTGCAACAGAAGCTACGCAGATTATCTTTTTCTGTAAGGGATGCTGTGTCTGCAGAGCTGAACCGCCTACTAGCCTATTAGCAGCGGATATTATTGAAAGAGTGGATGCTTCGACTTGGGTTTCACCCACTGTAGTTACTCAAAAGAAATCTGGAGACATCAGAATGTATGTGGATCTTAGGGAACCCAACAAAGCGATCGTTGTGGACCGCTACCCCATTCCACACATTGAAGAACTCTTTTCACAGTTGAGAGGTGCTGTGATGTTTTCTACAATCGACCTGGCAACTGCTTTTATAACACATGGTGGTTTGTTTCGTTTCAAGCGAGTTTGTTACGGATTAGCATCAGCCCCAGCGGTGTTTCAAAAACTGATGTCTACTATTCTCAGGGGTGTTACAGGCGTCCAGTGTTATCTGGATGACATAATTGTGTTTGGTGACTCTGTTACTAGACATGATGCTCACCTAAAAATAGTGCTGCACAAACTTCAAGAAGCAGGTCTGCATCTAAATGAGAAGAAATGTACATTTCGCCAGGAGAAGCAAACATTTCTGGGACATACCATCTCCAAAGAGGGACTGATTAGATTAGATTAGATTAGATTCAACTTTATTGTCATTACACAAGTACAGGTACAAGGCAACGAAATGCAGTTTAGGTCTAACCAGAAGTGCAATAGCAGCAAGTGCAGGATATACAGTGGTTCCATAAGTGCAGAACATGGATATGTACTGAATAAATATAGAGTTGAATACTATTATAAACAAAAATTTACAGATAGATTTGTCCTATGAATATAATATACAGATAACTATTACTGTGAACAGAATTTACAGCTAGATATGTACTGAATATAATATACAGATGGCTATTACTATAAACAGAATTTTTACAGATAGATATGTACTGAATATAATATACAGATGACTGTTACTATAAACAGAATTTTACAGATAGATATGTACTATGAATATATATACAGATGGCTGTTACTATAAACAGAATGTGAGCATAATATACAGATGGCTATTACTATAAACAGAATTTTACAGATAGATATGTACTATGAATATATATACAGATGGGTGTTACTATAAACAGAATGTGAGCATAATATACAGATGGCTATTACTATAAACAGAATTTTACAAATAGATATATGTATAAGTTAGGCTAAAATGAGCAGTATAACAATGGATTTAAAGTAGTACAAATAAAGTTTGGACAGAAGCTATCCGAGTGAAAGTGCAGTGGAAGTAATTGCATATTACAGTTAAAGTACGGTATTGCAAATGTATATGTAAACAGTCGGTACTGTAAATAAACAGTCGGCAGTGCAAATTGAGCATATTCCAGTCAAGGTAGTAGTGCAAGATGCATATGTAAACAGTTGTTTCTATAATAACAGTCAGCAGTGCAAATGAACATTATAGTATTGCAAATAACAAAATGGAGGCAGGTGTGAGGAGGGAGAGGAGAGTCAATCAGTATATGAGGGGAGTGGGATCAATGAGGGTTAGAGTTTAATAAAGAGACAGCTCTGGGGGAAAAACTGTTCTTTAGTCTGCTGGTCCTGGTCCGGAGGCACCTGAAACGCCTGCCGGAGGGCAGGAGAGAAAACAGTCTGTGGGCTGGGTGAGAGGAGTCCTTAAGGATGCTGCGAGCTCGATGCAGACAGCGTTTCCTCTGGATGTGCTCGATGGCAGGTAGTGGAGTCCCAGTGATGCGCTGGGCGGTTTTCACCACTCGCTGCAGTGCCTTGCGCTCTGCAACAGAACAGCTCCCATACCACACTGTAGCACAGTTGGTCAGGATGCTTTCTATTGCACAGCGATAGAAGTTCACCAGGATAGTGCAGGAAAGCTGATTCTTCCTCAGTGTCCTCAGGAAGAAAAGGCGCTGGTGAGCCTTCTTGACCAGGCTGGAGGTGTTGGTTGTCCAGGTCATGTCCGCCGAGATGTGGGTCCCCAGGAACTTGAAACTGGAGACACGCTCAACAGCCATTCCATTGATGTGGATGGTGTCGTGTGTGCCTCTTGACACTTTCCTGAAGTCCACGATGAGCTCCTTCGTTTTGGTGGTGTTGAGGAGCTGGTTATTTTCAGTGCACCATGTGGCCAGGTGCTTGATCTCCTCCCTATAGGCAGTCTCATCGTTGTTGCTGATGAGACCAATCACCGTAGTGTCGTCCGCAAACTTGACGATGGAATTAGATCCGTACACAGGCTTGCAGTCGGAGGTGAAGAGGGAGTAGAGAAACGGGCTTAGCACACAGCCCTGTGGTACACCAGTGTTGAGTGTGATGGACGTGGAGCAGTTGGAGCCTGATCGAACATTCTGGGGTCTGTTGGTCAAAAAGTCCAAAATCCAGTTGCACATGGAGGTGTTGATGCCCAGGTCTCCAAGTTTGGCTATTAACTTAGTTGGGATGACAGTGTTGAATGCTGAGCTGAAGTCAACAAACAGCATGCGTGCATAAGTGTTCTTATTGTCCAGATGTGTGAGCACAGAGTGCAGTGCCATGGAAACTGCATCCTCTGTGCTCCTATTGCTACGGTAGGCAAACTGGTGTGAGTCCAATGTGGATGGAAGAGAGTCTTTTAGGTGTGCCAGGACCAGCCGCTCAAAGCACTTCATTACGATGGGTGTGAGTGCTACAGGGCGGTAGTCGTTAAGGCACTTCGGGCTGGAGTGTTTTGGCACTGGCACAATGGAAGTGCATTTAAAGCATGTTGGTACAGCTGCTTGGGCAAGAGACAGGTTGAAAATGTCTGTAAAAACCCCAGCGAGCTGCTCCGCACATGCCCTGAGTACGCGTCCAGGGATGTTGTCTGGTCCAGCAGCCTTGTGCGCGCTGATCCTGCTCAGTGCATTGCAGACATCTGTGGAGGAGAGTGTGATCGGCGGGTGGTCAGCTGAGGATTTGAGCTTGGTGGCAGTTTCTCTGTTGTCTCTTTCAAAGCGAGCATAAAAGTCATTTAGCTCGTTCAGGAAGTTGACATCAGTGGCTGCGGGGGTGGAGTGAGAGGGTTTGTAGTCACTGATGGCCTGAATGCCCTGCCACATGCGCCGAGGGTCAGCGTTGGAAAAGTGTCCCTCTATCTTAAGCTTGTAGCAGTGCTTGGCCTCTTTGATGCCCCTTTTCAGATTTGCTCTGGATGTGCTATAGGCTTGTGCATCTCCTGATCTGAAGGCAGTGTTGCGTGTCTTCAATAGGAGTCGCACTTCCCTGTTCATCCATGGCTTCTGATTTGGGTATGTGGTGATCTGCTTCTGGGTTGTAACACTGTCAATGGTGGTATTGATATAATCCAGTACAGAGGAGGTGTAGCAGTCAATGTCCGTGTGAGAGCCACTGGTGGCTTGAGAAGCAAACATACTCCAGTCTGTGTGTAGCAACCTTTCCTGGAGTGAGGAATCTGCCCCCACAGGCCACACCTTGATGGTCTTCACTGATGGCTTCACGCGATTGATGAGAGGTGCATATTTGGGGGTGAGGAACAAAGAAAGGTGATCTGACTGTCCCAGGTGGGGGAGGGGTGTCGCGACGTAAGCTCCAGCCATGTTTGTGTAAACATGGTCTAAGGTTTTGTTTCCTCTGGTGTGACAGGAAACATGCTGGTGAAATTTCGGTAGCACTGACTTTAAGTTTGAATGATTAAAATCACCCGCAACAATAAACGCAGCTTCCGGGTGAACGGTCTGTTGTTTACTGATGGCTGCGTGAAGTTCTTTCATAGCAAACTTGGCATCAGCATCCGGGGGAATATAGGCTGCAGTTATAATAGTGGAAGTGAACTCCCGCGGTAGATAAAACGGTCTACATTTAACCATGAGAAACTCAAGGTTAGCTGAACAATGTCTCCCAACAATAGCAGAGTTTGTGCACCAAGCTTTGTTAATGTAAATGCACAATCCACCACCTCTGGTCTTACCGGAGCCATCTAATGTTCTATCCGCCCGGAATGTATGGCGTCCCGCTTGCTCAATAGCGTTGTCCGGTATTCCGCTGTTTAACCATGTTTCCGTGAAAATTAGAACATTACAGTTCAAAAGTCTCTTGCTGTATGTGATGTTGAGTCGAATCTCCTCCATTTTGTTCAACAGCGACCGTACATTGGCAAGGAAAATGCTGGGTAAAGAGAGCCGGTGTGGTGTTAGCTTTAGCTTAGCTCTTAGTCCTCCGCGCTTCCCCCGCCTTTGTTTACGATCTCGACGCCGCCTGCGAGCACTTCCGCCCGGCCGGGCAGAGTGCATAGCCTCGGGTGTTTTGGCGATCTCAGGAAGGAGTCGAAGGTTGTCCATAAAACTGTGGGAAATTCGCAAACCAATATCCAAAAGCTCACCTTGGGTGTACGATGTTAAGGCACAACTGTTCTGCACGAACAGACCCGAAATGAGCAAGAAAAATACTGCTAAATTGCAGAATCTGGAGAGACCGCGAGCCTCGCGATGTACTCGCGCCGCCATCTTGGTTTCTTGATGCCAGATCACAGCCACTTGGAAGCAATACGTAATGCTCCACCACCTTCGGATGCGCCCACACTAAGATCATTTCTAGGCCTCACCGCTTGGTATGCTAAATTAATTCCTAACTACGCAGCTGTTATTGAGCCTATGAGAGATGTCCTTAGAGGAAAGTCAAATTTTGCATGGACTAATGAAGCACACAAAAGTTTCCAGGAAGTAAAAGAACTGATTGCACAGAGCTCTACATTGGCTTTATTTGATCCTGCTTTGCCCACAATTGTTACAACAGATGCCTCAGACTACGGCATAGGTGGCATCCAGACTCCGGTTCATCCAGATAAGTCAGAATGGACCGTGGCTTTCGCATCCAGTACCTTGACATTGGCAGAGAGGAAATATTCTGTTGTTGAAAAATAAGCTCTTGCTTGTGTCTGGGTCATTGAGCGTTGGAGAACATACCTGTGGGGCAGACACTTCAAATTAAGATCAGATCACCAAGCCCTAACTACCCTTTTGACTACTAAAGGTATGGAACGAACTGGACTAAGAGTAACACGATGGTCTGCCAGACTGCTCTGCTTTAACTATACTATGCAGTACAGACAAGGGGTTGACAACCAGGTAGCGGATTGCCTTTCGCGTCTTCCATTGCCAAATGAAATTAATTCTGACTTTGATTCTGAACCCGAAACTGTTGCTGCTATCACTACACTCCTGTCAGCTGTTCCTGTGGCCGAGTTTGCTGCTGAAAGCTCCTCAAGTCCTGAGCTTGCCAAACTTCGCCAATACATCGAGTATGGCTGGCCCGCTACACCCAAAGCCCTACATCCTGACATGTCCAGGTACTTTCCAATACGAGATGAACTGTCTATTTTGGACTTGTATATGCTAAGAGGACCACACAGACTGATTGTGCCACTTAATTTACGTTCACGTTTGGTCACCCTCGCTCATGATGGCCATCAAGGCATTGTGAGAACCAAGCAACGGCTTAGGGAGCTATACTGGTGGCCTAAGATGGATTCGCAGGTACAGTCCACAATTGCAACCTGCGTCACCTGCCAACTCAATGATAAAACTGCTAGAACCACACATGCACCACTTACCCCAGTTGACTATCCAGTAGGTCCGTGGTAGAAACTGGGCATCGACGTGGTGGGTCCTTTCGACATTGGTCCTGCTAGTTGTAGATACGCTATCACATTGATTGACTACCATTCAAAATGGCCAGAGGTAGCTTTTGCACCTCATGTGACTGCATCCACCATTAATTGTTTTCTGAGGTCAGTGTTCAGCCAAAAAGGGAATCCTCTGGAGATTGTTACTGACAATGGGCCTCAGTTCTTGTCAACTATTCGAGTTCAAACTATTTCTACAAGAAAGAGATGTAAAGCATATCTGTACTTCTATATATCACCCGGAAGGAAATGGAGCTGTGGAGGGCTGGAACAAGGTACTGAAGGAGGCTATTCTGACTGCAGAAAGGGAGAGAGCCCCTTGGACATCGTTCATTGCGGATTTTCTGCAAACTTACCGAGCCACACCTCACGCCACGACATGAATTTATCCTTTTGAGCTGATGTTTGGAAGGAAAATGAGAACAAAATTGACAATTCTTCCAAAGTGCAATGTGAATCATGATATAAAAAAGCTGAAAACAAAAGTGATGCAAAACCAGAGGAAAATGAAAGCATACCTGGATATAAAGTGCAAAGCAAAGACTCCGGGGCTCAAGGAAGGTGACTTTGTACGGGTGAGAAAACCTGTGCATGTGAGAAAAGGGAAATCAAAATTCAGCAACCCTATGCAGATTGTTAGAAGGAAGGGGACACATAGTTTTGAACTGAGTGATGGACGACCTTGGGACATATCTCATTTGGCACCATTGCACACAGAATTTACTCAGGTTCCTGAACACTCTGAACAATCAACTCCTACAGCATCACCTGGAAGTGGTAACAACCAATTGGAGGGACGTTGTAGAAGGAAGCCAGTATGGTTGAAGGACTATGTCACTAAAACTGCCATAGTAGGCAAAAAATAAAGTAATGGGAAAAGAAGGAAAAAACCCCAGAAGTTTAGTTCAGGAAAGTTGTGGTTTGAACTGAAAGGATGTTCATGTAACTATTCATGCTATATGTGTTTAGTCAAGAGACATTGTTAGACATTGTTCTGTGTTCTCTAATATAAGTAAAGAAATACGGTAAGAAAACAAAACGACTGAACATATTGTTTAGCAATGTTAAAGGGATAGTTCACTTTGAAATTAAATTTTGGTATGTTTTAGCGTCCAAGTGATCTGAGGGCGCGTGCGCATCCTGGTGTGTGACATGTACGCAGACTGGTGCATAGATATATACACTAGATGTCGCCTTAAAGACATTCGTTCCAATGAACTGCCGTAGACAAGGCGACATCTAGTGTATATATCTATGCACCAGTCTGCGTCCACGTCACACACCAGGATGCGCGCGCGCCCTCAGATCACTTGGACGTGGCTGTGTATAAGAGGTAAAAACGATATAAATACTGTTCGTTTTCTCACACAAACCGCTCGTTTCGTGTCTTAGGCCATCAATGTGTACTTACGATGGGGAATTGTTTAATTTGGACTTCTCTGTGCATACTCTTTGAGGTGGTGACCATAGACCTGCATTATATGACTGACAGACAAGAACGGTTTGACTTAAAAATATCAAAATTGAAACTACTGCGGAAAAAAAGACACCTACATCTTGGATGCCCTTGAGGTAAGCTAAAACATACCAAAATTTTATTTCAAAGTGAACTATCCCTTTAATTGTAACTGCAGATGGAAACAAATTAAGTCAGGGTGAGACGTTGTGTTCTCTTATTACGTTGCTAATTGATAAATGTCCACTAGATGGGGATATTGTTCTAGATATGAAAGTAGGAAGGTGGATAGGAAGAGGTTGTTGTGCTTATGGAGAATGAAAAGTAAAGAGACCTGTTCGCTACTCTGTGTGCTCTCATTTATTTTGATGTGAATACACAACACATTGTTTTATATTTGCAAATGCTTTGCACAACTTCAATTCTGAACTTCTTAAATTAACACTGACATTGTCTATGAAGCCCTGTTTGCTAGAAAATATCACAGTTAATAATTTGTTAATAACCTTCTACGTAGAAGCTGAATTAATCCA
This sequence comes from Leuciscus leuciscus, assembly GCF_965113295.1. NCBI lineage: Eukaryota > Metazoa > Chordata > Actinopteri > Cypriniformes > Leuciscidae > Leuciscus > Leuciscus leuciscus. The sequence continues at coordinate 3,591,996 of NC_138730.1, forward strand.
AATAAATTACTTTAGATTTTAGATCATAAAATTATTGGCAGACATTAGGAAACAACTATACTTAATTTAATTTAATTAAATTTGCACAGACATTTCTGCTCTCCATTTCTGTCAATAAAAAAACACTTGAAATGTTCTCTTAAATTTAAGTATTTTTTTTAACATGTTTAATCTCACTAAATGTATATTAAGTAGTCCGTAGCTTTTTTATTTTTGAGCAAGTACATAACCAGCCAGTGTTCAAAACTATCTGCTTGCCGTAGCTCGAATCAAAACGGAAAGCTTGTAATAATGTTTTTAATTCCAGTGGTACTGCTGGATTAAATTCGAGCATGTCTTTGCGTCATTACGTCACAGCTGTACACATAAAGAAGGAATCCCAGCTAGTAGGCTATATTGCGTGTGAGGATGTTGGTGGTGGAGATTTATAGCCTTTTCTTGCAGCACTTGATATAATTAAACTTATCAATTTGATGGCGGATCCAGAAAGGTTCAAACGACAATCACCAGTGACAACTGGAGATTCACCCGTTATAAAACGCGAAAGACTTTGGACTTCGGAGAAAAAAAAAAGACTGCAACCGGCCCATGTGAAAACAAGGACAAATATTGGAATGGCATTAAATGTAGTCACTTAATATGTTGTTAACATTAACAATTTGAGAACAAAGTATAATTTGCACGGTTTGACGTGATATGATAAGCGATCGTTAGATTTAATCGGCGCGATTTACTGCAATGCTTTTTTCCCCTTAGTTGGTCAGAACAAAAGTGGATGTTACTTACTTGTTCAGATAGTGTCCGGTGAAAATTCGTATATTGTTCATACTTCCAAAAAGTAGAATCTGTGATTGCGAATGACAGTATTCACACCGGTGCGGCAACTGACAGCCACACTTTCTCCTCAAAACATTGGATTCATCCGCGTTGTGCCATGCCGAGGCACAACCCATGTCAAGTTGATCATTCCGCGAATAACTGCAATTGCAGATTTCGAACAGAGATGGCGACAAATAGAAAAAACTGCAGACTGCAGCTTTAAAGAAATCGTTAAGCCAGCGAAAGCAAGTAAATAAAATCATCGTTAACTATAAAACTGTAAATTGTGTGAGTGTGTGTATTTCTGTGGAGGATTAGACACAGATGTGTTTCAGACAGTTTATCCTCCTTTACTAAAGTGTTCTCTCTCTCTCTCTCTCTCTCTCTCTGTTCTTTGTGTCATCAGTGTAAGATCAGGCTCACATGTGTCCAGCTCTGTGTCTCTGAAGAGTGATCGTTCTAAAGAGTATCCACCAGCCTTCAGTGAGAAAACACCATCATCTAATAAAAGGTATTTTGTGTGTTTACATTACATTATAGGGTTGTATTATTTCTCCACAGTGGTGTATGTGATTGAACTTGACTATGTAAGGGGATTTATGAAACACAATTACACAGGCAGCCACAAGGAGGCATACATTCACTATGGAAAATAGATCATGTAACTAAACATGTATATATCCATCCATCCAACCATGGTCATAAATGAACAAATACACAGCTATACTGCATTTGATTACTATTTGCAACATTAAACCTTTTCAAATGAGACTAAGTATCTCCTGTAGTAAAGTGTTTTCTCTCTGTTCTTTGTGTCATCAGTGTAAGATCAGGCTCACATGTGTCCAGCTCTGTGTCTCTGAAGAGTGATCGGTCTAAAGAGTATCCACCAGCCTTCAGTGAGAAAACACCATCATCTAATAAAAGGTATTTTATGTGTTTATGTCACGGGGTGACGAGCGGCTGAGCGGAACCTTTTTTATGAGAACGTGTTTCCCCCGGGGAGCGGTTCCGAGGTGACACCAGGACGGTTCCGGTCTCCTACGCGAGTAATGGCGGCTAAGGAGGCTTGATGAGGAAAACTCGCGGCAGGTGCGAGATGAGAGGAATAGATCGGTGATTGAGACACGCATTGAAGGAGAGGATTATAAAAGCCATTTTGGCCGAGAAAAAGAGAAGACGGGCAGCGGGGAAGGAAGAGAGTCAAGGCTTTTTCAAGTTTTGTTGGGAGAGGATCTGCATGCACTTGGAGGAGAATACTATGGAGTCAATATAGGGCCATATATATCTGCAAAATAAAACAATGTTTTGCAAACAAAAAATATGTTTTGCAAAAAAAAAAAATATGTTTTGCAAAAAAAAAAAATATGTTTTGCAAATAAAAATAGAGTATTGAGAATTTTTCTTGCTTTTTTGCAAAAAAAAAAAAATTTGCAAAAGAAAAGTTAACCACTGAGAGAAAAAATAAAGTTTAGCAAAGTAAAACTTCAGCAGCATTGACTTTGCAACACATATTTCCCTTTGCGCCGCTCCTTTAAATCCGCGTTTCAGTCATCCGTGCCTCTGCGGCGCAAGCTTTCCTTTGCGCTTCATTTTTCTTTGCGCCTCGCTTTGTGTCCCTGATTTGACGTGGGGGGAGGGGTCAAGAGGTTGGGGTGTGTACAAGGGACGAAGGCGCGTCCCTCTCGGAACGTCATCAGCGCGAGCCCCAGACCGAGTGGATCGATCGAAATGGCGGAGCAGAGACATGCTGTGCTGCGTTCCAGTCCACTTTTAGACACGCACTTGCGAACTTCCCTAAGCACTTCCCCTTGGGGGAATCCCTGCCGCCATTTGAAGTGCGTTCCACTTCGTGAAGTGGACGAGGGAAGTTTATATGGACAGACCCTCGTTCCCTCGATTTTGACCGAGGGAGCGAGTCTGCTTCAAATGTACACTTCAGGCACCTATATGTCCCACAATGCAGTACGATTGTGACGTCACCACATATCTCGTCTAATCACCACCACACAGACAACTCTATGATATATTAATTATAATGTTTTAAATTTAAAACAACCCAAACACACCTATAAACATTTGGATACTGCATTAAACAAATTATTAAAGGGAAAAAAATTAAATAATAAATCAACTCCACAGCTGATTCCAAGTGATCAAGGGCTTAGGACGTTCCAGTTCAGCCCATTGCAGTTTCCGCCAGTAGTGGGCACTCGCAATGACGTACATCCGAGTGAACGAGATGAAGGGAAGTTAGCGAGTGAAGAGCATGACTATTTTGGACTGGAACGCAGCACGGGTGATGGATCACAGGTATGTATTATTGACAATAATAGTCTGGGGCTCTATTTGCCTGCTGATGAGAATATGTATATTGTGATGTAATATCTGTATGTACGCTCAGGTTTGTTTGTAAAATCTGAAGTTACGAATGCCTTTTTTGTTAATGTTCTATAAATATGTCAATAAAAAAAAGTCTGGGGCTCGCGCTGATGACGTTCCGAGAGGGACGCGCCTTCGTCTCTTGTACACACCCCAACCTCTTGACCCCTCCCCCCACGTCAAATCAGGGACACAAAGCGAGGCGCAAAGAAAAATGAAGCGCAAAGGAAAGCTTGCGCCGCAGAGGCACGGATGACTGAAACGCGGATTTAAAGGAGCGGCGCAAAGGGAAATATGTGTTGCAAAGTCAATGCTGCTGAAGTTTTACTTTGCTAAACTTTTTTTTTTCTCTCAGTGGTTAACTTTTCTTTTGCAATTATTATTTTTTTGCTTGCAAAAAAGCAAAAAAATTTCTCAATACTCTATTTTTATTTGCAAAACATATTTTTTTTTTGCAAAACATTTTTTTTTTTTGCAAAACATTTTTTTTTTTTGCAAAACATTGTTTTATTTTGCAGATATATATGGCCCTATATTGACTCCATAGAATACTGTGGATAGAGGAATACTTGGTGTGAGTCTTATTGGAAATTGGGCTCCGGCCCTCTTCATTATTGCCAGTCTCGGTGAAACCTACTCTGATAATGGGCACTCCCACCTGATTAGTCCATCGAGAGAGAAAGAGGGCGAAGATTTCGGCTGGATTGCAGGTGTAAGCCTTGGTTGCACCGTGAGTCTGTTGAATTGCAGTTCAATTGTGGAAATAAGCACGAGTGAAGTTTTGCAGTGTTCTGGAGAATATATGAGTGTGGAGTTTGTGTTTCTGCTGTCCACTCGTAATCACAGCTGATTGATCCTCTCATGCTGGGCCCGTGGAGCCGTATTCACTATTAAGTTGGCAGATGTTGATGAAGTGTTGTGTACAGAGAGGCCCCTCCAGTCCCTCGCTTCGTGGGATGAAGTGATAGAACCGTCGGAAGGACGTGGGGATGCTGACTCGCTTCAGACTGGTGAGATCGAAGATTCCTTTGTGTTCTATGGTTTTCTGGTGACTCTGAGTGTGTCTTACACCAGGGGGCCTGGATGTGAAGTCCGCTTGAAGAGGAACCGTTATTTGATACCTGTCCCTCCTGGTCCAAGCTGCTCCACTGAAGAACCGTCGTTGCACGATACTTAGCTCTCCTTAATTAAATCCCCACCGAAGAGGAACTGTTATTTGATACCTGTCTCTCCTGGTCCAAGCTGCTTCATCGAAGAAACATCGCTTCACGGTACTTAGCGCTCCTTGATTAAATCCACACCGAAGAGGAACCGTTATTCGATACCTGTCTCTCCTGGTCCAAGCTGCTTCATCGAAGAAACGTTGCTGCACGATACTTAACTCTCATTGATTAAATCCTCACCGAAGAGGAACCGTTATACGATACCTGTCTCCCCTGGTCCAAGCTGTTTCATCGAAGAAACGTCGCTGCACGATACTTACCTCTCCTTGATCGAATCCCCACCGAAGAGGAACCGCTATACGATACCTGTCTCTCCTGGTCCAAGCTGCTTCATTGAAGAAACGTTGCTGCACGAGACGTACCTCTCCTTGATTGAGTCTCCACTGAAGAAGAGACCAGTTGTCTATTGACTCTTAACCCTCTGAGGTCTGAGCTGTTTTCTGGGCCCTGGAGGTGTTCTGACATGCTCTGACATTTGTGTTTTTTTCTGTTACTAGTGACATTTTCATGGCTAAAGTCTAATTACACTGTATTTAGCACAAACTCTGCTACAATAATATATCAGCAGCATGTATGTAAAAGTTTGTAGTTTTGAGATAATGACATTTATGCGTGGTTTGTGAAAATACAAAAAAAAATTCTCACTGAAATAAGGCCATGAAACCCATACTGATTATTTCTTCACAAGACTTTTGAAAATTGTATGACATAGCCTAGAATATTTGCTCCAAAACTATGTGAAAATCACCCTGACTGCTCATTCAGATAAGACAATATATTGATTTAAAATTTCTAAGACGTGTTTTGTGTGACAAAGCCATATGCGAAGAGGCGTGATCATCTCATTAATATGTAAGCTTTTAACACCTGAGAAAGACAAAGACACTCCCCTAACTGCCCTATTAGGAGCGATCAGGCCCTGTCATTCAGAGCAACCTTGCACAAAGAATGAGGAGATTTAAAAAAGAATGGCTTTTAGATTGTTTGGATTTATTTACAACACAACACAATCCAAAAATACAAATGACAAAAGAGCACATTGAAAACAATGATCCAAAGACAGAGACCTTTGTACCATTCCTAAAAACATTGTACATACCTTTCATTTCCAAGGTGTTTGATTTTCACTTTACCATGTTCATATACAGAGACTCATGTGAATGTTGAAGTCAGCAGGACTCAGTTGCATCTGGTCCCTGAAAGAAAAAAAAAAAGAAAAAACTGTGAACATACTGATATCAAGAGAAACTATAGGGCTGCACGATTTTGGGAATAGATTTGAGATTTTTCTGGTTAAAATTTCGCGCTCCAAAATATGATACATTAAAACCCACAGCGTGCTCCAAAATATGATACATTCAAACCCACAGCGCGCTCCAAAATATGATACTCAAACCCACAGCGCGCTCCAAAATATGATACATTCAAACGCCATCGCGCTCCAAAATATTAAACATTATGGTTATACATATCTATGTTTGAGCAGATATCCACAAACAGTATTTAACAGGAAACACGGGTCTAAATAGTATAATATTCACCATATATCTAGCAACAGTTCAACTGCAATGTGAAGTTTATGCAACAATACCATAAACTAATAAGTAAGAATTTCTTACCTTACATCTTTCTTGTCTTCAAATCGCGTTCTTCTTCTTCTGGGTGTAAATCCAATGTAAGCTCAGACGTGTCTTCCAAACTCGACGAAAAGCAGAGACTTGTGAAGTGTTTTGGTGCTTTGTGTTTGAGGTAACGAGGGCGTTCGCGTTCCATGTGGAGATTTGCATGTGAATCACTTTTGCGCGAGTGGGCGTGTCGAATTAAAAAGTAATTAGCAAGCAGGGCCGGCGCTAGCCATTTGGGTGCCCTAAGCACAAATGCTTGGTGGTGCCCCCCCCCCCCCCCACCCACCCACCAAGGGAATAACAACCATTCAGAATTTCTTAGTTAGGTTCTCTTTACTTCCAAAATAACTGCTGCAAATAAATAATTTTACATTAACAATGGCACCAAACATGAAAAGAAATAAATAATATAAAGGTTAAAATTATAAATACCAAATACCATCACAATTACTAAAAACACAGATTTGGAACTGAACAATGTAAACACAGAAAGTTAAAAGTGCAAAGGTCAGGCACAATATAATAATTCTGTACATAATTTGACAACTCTGTGAATATGAAAATATACAAACACTGAGATTGTGGGGGGTTTTTTTCTTCTAATTGCAGTTTCAAAGTTAAAAAAAGAAAAGAAAAAGATTTTAGCCATGCAGGGCTAAAGCCCCGGATCTTTTGCACTACTATAGCGACGCCCCTGGACATGCATACGCATAGGCGTAATTTGCGGGTAGGACATGTCCCCACCACTTTTGAAACATCTCGCGGCACGAATGTACCAATACAAACAAACAAAACATCTCCAGTTAACCAGCAGAGCATTCATTTCATTCGTTTTTTAAATAAGAGTCGATCTAGCGCTGAAATGTGTTGTTTTTTTAAATCAACTGATCAAAGTGCTCGTTGCCGAGCGATCAGTGGCGCGGATACTATGTTTGTTTCTGGCTCGCGCACAGCCTTCACTCAGACGCGCGTTTCAATCCGTTGTGGAGAGATTCTCTATTCGCTCCGGTACAATTAGAAAACAAAAAGCACAAAAAGTGTCCCTGCCTGATATACAACCACTAAAAAACATAATCGGTTTTGATGAGAAAAAAAACTAAAAAAAAACTATATGAGTGCGGATTAGAACTCAGAACCTCTGACACGCTTGGCAAAAATTCTACCACTGGACCACTTAAATACACACATAATTTTCGTCGGATCAACATATAATAGGCCTCATTGAACGACCACTTAAACCCAATATTAACATGCTTTAGACATATTTTATTTGTTATTTATACTAGTACCCTATTGTGATGATTTTTCACGACCCAGATTTTTTGGTGCCCCCCCAAGCACTTGGTGCCCTACGCGCAGTGCGTGATGTGCGTGTGCGGAGCGCCGGCCCTGTTAGCAAGCGTTTGAGAGACTGGACATCCTGTTGGTTTTATACAAATTACTTAAACAGAGAATATTTGTTTGCAGTTTGAATCCGATCATTTAAAAGTACACACTTAAATGTGTATAAAGGTATATGGCTCATAAATGTGTGAGAAGTATTCGCTGAGTTTTGTTTCAGTTTATAGACGTGCTCAAGAAAAAAAAGTTCACCGCGACGGAGAGGCAGAACGCACACCCTGTTTATTTTCTTTATTTTACAAAAGCACAATGTTTTGATTTGATTGTAAGTGGACACATACAAAAGTAGAAATATCACAGATTATTTTTTTATATTTCTTTTTTCTGTATAACCATAAATGACGGAGTAATTTAAGTTTATGTTGCTGCTATGTGAAAAAAATCCAGCAAAACGCGTCGGCGCGTTTCTCGACCTCAGAGGGTTAAGCAATACTTGTTCTTAATTTAATAAAAAGACACATTTTATCTCCACTTCTGTTGTCCTGCCTGTTGGTGTCCGTTGGTCTGCTCCTCGAGGTGGTATGCCCGTTAGGGGTGTTTTGGTGGTGGTCACCCCGGCCTGTGACATTTACATTACATTATAGGGTTGTATTATTTCTCCACAGTGGTGTATGTGATTGAACTTGACTATGTAAGGGGATTTATGAAACACAATTACACAGGCAGCCACAAGGAGGCATAAATTCACTATGGAAAATAGATCATGTAACTAAACATGTATATATCCATCCATCCAACCATGGTCATAAATGAACAAATACACAGCTATACTGCATTTGATTACTATTTGCAACATTAAACCTTTTCAAATGAGACTAAGTATCTCCTGTAGTAAAGTGTTTTCTCTCTGTTCTTTGTGTCATCAGTGTAAGATCAGGCTCACATGTGTCCAGCTCTGTGTCTCTGAAGAGTGACTGGTCTAAAGATGATCCCCCATACTTCAGTGAGAAAACACCATCATCTAATAAAAGGTATTTTGTGTTACAAATTTTTTGTCACACGTTGACTGTTGAAAAGTTGTATTAGTGAATACCAATCATGAAACATGTTTAGATTAAATATTTGTCAGAGTATTCACAGCTAATGCTTATTTCTTTTTCTGTAAAATATCAGTATTTTATTTTACTAATTTGATTACAGGCTTCATTATGAGACATTAGACTCATACGTTCAGACTCATAGGAAGCACGAGAATTTCAAAGACAATCTTCTTGGGATCTTCCAGGTAGGAAAACACATTTTTATAAATGTTTAATATTTCTAACAAACAAGTATGTTATTGAACAAAGAAATGTAATAACATTTTTCTCGATCACTTATTTTTCCTTTTAACCCTCTGGGGTCTAAGGTGTTTTTGGGGTCCTTGAGATGTTTTGACATGCCCTGACATTTGTGCTTTTTTCAGTTGCTTATAAACATATTAATGGCACTGGTGTCATTACACTCTATTTAGCATAAACAGAGCTACCATAATATGTGAGCAACATGTATGTACATGATTGTATTTTTTAGAGAATAATTTTTATGCATGGTTATTGAAAAAACGACAAATTGAAGTTTCTGAAATAAGGCCACAAAACACATACTAAATATGTGTCCACATGACTCTTGACTAATGGATGTTGTTGTAAATCATCCTGCCTAATCATTCACATAAAACAATACATTGATTTAAACTTTGTAAGAAACGTTTTGTTTGGAAAGGCAATATGCGTGTGGGCGTGAACGATCATGAATAATTATGTGGTTCACACCTGAGAGAGACAATGACCCGCATAATGAGCCTTTCATTCAGGTGTGTCACTGAGAGTATCAAGTAAAAAATGTGAGGACTTATTTTGAATGCATGCAAATTGTATAATATCCAAGATAAACATTTCTAGTTAGTTCATTCTAATACTGTATTTTCAGAAAGTTTTGGAATATATTCTCTCCCCAAATGTGTCACTAATAAAAAACAATAATAAATAATTTAATGAGAAGGTTTATATTGACTTATTTAAATTTTGCTTACATCTTCCTTGTAAATATATGTTTTGCTATTTTATTAAACAGTTTTCACATAGAAATCAACAACAATTTCAATTTGAACAATATTTCAAGTGTAATCTTTCTTTTTAAAAAGTATACATTTTATCATACGTATTTCAAAGTTCAGGATTAATTAGTTTGAATATTGGAACAAACACTATAATAACATCTTAGTTGATAATTCAATATTCCTACTTTATTTTTGACAAAACATCACATACTATATATTTACCATATGAGCAGAAATTGGCGAACAAAAGTTTATTTGATGTGACAGTAGTCTTTTTTACAGTAAAAACTTTATAATCTATCCAAAACTAATCAACAAAATCTTGTCTAAACATTCTTATTTCGTCTGTAACATAGGCCTATCGTTTTCATGATATATTAGCATATAAATGTTAATTTGCAGTTTAACCCCCTGGGGTCGGCGGTATCGCCGGCGATACCAGCTCGCTTTTTTTTTTTATCAGTTCAAAAGAGATTCATTTTGCTCAGTTGACTTTGATATTACAAACAAGTTTCATACATCAATCGATTCTGTTAAATGTGTATTATTTTTGTGTATACTCACAATAAAAACAAAGTGTTGTGCTTTTCGCCAAATACAGAAAAATAAACATGAAGCGAGTTCTGCCTTCTCTCTGTCAGTGAAGTCCATTCTGAAACGCGTCCGAAAATTAACCATAACTCAGCGAATACTCAGTCAAACAGGCATACAGACACACAGGCATGAAGCTTGAATTCTCTTCTTTTAAATGAAGTAATTCTCTGTTTATGTAATCTTTATGAAAAGAGAGAGATGTCAGTCGTTCTCATCTCAGCTCATTACGTTTTAATCTGCCCCGCCCACAGAGAGCGCGCGCTATTCAAATGCAAATGACTGAGACGATCCCATACAAACTGTGAACGCCCACATATCAGCTCGAGAAAACACATCAAGTTTATTCAGATCATTGTACTTGTTTACACTGTCTCGCAGCGCTGTGAGGAATAATAATAATGGAAAATGTACCTCAGAAGTGCTGGTATTTCGAGGAGCAACGGATGGAATACTGTAGTACGTTTTTTTTCATTCTCAAGTAAATCGCGTTTCTGTGTGTGAATGAACGGCAGAGATGCGCGCTGTTTACCACAACTCGCAAAAAGACGGTTTAAATTTGAATTGCGTTTCTGTGTGTGAATGAATGATCTGCTTTTAGCAAACTATTTTGCTATACTGAGTAAAAATCGACTGAAATATGTTGAAATAAAATGTATTTGTATAAGCAACGTATTAAACTGCAAATTAACATTTATATTCCTTATAATAAAAACGAAAGACCGATGTTACAGACATATGAAAGACAACATTTCGTTGATTAGTTTTGGATAGATTACACATTTTTACTGTAAAATATCTGCCACCTCAAATAAGCTTTTGTTTGCCAATTTTTGCTAATATGTTAAATATAGTATGTTTTGTCAATGTAGGCTATATTCGAAGTAATGAATCCTTAACTTTGAAATATGTATGATAAAATGTATACTTTAGTTTTTACAAAGAAAGATTACACTTCAATTGTTGTTGTAATTGTAACCTTTTTAATAAAAAAATGTATATTTACAAGGTAGATGTAAACAAATTTTAAAAGGTAAATATAAGCCTTTTCTTTAAATAATTTTTATTGTGTTTTATTATTGACAAATTTGGGGAGAGGATACATATTCCAAAACTGAAAATACAGTATGAGAATTAACTGCACAATTACTAGACATGTTTTCCTTGGATATTATACAATTTGCAAGCACAATTTGTGAAAAAAATAAAATAAAATTTGACATGCTTCCAACTGTGAACCAATTTGGTAGAATATATATATATATATATATATATATATATATATATATATATATATATATATATATATATATATATATATATATTGCTCTTGCATTCTTTCTTGTGGCTATAGGTGACACACCTGAATGAATGGCTCATTAAGTATGCGGGCCCCATTGTCTCCTCAGGTGTGAATCACTAAATATGCATGATGGTGTTGAATCGTTGACGCCCCTTGCGCATATTGCCTTTACAAACAAAAAGTGTTTTACAAGATTTAAATCAATGTATTGTGTTATGTGAATGATTAGGTAGGATGATTTTCACATCATTTTGAAGAAAAAACTCTAGGCAACGACATCCATTAGTCAAAAGTCTTATTGACACATATTTAGTATGTGTTTTGTGGCCTTATTTCAGAAACTTTAGTTTTTTGTTTTTTCAATAACCATGCATAAACATTATTCATTATTCATTATTATAAACATTAAACATAAAGTCTGATTACACTGTATTTAGCACAAACTCTGCTACAATAATATATCAGCAGCATGTATGTGAAAGTTTGTAGTTTTGAGACAATGACATTTATGCGTGGTTTGTGAAAAAAAACAAAAACAAAACAATTGTCACTGAAATAAGGTCATAAAACCCATACTGATTATTTCTTCACAAGACTTTTGAAAATTGTATCACGTAGCCTATATAGAATATTTGCTTCAAAACTATGTGAAAATCATCCTGACTGCTCATTCAGATAAGACAATTGATTTAAAATTTGTACGACGTGTTTTGTGTGAGAAAGCTTTATGCGGGGAGACGTAAACACATCCTGAATATGTATGGTTTTCACACCTGAGAAAGACAAAGACCCTCCCCTAATCGCCCTATTAGGAGCTGTCAGGCCCTGTCATTCTGAGCAACCTTGCATAAGAATTAGGAGATTTAAAAAATAATGGCTTTTTGATTGTTTGGATTTATTTACAACACAACATAATCCAAAGATACACAACAAATGACAAAAAATCACACTATTGAAAACAATGATCCAAAGACAGAGACCTTTGTGCCATTCCTAAAAACATTGTACATACCTTTCATTTCCAAGGTGTTTGATTTTCACTTTACCATGTTCATGTACAGAGACTCATGTGAATGTTGAAGTCAGCAGGACTCATCAGTGGGGCATCTGGTCCCTGTAAATTTTATGCACATGTATTATAATTATTGAATAAATAGTGTTGACCAAATGTAGATGTACAATTTGGCTTAAATTCTGTTAATCTGTCTTTTCTCTTACTTTTGTTTGTAGGAACTTGAGAGCAAAATAATCACATTTCTGAAGAATGAGCTGGAGAAGTTTAAGAAAATATTACAAAATGAGAACACACAACACTTTGTGAAGGACTTTATTGAGAACAGATCCAGTATCAAATCAGCAGCTCTTGATCTCACACTACATTACCTGAGAGAGATGAAGCAAGATGAAGCTGCTGATACTCTAGAAGGTAAGAGACTCATGATCATCTGTCAGATTCTCTCTTATAAATGTAGGAGAGAAAATGTAGACTAAAACTATCTATTGTCTGTTCCTGTGGTTAGATGAGCTGTTCTTCATTCATCAGCTGAAATGTGGCCTAAAGAAGAAGTATCAATGTGTGTTTGAAGGAATTGCAAAGCAAGGTGACTCCACACTTCTGAATAACATCTACACAGATCTCTATATCACTCAGGGTGGCAGTGAACAGGTCAATACTGAACATGAGGTGAGACAGATTGAAGTTGCTTCCAGACGTCATGAAGCACAAGAGATACAGGTTGATTGCAAAAATTTGTTTGAAGCACCTGAACAAGACGAGGAGATCCGAACTGTACTGACAAAAGGAGTCGCTGGCATCGGGAAATCAGTGTCTGTGCAAAAGTTTGTTCTGGACTGGGCTGAAGGAAAAGAAAATCAAGATATCAACTTCATATTTCCTCTTCCATTCAGAGAGATGAACTTAAAGGAGAAAGAAAAAATAAGTTTGGTGGACCTTATAACTCAATTTTTCCCAGAAACAAAAGAAATTGACCTTAAAAGAATGAATCAATTTAAAGTCCTGTTCATCCTTGATGGACTGGATGAATGTCGCCTTCCTCTGAAGTTTGATTGTAATGAGACGTGGCGTGATGTATCGTCACCAGCCTCTCTGGATGTTCTCCTAACGAACCTCATGAAGGGAAATCTGCTTCCTTCTGCTCTCATCTGGATCACTACCAGACCAGCAGCTGCCAGTAAGATTCCTCCTGACTGTATCGACCGGCTGACAGAGATACGAGGATTCAGTGATGCACAAAAGCAAGAGTACTTCAAAAAAAGATTCACGGATGATATTCAAGCCAACACAATCATAAATCATGTTAAAAAATCAAAGAGTCTCTTTATCATGTGCCACATCCCAGTCTTCTGCTGGATTTCAGCCACTGTTCTCCAGAACATTCTGGAGGAGAAAAGAAATAATGATGTGAAAAACACTCAGGCTGATGAGATCTCTAAAACACTGCAGGAATCAAACACAGAAGACACTCCCAAGACTCTGACACAAATGTACACACACTTTCTCCGCTTTCAGATCCAGCAGAGCCGCCGAAAGTATGATGGAGAATACACACCAGATGTTTCCTGGGATAAAGACACCATCCTTTCACTGGGGAAACTGGCATTTCATCAGCTGGAAAGCAGCAACCTGATCTTCTACCACACAGACCTGGAAGCCTGTGGTATTGATGTCTATAAGGCATCAGTTTACTCAGGCATGTGTACCCAGATCTTTAAGGAGGAAACAGGGATCGTTTTTGGTACCATGTACTGCTTTGTTCACTTGAGCATTCAAGAGTTTATTGCAGCCCTTTATGCACATCTGTTTCTAGACATCAACAAGACAAGTGTGTTTGATCATGAGTCTACAGAACAGGAAAACAGAAACAAAACCATGATTGATTTTCTCAAGACTGCAGTGGACAAGGCGCTCGAGAGTGACAATGGACACCTGGACCTTTTCCTTCGCTTCCTCCTCGGTCTGTCACTCCAGTCCAATCGACGACTCTTACGAGGTCTGATGACACAGCAAGACGGCAATGACCAGAGCAACAAGGAAATAGTTCAGTACATCAAGCAGAAACTAGAAGATAATCTTCCTGCAGAGAGATCCATCAATCTGTTCTACTGTCTGAATGAACTGAACGACCAAACTCTGGTGAAAGACATTCAGACCTACCTTAGCAAAGGAAGTCCCTCATCTGGTGACCTTTCACCTGCCCAGTGGTCTGCTTTAGTCTTTGTGTTGTTGACATCAGAGGAAGAGCTGGAGGAGTTTGAGCTTCAGAAATTCAAGAAATCAGACGAGTGTCTCATTAGATTATCGGCAGTCATCAAAACCTCCAGAAGAGCCCTGTAAGTCTTTTAATATATTTTCTCATGTTTAGCTCTCATCTGAAAAAAGCATTTATCTACATTACTCTATAGTTATTCCCCATCATAAACATGAACCTATATCTGTAAAGCTTTTCTTTTTTTTTGTGTGTGGAGACAGTTTATCAAACCTTAAGAGAAAATATAAAATACCATGTAAAAATGTTTGCATGTTTGTTTTGTATCATATGATACACCAGACTTGTATGACAGTGCTATGCATAAGTTTAGACACGCATGCTAAAGTTGACTAAAAAGAGGAATAAAAAATCATCTTTTGGAAATTTAACATAATGCCTTAATTTAAAAAAATGGGAAAAATCTAACCTTTAAGGACACCAATTGTCTTTGTGAATGAATAATGTATCGTAAATAAATAAATGTTCTTCCTTAAAATACAGGGTGCATAAGTCTGGACACCCCTATGTTAAATTCCCATAGAGGCAGGCAGATTTTTATTTTTAAAGGCCAGTTACTTCATGGTTCCAGGATACTATGCATCCTGATAAAGTTCCCTTGGCCTTTGGAATTAAAATAGCTCCACATCATCACATAGCCTTCACCATACCTAGAGATTGGCATGGAGTACTTTCCATAAGATCATCTCTCAATGCAAATCAAACCAACTATTAGGCTAACTGAAATAAAACCATGCCAATCTCTAGGTATGGTGAAGGCTATGCGATGATGTGGGGCTATTTTAATTCCAAAGGCCAAGGGAACTTTATCCGGATGCATAGTATCGTGGATCCATGAAGTAACTGGCCTTTAAAAATAAAAAACTGCCTGCCTCTATGGGAATTTAACATAGGGGTGTCCAGACTTATGCACCCTGTATTTTAAGGAAGAACATTTATTTATTTACGATACATTATTCATTCACAAAGAAAATTGGTGTCCTTAAAGGGATAGTTCACTTTGAAATTAATTTTTGGTATGTTTTAGCTTACCTCAAGGGCATCCAAGATGTAGGTGTCTTTTTTTCCGCAGTAGTTTCAATTTTGATATTTTTAGGTCAAACCGTTCTTGTCTGTCAGTCATATAAGGCAGGTCTATGGTCACTGTCTCAAAGAGCATGCACAGAGTCCAAATTAAAACAATTCCCCGTCGTCCAAATTAAACAATTCCCCATCGTAAGTACACATTGATGGCCTAAGACACGAAACGAGCGGTTTGTGTGAGCAAACGAACAGTATTTATATCGTTTTTACCACTTATACACAGCCATGTCCAAGTGATCTGATCTGACGTGTACGCAGACTGGTGCATAGATATATACACTAGATGTCGCCTTAAAGACATTCGTTCCAATGAACTGCCGTAGACAAGGCGACATCTAGTGTGTATATATCTATGCACCAGTCTGCGTACACGTCAGATCAGATCACTTGGACATGGCTGTGTCTAAGTGGTAAAAACGATATAAATACTGTTCGTTTTCTCACACAAACCGCTCGTTTCGTGTCTTAGGCCATCAATGTGTACTTACGATGGGGAATTGTTTAATTTGGACGACGGGGAATTGTTTTAATTTGGACTCTGTGCATGCTCTTTGAGACAGTGACCATAGACCTGCCTTATATGACTGACAGACAAGAACGGTTTGACCTAAAAATATCAAAATTGAAACTACTGCGGAAAAAAAGACACCTACATCTTGGATGCCCTTGAGGTAAGCTAAAACATACCAAAAATGTATTTCAAAGTGAACTATCCCTTTAAAGGTTGGATTTTTCCCTTTTTTTTTTAAATTAAGGCATTAAGTTCAATTTCCAAAAGATGATTTTTTATTCCTCTTTTTAGTCAACTTTAGCATGGGTGTCTAAACTTATGCATAGCACTGTATATATAATTATTTGGTAACGCTTTAGATTACAGCCCGGAAAGTACTACATAATTAAGATGAATTTACAGCGTAACTTTCGGTAATTATAGTGTACCTATGAAGTACTTCCATGTAAGTATAAGGGAACAATATGCAAAATTTGGGGAATAAAGGGGTAACAACCAGGAGAATTAAAAAAATTATATTTTAACTGTAAGTATTATAGAACTAAGGGGTACTTATTCTACTATTATGATACAACAATCTTACATTTGGGACCAATTTAGCGAGAACAGACACTGTGCACCTTTTTGTAAAAATTGTGTACCAATACAAACTGTATAGGCTTTTTAAAAATTACAGGGTACATATCTATGCATTTATACAGTTTTTTTTTTTGATAGCAAAAGTGCAGATGTTTAAGTTTGAGCTTACATGCTTTAAGGCAAGTAAAGCTAAAACTATAGCATTTTTTTTTTAAATACTGGGAAATATACTCTTGTTCCAAGTAGTTACAGGGTAAGTGTGACATTGCAGGCCGTAAATTAAAGTGGTGCTTGTTACCCTCTTGTTCAATGTAGTTACAGGGTAAGTACAATAACAAATACATACAGACAATCTTATAATACTGACTTGGAAACCTTTATAAATTGGTCCCAAATGTGATTGTTGTATCATAATAGTAGAATAAGTACCCATTAGATCTACAATACTTACAGTATTAAAAACAAAGATATTTCTCCTGGTTGTTACCCCTTTATTCCCCAAACTTTACATGTTGTTCCCTTATACTTACATGTAAGTACTTTAAAGGTACACTATAATTACAGAAAGTTACACTGTAAAATCGCTTTAATTACGCAGTACTTTCCGGGCTGTAATCTAAAGCGTTACCAAATTATTTAAATTACAGGGAATATAAAGAAATTCTTAAGTTGAATTTAATACCTTTTAATACCTTTTTAATACTTTCACAATATTTTTTAATACCAGCACGACTTCAAGCTGCAACTGTAGTGGTGTAAAGTGAAAAGTAAAGGAATGAAATATCTTTTCAAAAGGAATAACACATTTCATCACAATTTAACGAGGTGATTGTAACTTTACTTCAACCCTGGACTCAAAAACCAACACAGAGACAGATAGACAGATAGATAGAGAGAGAGAGAGAAAGAGAGAGAGAGGGAGAGAGGGAGAGAGAGAGACTGGCTCTGTAGAGTAAGGTGTGTAGGTGTGTAGGTGTGTGTGTGTGTGTGTGTGTGTGTGTGTGTGTGTGTGTGTGTGTGTGTGTGTATGTGTGTGTGTGTGTGTGTGCGTGTGTGTGTGTGTGTGTGTGTGTGTGTGTGTGTGTGTGTGTGTGTGTGTGTGTGTGTGTGTGTGTTTGAGCAAGCAAGTGGGCGTGTAAAGGGGCGTGTGTGTGAGTGTGTGTGTATGTCTACCTTTGAGTAGTTAGACATAACAAAGGAGTAACACATTTTATAACTTGGAACATTGGACTCAAAAATGGTCTAAAACATGAATTGAGAATGGGAGGGGTGTGTGTGTGTGTGTGTGTGTGTGTGTGTGTGTGTGTGTGTACTCGTCTATCTATCTAACTGGGGACCTTGGTGTCGTTACACACTCACTAACAGGGGACCGTCGAGCCAAGTGGGGACATTTTTCAAGTCCCCTGTTGGTCATGCTTTAAAACATGTTAAAATCAGCCAAAACACGCTCTGGTTAATTTTGTACATTTTTGACCAAGTGGGGACTTACATGTGTGTGTGTGTTTAAGTCCATACTCAGCAGCGCTCCTGTAGGCTGGAGCAGGAATTGCAGTGGCCCATTAACACACGTCGTTCACACTTCTCTATTGTCTGAATGGCTGCTGTCCTTGAGAGGCTCTGAGACTGTAGAGCTGCTGTTTAACTGCTTCAGTAACACTTTATAATAACTGCACGCTATTAATCATTAGTTAAGCATTAGTAAAGAGTTAATTCATTTATAAAGCATTAATATACACTAATAAGCAGTATATAAATGCAGTTATAAATGCTTTATTCCTGTTTTAAAAGCATATCTATAATGTGTTTAATAATTGTATTTTCATACTTTATTAATGATCAATTTATCATTTCTAAATGAAGTATAGCATCATTTACAAAGCAGTTATTTAGGAGTTGTCAGTGGTTCATAAGATCCCTTAGAAAGTGTGAGTAAATGATTAAACTAATTCAATGTACATTCATACATCATACACTTATTATTCAGACATATAGTAATAGTTACTTAGTGTGTTAATAAATGCTTTATTAACATGTATTTCTACTGTAGTTCAGGTAGTTATAAAGCATTTAGTAGAGGTCAGTTCACAATTTTTTGTGAGCTCATCTAAAGTGAGGACTAGTTATGCTAGTTATGTAGGAGATTTAAAGGCTGTTAATATTTCTATGTTCTCTATCATTGTGTTGTGTTGTGTTTGTTTCCTTTTTCTGTTTAGAAGATAACTGAGTCTTTAAATCTCCTTTATAAATGCTTTACTAGGCATAACTAGTCCTCACTTTTGCTCACAAAATAGTGAACTGACCACTACTAAATGCTTTATAACTCCCTGAATCTACTACATTTACTCACACTTTCTAAGTGATCTTATTAATCACTGACAACTCCTAAATAACTGCTTTGTAAATAATGCTATACTTAATTTAGAAATGATAAATTGATAATTAATAAAGTATGAAAATACAATTATTAAACACATTATAGATATCCTTATAAATCAATAATACAGCATTTAAAGCTGTATTTATAAACGGCTTATTAATGTCTGCTTTATGAATTATGATTTAACTGTTTACTAATGCTTAACTAATGATTAATTAAATGCAGTTATTATAAAGGGTTACCATATATATATTATATAATATTTTTCAGAATATAACTTCAAATATGCATTTTTTTAATAAAAAAAATAAATAAAAAAACATGCCAAGAGGGGATCTACAACTCAATGTTATAATTATAATGTAATTATTATTATATTATAAAGGTATTAATAATGCGACAGATAGTATTGGCTGCCTATTAATTAAAACATCATTTCTACAAAAAAAAAAAAAAAAATCAATAGACATGTCCTTATTTTTCTGTTTCCTTTGTTTCTAGGATGTTGATGTACAGAGAAAGTCAGTGTTTGAAATATTGCTCAATTTAAATGCAACCAAACATATGTCGTTCGTTACCATCCAACAGTGGACCTTTCTTTAAGATCTAATTCAAAACTTTTGAGTTGACTTGCTGCATCTGGTCATTTTGAAGAAACAAAAATTAAATCATTTTTTTCATAATATAACTTTAAAAAAAAAATAAAATAAAAATAAAATAAAAAATAAACATGCCAAGATTGAATCTCAACTCTGAACGATCTCTACCTATACAACAGTGGACTCACAATAGCCTGCAATGGAACTGTGTGTGTGTGTGTGTGAATAGTTAAGTATGTCTTTATTTTGTAACTATAAGTTATATATATTTATATATAGGCCTTCATAGATACTTTCTATGCTTGGTTATGCAGTCCCTAACAATTTACTTGCCATTGTTATGTGCCATTGCACTCACACATACATGTCTATATTACTAACAGACCAATGTCGCTCTACACTGGCCAAGTGAGGACTCAATGAACGATGTCTATCTATACAACAGAGGACTTGAACAGTGTGTGTGTGTGTGTGAACAGTGAAGTGAACTGGCAGTGAAGTCTGTCTTCATTATGTATATATAGTATATTATATAGTATATTATATATTATGCCTTTTATCAGTCATAATATTTGTTTATTTTATTTAACACTTATTTTCTCTCTTCATAGATACTTTCTATGTTTGGTTATGCAGTCCCTTTAGGGTTTATAGGATTAATCAAACAGAAATAGCTCTTTAAGGTAACGATTTCAGGTCACTATAGTGACCTATATTTAGTATAGTGTAAAGCATACTTTATACAGTGAATAATGATTTTATTAATCAAAATGAACTTCGCGTCCCCAGTTGGATGGTAAAGAACGATACGTGTTTGGCTGCTTTGTATATTTCTTGCCATCACAAACACACTGTAAAGATTTTGGAGGTCAATCTCAAAATGTTATGTCGAAAAACTAAAGTGCAATAAATAATACACGCTTTAGGGTCTGTTTACACGACATCATTTTCAACTGAAAACTGAAAACGTTTTGGCCGTTCATTTCAACGAAAATGCCATTTTGGGGGCCTGACAATGAAAGCTTTTGAAAACGAGTTTTTGTGAGCTCATCTAAAGTGAGGACTAGTTATGCCTTGTAAAGCATTTATAAAGGAGATTTAAAGGCTGTTAATATTTCTATGTTCTCTATCGTGTTGTGTTTGTTTCCTTTTTCTGTTTAGAAGATAACTGAGTCTTTAAATCTCCTTTATAAATTATTTACAAAGCATAACTAGTCCTCACTTTAGATGAGCTCGCAAAATAGTGAACTGACCACTACTAAATGCTTTATAACTGCCTGAATCTACTACATTTACTCACACTTTCTAAGTGATCTTATTAATCACTGTAAACACCTAAATAACTGATTTGTAAATAATGCTATACTTCATTTAGAAATGATAAATTGATTTAATAAAGTATGAAAATGCAATTATTAAACACATTATAGATATGCTTCTAACTCAATAATACAGCGTTTAAAGGTGTATTTATAAACTGCTTACTAATGTCTGCTTTATGAATTATGATTTATCTGTTTACCAATGCTTAACTAATGATTAATAGGATGCAGTTTTTATAAAGGGTTACCATATATATTATATTATATTTCTCAAAATATAACTTCAAATTTGCATTTTTTTTTATTAAAAAAAAAGCATGCCAAGAGGGGATCTGCAACTAAATGTTATAATTATAATGTAATTATTATTATATTAAGATATTAATAATGCGACTGATAGTATTGGCTGCCTATTAATTAAAACATAATTTCTACTCTTAAAAAAAATCAATAGACATGTCCTTATTTTTCTGTTTCCTTTGTTTCTAGGATGTTGATGTACAGAGAAAGTCAGTGTTTGAAATATTGCTCAATTTAAATGCAACCAAACATATGTCGTTCGTTACCATCCAACAGTGGACCTTTCTTTAAGATCTAATTCAAAACTTTTGAGTTGACTTGCTGCATCTGGTCATTTTGAAGAAACAAAAATTAAATCATTTTTTTCATAATATAACTTTAAAAAAATCTAAATAAAAAAAATTAAAAAAATTAAACATGCCAAGATTGAATCTCAACTCTGAACGATCTCTACCTATACAACAGTGGACTCACAATAGCCTGCAATGGAACTGTGTGTGTGTGTGTGTGTGTGTGTGTGTGTGAACAGTTAAGTATGTCTTTATTTTGTAACTATAAGTTATATATATTTATATATAGGCCTTCATAGATACTTTCTATGCTTGGTTATGCAGTCCCTAACAATTTACTTGCCATTGTTATGTGCCATTGCACTCACACATACATGTCTATATTACTAACAGACCAATGTCGCTCTACACTGGCCAAGTGAGGACTCAATGAACGATGTCTATCTATACAAGAGAGGACTTGAACAGTGTGTGTGTGTGTGTGTGAACAGTGAAGTGAACTGGCAGTGAAGTCTGTCTTCATTATGTATATATAGTATATTATATAGTATATTATATATTATGCCTTTTATCACTCATTTTGAAAACGATGCCTTTACCATCTGCATGTAAACAACATAAACGTGAATTTGTGAAATTGTTACGTCATTCCAACCCGGTCACACTAAATGCGTCTCTATAGCACACATTGTGTTTATTGTGCAATTTATACGTGCATATGATAGGCATGGGTGGGTTTAGGGTAGGTTTAGTAGTGGTGTGTAATATGTAATATGTATTATATGTTTGGTTAGGATTAGTTTTGTAGGATGTGTGTGTATTACACTCAATAAAGTGCGTATTATATGCATGTAAAAAAATATATTTTCGCGTAAAAATTGCACGATAAACACAATGCGTGCCATAGAGATGCATTTTCATGACATCAGGCAGGTCATGCACAAGTATATAACATGGTCACATGCGTACTTATCATCACGTGTTCACATGTTCATGAGTATTTGAGTTTTTTTTTTTTTTTTTTTTTTTTTTTTGACAAAGTAAGAAAGGTTTGGGGTGTGCTTTTAGATGGGCCTTTAAAATTTGACAAACAAATATCTTCAGTAACTGGATCTAGTTTCTATCAACTCCGTCTTTTGTCTAAAATTAAACACTTCCTAACTGACAAAACACTAGAGATGGCTGTTCATGCTTTTATTACCTCCCATTTAGACTACAGCAACTCATTGTATTGCGGTATTTCCAAGTCACAAATCGCTCGCCTTCAACTGGTCCAAAATGCTGCAGCAAGATTTATTCACAAAAGTAGTAAATATAATCACATGATGATGATGATACATTTTATTTATATTGCGCTTTTCTGCTTTACATATAGCCTCACATTCAAGCTGGGGGCAAGCTGGGGCCAGTTGTACTGTTAGAGGGGCCAGTTTAGACCTTATTGTTGTCATATCATTTTCTGCACTGCACTATAGGCATTAACAGGCAAAATACCATGATTACCAATCATTCAACAATGTATTTGCATTGCCATTATATTTTTTAAATTTGCATTACATATTCAGAATCAGTCACATTAACTGCATTCTACGATTTTTGTGTTTTTTTTGCAAAAAGATCAGCAAATTCATCTAGATTTAAGGCCTTTGCCCTCCTTGACTCAATACTTAGAACACCTAAATTGCTTAATCTGTCATCTGACATTGTGGACCTGAGATAGGTTTTCACCAGCTTTAGTGCATACAATATAATATACAATTAAATTATGCTTATTTTAAATGTATTGTGCAGGCTAGGTGTAAAAAATATAGGAAAAACCATGATAATATGAAACGCTTCAAAACAGAGCGCACAAAGCGCGTATGCGCATCGCGGGTGCAGAATGATGTGCTCAAAGCAACATGGAGTCACAGTGTTCAGCGCTGCACAAGTGCGCATTTAAAAGTTCACGGCACAAAGCGAAGAAATTTCGAGCGCACAAATCCTAGTGTAGCCTATATCTGTCCAACAGTTTATTGATCATTTGTTTCTTCACATAGTGAAGTTTTAAATTCCAGTTATTGTGCGTTTGATGCCGATTCATAGTCCTTGTGGTGTGAACAGGCACACGGTAGCGAGTCGTTTTAAAACAGCAACAAACATAAAATACAAATACACAAAATAAAGTCATTTTATGCAAATCCACAGCCTTTTATCTACAGATCAAGCATTATAATGTGTATATATCATATTGGAGAGAGTTTTACCGTGCATATATATAACATAATATAAATTAACATTACAAAAGTTAATGATAGTACATTTCAAATACCTAAAAATTGACAATTAAGTGATTTTGTTCGAGTCAAAAATATTACTTAACATTAATGAACCAACGGTACACATTTTTTACTTTAGCAATCTTATGGGTTGTGGTCTCTCAGACATTGGCAGTAATAAAAATACAATAAAAACATAGTTTCCCTTTGGACTTAAATTACATATCTTTGTGGTATACGGTAGAAATATTGCACATTTCAGTCTAGCTTAGGTTTTTAAAATAAATAACACAGTCTTGGAAATAATATGTAAGCATGTGCAAATAAGCCTGTATAGTAAATCAAGTTCTGTTGGTCTTTGTGTTTAAGTGAGAAATTAATTCATTTAAATTGAAAGATCTCAATGTTTATAAGATCTTTCAATTATGTTTAACAGTTTTGAGCGTATAAAAGAGTGTATAAAAATGGGCTCTGAGTTTTGGCAGTGGTTGTGTCTAAGTGAAATATGTAGTTTGGAAGATGTAGTCACTGAATGCATTAATACAACATTGAATGACACAGACATTTGCAACACTTCTACAGTAATACCGTAGTAAAATATTTTCAGAATCTAAAAAATTAAATACTATCAAAACAATTAGATGTAGCTGAACACATACAGGTATTAATCTTTCAGTTTCATCACCATCTATAAAAAGGGGAAACTTGGGGGAAATGTGTACTGTACTGTAAACAATGACCATGTGACATAAAATGCTGTGAATTCTGAACAACAGAAAACAGCAGAAATATGTTAGAATTCTACCCGTTATTTGTGTGTTTTTTTATTTAACGTGTGTTTTTGGGGGGTAAAACCTTTTCTAGTGTTCTGGAAGAATGAGTTGATCTGAGAATGAAGTTTCAGTGCATTTTGAATGTGAAATGAACTGCTGTCAAGCTGTAAGTTGGTTTGGAGAAGATATCATGGTCTTTTAACCTGATATCATTTAAGACATCATTTAAGACTGTGGTATAAATGATTGAATGATTTAACCATAACTCATTACTATCCTTGATATTCTAAAATAGGTATTTTTCATGTGTATGTAGACTAGGCTGTGTATATTGAGTTGTTGCACTTCCCCCCCACACGCAATTTACATATCAATGCAGGAAGGCCTTAAAGGCCAGTGTTTTTCTTAGGTGAGAAAACTGGCCAACAACCCCCAGAGTAGTGTTACCAATATCTGTGCAACTTCTCAAATACACTAGAATAAACTAGAGAAAACGCTGGGATTTACCCTGCCAAATTAAATTAAATTACAGGTTTTTACAATCGCTATGACACATTTCTCAATATTTAGGTACATTTTCAAAACTCTTCACTCAGTTCTCCTAACCAACTTACAGCTTGACAGCAGTTCATTTCACAATCAAAATGCACTGAAACTTCATGTCTCAGATCAACTCATTCTTCCAGAACATTAGAAAAGGTTTCACCCATACACTTAGTGATACACTTTGTCACACATAAAACAAAAAAACACAAACAACAGGAGCATTACACAATGTTTTCTTTTGTAAAATGCTTTCATAAAACAAGAATGACACTATCTACTGTTTATAATTCACTGCAGTTGATGTTACATAATCCTTTTTGATTACAGCCCAGTTATCATCTATGATAATATTGAGCAGGTGGATACCTATAAGTATCTAGGTGTGGTCATTGATCGTTCATTTACTTGGAAAGCCCACATTGATTATCTTTGTTCAAAATTCCGGCAACGATTGTATTTTTTTAAGAAGACTTAGGCTGTTCGGTGTAAATCAGAGAATTATGCAATTATTTCATTATGCCGTTTTAGGTAGTCTTTTAAATTATAGGATGCAAACTTCATATGGCAATCTTTCGGTCCAATTAAAATCACAGCTTGCATGTCTTGTGAAAACTGCAATGTAAGTTATGGGTGTAAGAGAGTACTCATCACTTCAATCAATTTACGAATGGTGGATTTTTTAAAAAATGCACAGACAATAGTGAGTGATTCAAGCCATGTTTTATTTCCAATGTATCAGCTTCTGCCATCATGGAGACGGTATAGAGTCCCACTGAGTAAGAGTAACCGTTAGAGTATCTATTAATATGTTAAATAGCAAGATGTAGTTATACATATATGTAGTTTTAAACTCTTTTTGGTTTGTATGTGTATGTATATGTTGTGTACTAATGCAGCTTTGAGTCCAAGACAAATTTCCTGAAAAAGGACAATAAAGTAAAGTATACTAACAAACTAACTTTTTAACATTACTGTACTAAAATATTCCTAAGTTTCCCCTTTTGTATAGATGGTGATGAAAATGAAAGACTAACACTTACATCTAATTATTTTGATATTATTATATTTTAGAATCAGAATATCTATTTCAATGTGATATTACTGAAATTAATTTTTAACAGTTTAACAGTACTATTATTATTAACAGTTTTAAAAAGAGTATGTAAACGTGCAAATTAGCCTGTATAGAACATAAAGTTCTGTTGGTGTTTGTGTTTAAGAATAATTAATGTAAATGGAACAAAATGCATTCAATGACATCTTTCAAAGCAGTGATCCACAGTTTAGCTCACATAGACGGAAGGTGTGATCACTGTGTGAAGAGAGTTTTGAAAAAGTGACTTTAGAATTGGGAAACTTACATTTTATTTGTGTTTGGAATAATCATTAATTTAGTTTCATTGTAAACATAGTGCTAAACAAGTAAACAAGATTTTATATTTAAATATTATATTATAATATATAATACTGATTTCAGAATTGTGCAAGGTGTATTTTCCGGAATCTCTGTGTGAACGGAGCTTATGTGAGCCAAACCGTGGATCATTTATTATTGCTTTGGCAAAAAAAAAAAAATGTAGTTCTCACTTAACACAAACACCAACAGACATTTATGTTCTATACAGGCCAATTTGCAGATGTTTACATTCTCTAATCAAAACTGATGTTCAAAACCTAATATTTAAATTCTGAATCTAAAAAAAACAAAAACAAAAAAATTATATTTAACTAAACACCTATACAAGTGTTAATCTCAGTTTCATATTTTTGTACAGTATTGTAAACGTGGATAATGTAACATTAACTGCAGTGAACAGTAGATAGTGTAATTCTTGTTTTATTTATTTTTTAAATACATTTTTACAAAAGAAAACTTTACAAAATAAATTTGGCAGGGTAAATCCCAGCGTTTTCTCTAGTTTATTCTAGTGTATTTGAGAAGTTGCACAGATATTGGTAACACTACTCTGGGGGTTGTTGGCCAGTTTTCTCACCTAAGAAAAACACTGGCCTTTAAGGCCTTCCTGCATTGATATGTAAATTGCGTGTGGGGGGGAAGTGCAACAACTCAATATCACACACCCTAGTCTACATACACATGAAAAATACCTATTTTAGAATATCAAGGATAGTAATGAGTTATGGTTAAATCATTCAATCATTTATACCACAGTCTTAAATGATGTCTTAAATGATATCAGGTTAAAAGACCATGATATCTTCTCCAAACCAACTTACAGCTTGACAGCAGTTCATTTCACATTCAAAATGCACTGAAACTTCATTCTCAGATCAACTCATTCTTCCAGAACACTAGAAAAGGTTTTACCCCCCAAAAACACACGTTAAATAAAAAAACACACAAATAACGGGTAGAATTCTAACATATTTCTGCTGTTTTCTGTTGTTCAGAATTCACAGCATTTTATGTCACATGGTCATTGTTTACAGTACAGTACACATTTCCCCCAAGTTTCCCCTTTTTATAGATGGTGATGAAACTGAAAGATTAATACCTGTATGTGTTCAGCTACATCTAATTGTTTTGATAGTATTTAATTTTTTAGATTCTGAAAATATTTTACTACGGTATTACTGTAGAAGTGTTGCAAATGTCTGTGTCATTCAATGTTGTATTAATGCATTCAGTGACTACATCTTCCAAACTACATATTTCACTTAGACACAACCACTGCCAAAACTCAGAGCCCATTTTTATACACTCTTTTATACGCTCAAAACTGTTAAACATAATTGAAAGATCTTATAAACATTGAGATCTTTCAATTTAAATGAATTAATTTCTCACTTAAACACAAAGACCAACAGAACTTGATTTACTATACAGGCTTATTTGCACATGCTTACATATTATTTCCAAGACTGTGTTATTTATTTTAAAAACCTAAGCTAGACTGAAATGTGCAATATTTCTACCGTATACCACAAAGATATGTAATTTAAGTCCAAAGGGAAACTATGTTTTTATTGTATTTTTATTACTGCCAATGTCTGAGAGACCACAACCCATAAGATTGCTAAAGTAAAAAATGTGTACCGTTGGTTCATTAATGTTAAGTAATATTTTTGACTCGAACAAAATCACTTAATTGTCAATTTTTAGGTATTTGAAATGTACTATCATTAACTTTTGTAATGTTAATTTATATTATGTTATATATATGCACGGTAAAACTCTCTCCAATATGATATATACACATTATAATGCTTGATCTGTAGATAAAAGGCTGTGGATTTGCATAAAATGACTTTATTTTGTGTATTTGTATTTTATGTTTGTTGCTGTTTTAAAACGACTCGCTACCGTGTGCCTGTTCACACCACAAGGACTATGAATCGGCATCAAACGCACAATAACTGGAATTTAAAACTTCACTATGTGAAGAAACAAATGATCAATAAACTGTTGGACAGATATAGGCTACACTAGGATTTGTGCGCTCGAAATTTCTTCGCTTTGTGCCGTGAACTTTTAAATGCGCACTTGTGCAGCGCTGAACACTGTGACTCCATGTTGCTTTGAGCACATCATTCTGCACCCGCGATGCGCATACGCGCTTTGTGCGCTCTGTTTTGAAGCGTTTCATATTATCATGGTTTTTCCTATATTTTTTACACCTAGCCTGCACAATACATTTAAAATAAGCATAATTTAATTGTATATTATATTGTATGCACTAAAGCTGGTGAAAACCTATCTCAGGTCCACAATGTCAGATGACAGATTAAGCAATTTAGGTGTTCTAAGTATTGAGTCAAGGAGGGCAAAGGCCTTAAATCTAGATGAATTTGCTGATCTTTTTGCAAAAAAAACACAAAAATCGTAGAATGCAGTTAATGTGACTGATTCTGAATATGTAATGCAAATTTAAAAAATATAATGGCAATGCAAATACATTGTTGAATGATTGGTAATCATGGTATTTTGCCTGTTAATGCCTATAGTGCAGTGCAGAAAATGATATGACAACAATAAGGTCTAAACTGGCCCCTCTAACAGTACAACTGGCCCCAGCTTGCCCCCAGCTTGAATGTGAGGCTATATGTAAAGCAGAAAAGCGCAATATAAATAAAATGTATCATCATCATCATGTGATTATATTTACTACTTTTGTGAATAAATCTTGCTGCAGCATTTTGGACCAGTTGAAGGCGAGCGATTTGTGACTTGGAAATACCGCAATACAATGAGTTGCTGTAGTCTAAATGGGAGGTAATAAAAGCATGAACAGCCATCTCTAGTGTTTTGTCAGTTAGGAAGTGTTTAATTTTAGACAAAAGACGGAGTTGATAGAAACTAGATCCAGTTACTGAAGATATTTGTTTGTCAAATTTTAAAGGCCCATCTAAAAGCACACCCCAAACCTTTCTTACTTTGTCAAAAAAAAAAAAAAAAAAAAAAAAAAACTCAAATACTCATGAACATGTGAACACGTGATGATAAGTACGCATGTGACCATGTTATATACTTGTGCATGACCTGCCTGATGTCATGAAAATGCATCTCTATGGCACGCATTGTGTTTATCGTGCAATTTTTACGCGAAAATATATTTTTTTACATGCATATAATACGCACTTTATTGAGTGTAATACACACACATCCTACAAAACTAATCCTAACCAAACATATAATACATATTACATATTACACACCACTACTAAACCTACCCTAAACCCACCCATGCCTATCATATGCACGTATAAATTGCACAATAAACACAATGTGTGCTATAGAGACGCATTTAGTGTGACCGGGTTGGAATGACGTAACAATTTCACAAATTCACGTTTATGTTGTTTACATGCAGATGGTAAAGGCATCGTTTTCAAAATGAGTGATAAAAGGCATAATATATAATATACTATATAATATACTATATATACATAATGAAGACAGACTTCACTGCCAGTTCACTTCACTGTTCACACACACACACACACACTGTTCAAGTCCTCTCTTGTATAGATAGACATCGTTCATTGAGTCCTCACTTGGCCAGTGTAGAGCGACATTGGTCTGTTAGTAATATAGACATGTATGTATGAGTGCAATGGCACATAACAATGGCAAGTAAATTGTTAGGGACTGCATAACCAAGCATAGAAAGTATCTATGAAGGCCTATATATAAATATATATAACTTATAGTTACAAAATAAAGACATACTTAACTGTTCACACACACACACACACACACACACAGTTCCATTGCAGGCTATTGTGAGTCCACTGTTGTATAGGTAGAGATCGTTCAGAGTTGAGATTCAATCTTGGCATGTTTAATTTTTTTATTTTTTTTTATTTAGATTTTTTTAAAGTTATATTATGAAAAAAATGATTTAATTTTTGTTTCTTCAAAATGACCAGATGCAGCAAGTCAACTCAAAAGTTTTGAATTAGATCTTAAAGAAAGGTCCACTGTTGGATGGTAACGAACGACATATGTTTGGTTGCATTTAAATTGAGCAATATTTCAAACACTGACTTTCTCTGTACATCAACATCCTAGAAACAAAGGAAACAGAAAAATAAGGACATGTCTATTGATTTTTTTTAAGAGTAGAAATTATGTTTTAATTAATAGGCAGCCAATACTATCAGTCGCATTATTAATATCTTAATATAATAATAATTACATTATAATTATAACATTTAGTTGCAGATCCCCTCTTGGCATGCTTTTTTTTTAATAAAAAAAAATGCAAATTTGAAGTTATATTTTGAGAAATATAATATAATATATATGGTAACCCTTTATAAAAACTGCATCCTATTAATCATTAGTTAAGCATTGGTAAACAGATAAATCATAATTCATAAAGCAGACATTAGTAAGCAGTTTATAAATACACCTTTAAACGCTGTATTATTGAG
This sequence comes from Leuciscus leuciscus, assembly GCF_965113295.1. Taxonomy (NCBI): domain Eukaryota; kingdom Metazoa; phylum Chordata; class Actinopteri; order Cypriniformes; family Leuciscidae; genus Leuciscus; species Leuciscus leuciscus. The sequence goes on from NC_138730.1 coordinate 3,623,204, forward strand.
TTAGAAGCATATCTATAATGTGTTTAATAATTGCATTTTCATACTTTATTAAATCAATTTATCATTTCTAAATGAAGTATAGCATTATTTACAAATCAGTTATTTAGGTGTTTACAGTGATTAATAAGATCACTTAGAAAGTGTGAGTAAATGTAGTAGATTCAGGCAGTTATAAAGCATTTAGTAGTGGTCAGTTCACTATTTTGCGAGCTCATCTAAAGTGAGGACTAGTTATGCTTTGTAAATAATTTATAAAGGAGATTTAAAGACTCAGTTATCTTCTAAACAGAAAAAGGAAACAAACACAACACGATAGAGAACATAGAAATATTAACAGCCTTTAAATCTCCTTTATAAATGCTTTACAAGGCATAACTAGTCCTCACTTTAGATGAGCTCACAAAAACTCGTTTTCAAAAGCTTTCATTGTCAGGCCCCCAAAATGGCATTTTCGTTGAAATGAACGGCCAAAACGTTTTCAGTTTTCAGTTGAAAATGATGTCGTGTAAACAGACCCTAAAGCGTGTATTATTTATTGCACTTTAGTTTTTCGACATAACATTTTGAGATTGACCTCCAAAATCTTTACAGTGTGTTTGTGATGGCAAGAAATATACAAAGCAGCCAAACACGTATCGTTCTTTACCATCCAACTGGGGACGCGAAGTTCATTTTGATTAATAAAATCATTATTCACTGTATAAAGTATGCTTTACACTATACTAAATATAGGTCACTATAGTGACCTGAAATCGTTACCTTAAAGAGCTATTTCTGTTTGATTAATCCTATAAACCCTAAAGGGACTGCATAACCAAACATAGAAAGTATCTATGAAGAGAGAAAATAAGTGTTAAATAAAATAAACAAATATTATGACTGATAAAAGGCATAATATATAATATACTATATAATATACTATATATACATAATGAAGACAGACTTCACTGCCAGTTCACTTCACTGTTCACACACACACACACACACTGTTCAAGTCCTCTCTTGTATAGATAGACATCGTTCATTGAGTCCTCACTTGGCCAGTGTAGAGCGACATTGGTCTGTTAGTAATATAGACATGTATGTGTGAGTGCAATGGCACATAACAATGGCAAGTAAATTGTTAGGGACTGCATAACCAAGCATAGAAAGTATCTATGAAGGCCTATATATAAATATATATAACTTATAGTTACAAAATAAAGACATACTTAACTATTCACACACACACACACACAGTTCCATTGCAGGCTATTGTGAGTCCACTGTTGTATAGGTAGAGATCGTTCAGAGTTGAGATTCAATCTTGGCATGTTTATTTTTTATTTTATTTTTATTTTATTTTATTTTTAAAGTTATATTATGAAAAAAATGATTTAATTTTTGTTTCTTCAAAATGACCAGATGCAGCAAGTCAACTCAAAAGTTTTGAATTAGATCTTAAAGAAAGGTCCACTGTTGGATGGTAACGAACGACATATGTTTGGTTGCATTTAAATTGAGCAATATTTCAAACACTGAATATCTCTGTACATCAACATCCTAGAAACAAAGGAAACAGAAAAATAAGGACATGTCTACTGATTTTATTAGAGTAGAAATTATGTTTTAATTAATAGGCCACAACAGAGAATGAATTTCTTAAAGCAATAACTTTGCTGTAATGTCCACAACATAAAGCTTCTGATGTTTTATAGTGCTTTCATTGAAAGTGTTATGATATTCTGTATTATTTGTTGGTATGGAACTGCTACTGAGGTACAGAAGAAATTATTAAGAAAAGTAGTAACAAGTAAATTGTTAGGGACTGCATAACCAAGCATAGAAAGTATCTATGAAGAGAGAGCGTTAAATAAGAAAAATAATATTTTATAAATAATATAAGATAATATATCATATAATAATATAAAAATAATATAAGAAAAAAAAGAAAAAGGATATTCTCGCCTCTGCTTTTGAACTGTTGCCGTTGGGCCGTCTGTATTTTTTACCCCGTTGTAGATTTAAATGGTCTTTCCTAAAACAAATCGTATTTAAAATGTTTTGATAACTGATAGGTTATATATATATATATATATATATATATAGAGAGAGAGAGAGAGAGAGAGAGAGAGAGAGAGAGAGAGTTACATAATGAAGGCAGACTTCACTGCCAGTTCACTTCACTGTTCACACACACACAGCTCCATTGCAGGCTATCAAGTCCCCACTAGTATAGATAGAGATCGTTCAGAGTTTCAGGTCCCCACTTGGCATGTTTTTTTTTTAAATAAAAAATTGCATATTTGAAGTTATATTATGAAAAAAGAGCTTAAAAGAAAATTTTGTATGTCATTTTTGTTCCTTCAAAATGACCAGAAACACTAGTCCCCTCTTGGCCAGTGTAGAGCGATAGTCCCCTGTTAGTAATATAGACGTGTATGTGTGTGTGTGTGTGTGTGTGTGTGTGTGTGTGTGTGTGTGTGTGTGTGTGTGTGTGTGTGTGTGTGTGTGTGTGTGTGTGTGTGTGTGTGTGTGTACCCTTGATGCACAAATTCAAACAGAGAGAGAGAGAGAGAGAGATTAATGTCATTTTACTGATAAGAATAGAAATAAGAATAGAAATTAAGACAGAAGAGAGGGAAGGAGACAGTAGATCATTAGTCAGTGTGTGAGCAATCAAATACGAGGTGGCCATGAAGTAAGCACAGGTGTTATTAACATAAATGAAGCTGATACATTTAAGTAAAGCAGAGGGAACTCTACCATAGGAGTTGGATTAATCAAGATGTCACAATGGGCCTTTGTCCATAGTTTTTAATCAATATGTCAAAAAGTAACAATTGCATAACAATTAGAAGACAGGCTGGACATTTGAATGAATGAATGGCCAACTACTGGCCTAAGCCAGTCTTTAAATCTAGAATCCTCCAGCCAGAGGTCCGAAAACTTGCATTTCCCCATAATGTCCAGGGTTTTTCCTGGGTCAAAATTGTTCTTCGGTTTGTGGCCGATCCTTTCTTGGCCGTTTTTTTTTTTTTTGAAGCTGTGATTTTACCACTTGATTGTATAGCTTTGTAAGATAAAATCCATCCTTCTTTGCTAGACCTGATAATTATTAATTATTATTATTTTGGTCTATAATTATATCAATATCAAAAAGTAGAATAAAAAATTAGCATTAAAAAGTTTATTTTAACTAATAGTCTAATTTTCTACCATATACTGTACAATTGAATAAAATTAGCTGCCAGATCAAAAATTAGCTGCTAGATAACAATAACTTGCTTTGCACTTTTTTTTTTTTTTTTCTGTTTACACCTCACTCCAGTCTAAACTAAATTATTATTTTTTTGGTAATGTTTCTACACATTATAATATATGTAGTGTTTATACGCCTGTATAAATATAACTAATTATTATTCATAACGGATTATGATCAATAATTAATTATTTAATTATTTTCAGAATTTACTGTAGCAGAATCAATAGTATGATCATTTTATCAGTTCATCCAATGAACAGAAAGCATAAACAATTATTAACTCTAGGAAATATAATATCTTCCTGGCCAAGAAAGAATAATCCCCAGCTAACAGTAAATTAAGAAATAAATCAAGGGTAAAAGCATAGCGTCGCTGTCGGGCGGAATCCTCGAATCTCCAAAACCATTATTTTTCAGGAAATTAAAAAAACTGCATATTTTTTGAGTTATTAAACATTGTATCGTTAAAGTTGGTATTATACCTTATATTGCTATCATATACTGTTGTATACCAACATTAACACAACATTTCCCTAAAATCATGTTTAATCGGAGATACGAGATTTATGACTTGGGAGCAGGGAGATACGAGGTTACGCTGTCATTGATTAGAATGGAACGGACACAGACGGCGCTGCTGCCAGCAGTGTTTATCACAGTCTGCGGTCGCGTTCAGCCTTTTGATAAGAGATAAGGCTTTAAGAGCTATTCAAATCTAATGATTGTGGTTACATACATCTTCCTAAACTCCATTTTAAACGTTTAAGAGATATGAGTGATGCAATACCAAAATATTAGGCTGTCTAAAATAGGCGGAAATTAATCTGCACGCAAACAAAATCGGCGGTCGCGTTGAGCCTTTTGACAAGAGAAAAGGCTTCAATAGTTAACCAAAGCTAACGACCGTGGTTACATACATCTTCTTAAACTCCATTTTAAAGGTTTAACCCCCTGAGGTCTACGGTATCGCCGGCGATACCAGCTCGCTTTTTTTTTATTAGTGTAAAAGAAACTCATAAATACTCTGTTGACTTTGATTTTCCATAGGAGTTTCATACATCAATCGATTCTGTTAAATGTGTATTATTTTTGTGTATACTCACAATAAAAACAAAGTGTTGTGCTTTTTGCCAAATAAAGAAAAATAAACACGAAGCGAGTTCTGCCTTCTCTCTGCCAGTGAAGTCCATTCTGAAACGCGTCCGAAAATTAACAATAACTCAGCGAATACTCAGTCAAACAGACATACAGGCACACAGGCATGAAGCTTGAATTATCTTCTTTTAAATGAAGTAATTTATATAAAAAGCTAATATTCTCATCTTGTGAAATCTGTATTAAAAGAGAGCGATTCCAGTCGAGCTCATCTCATCTCATTACGTTATAATCGGCCCCGCCCACGGAGAGCGCGCGCTATTCAAACGCAAATGGCTGAGGCAATCCTGTGAACGCCCCCATCAGCTCGAGAAAACACACAAGTTTATTTAGATCATTGTTTACACCGTCTTGCAGCGCTGTGAGGAATAATACTAATGGAAAATGTCCCTCAGAAGTGCGGGTATATCGAGGAGCGAGCTGAGGAATACTAGTAAGTTTTTTCCTTCTCACGTGAATTTCTTCACGTGGGTTTCTGTTTATGAATGAATGAACGGCACAGATGCGCGCTGTTTACCACAGCTGGCAAAGACAGTTTAAATTTAAATCGCGTGTGTGAATGAATGATGATGTTTTAGCAAACTGCATTGCTATACTGAGATAAGTAAACATCGACTGAATGTTGAAATAAAATGTAGGCTATTTGTATAAGCAACGTATTAAACTGCAAATTAACAATATGCCCTAATATTTCATGAAAACAACGTTACAGTCAGACGAAATATGAAAGACAACATTTTGTTGACTAGATTTGGGTACAGTTTTTACTGTAGAATATACTGCCACATCAAATAAGCTTTTGTTTAGCAATTTCTATATATAAAATACTATTTTTGTCAAAAATAAAGTCATCAACTAAGATGTTAGCTGTGCCAATGTTGGTTATATTCAAACTAATGAATACATAGATAAAATGTAGGCCTATAGGCCTAATCATTTTTTTTACAAAGAAAGAGTACACTTGAAATATTGTTGAAATTGTAATTATTGTTGTAATTGTAACCGTTTTAATAAAATAGCAAAACATATTTACAAGATAGATGTAAGCAAAATCTTAAATGGTCAATATAAGTCTTCTTCTAAATATATCTTTTGTCATTGCATTGTGGCTCAGTCAGTGTCACACCTGAGTGAATGGCTAATTATGCAGAGTGGGTGTATTCTAAGGTGTAAACCACTCCTCGTTCACGCCCCCTCGCATATTGGCTTTCCAAGCAAAACCTGTTTTACATCAATTTAAATCAATGTATGGTTTTATGTGAACGATAAAGCAAGACTATTTTCACATAATTTTGAAGAAAAAACTATAGGCGAGGACATCCATTAGTCAAAAGTCTTATTGCCACATATTTAGTATGTGTTTTGTGGCCTTATTTCAAAAACTTTAATTTTTAGTTTTTTCGATAACCACGCATAAACATTATTCTCTCAAAAATGAAAACATGTACATACATGTGGCTCACATATTATTGTAGTCCTGTTTGTGCTATATAGAGTGAATTTACACCTTTGCCATTAATATGTTTATAAGCAACTGAAAAAAGCACAAATGTCAGAGCATGTCAGAACACCCCCAGGGCCCAAAAAAACGCTCAGACTCCAGAGGGTTAAGAGCTATAAGTGAAGCAGAACAAAAAATGATGAGCTGACTAACATTGTCTAATAGGTGGAAATTTGCCTAATCTGCACGCAAACTTACCTCCGTGGCTCACGGGCTTCCTTCTGCACCGAAGCATTACAGCTATCGATTTTTAACAAAACAAGCCAACTCAAATGTATCTAACCTAACTATTTTCACTCGTTATTGTCTAAAAAACAGACAGAGTTATGCAAAAATAGGCTTAACTTACTGGCGCCAGTAGACAGACCCTTTTTCTCCCATAAATAAAACCTGCTACTTGGGGTATTTTACATGCACAGTGCCAACTTCGAGTCAGTAAAATAATAATAAAAACAATCATTTAAAGCTGGTATCCAAAACTTTTAATTCAATTCAAGTATAATATTAGATACATTTTAAAACTTCAATGCACAAGTATAATAAGCCTAATAATAAGCCTAGTAATACGTAGACATTTAAAATGCATCAATAACTGATATCATAGTTTAACACAGATAAAATCAGAGTTAAGGCTTGCTTTACGTGTTGCTCGACGAGGGTTTCTTAATCGTTGCGAGTTTCAATCCTGAGGAGACAAAATGCCGCGAGGCTCCCGCCCGCCGTGGAGTGAAGAAGAGGTGGAGTTACGAGGATTCTCAGACAGTTGAAGTGTCCAATGGAGTTACGAGATTTGCTCTCAAGCTATTTTCAACAGTTTAGATTGGTTAATAATTTGTAAAAATAACAGAACCACGTGGGGACTGACCAATAGCATCGATTTGTGAAAAAATATGAAATTGACCAAATTTGGACATACGAGGTTTCCGCCCGACAGCGACGATAGGTAACTTAGATCGCAGTTCAATACAATAAATTCGTAAGCACATAACACAAGTAATACTTCTCTTTTCAAATACAAATAATACTTTATTGATTATATGACTAACACATAAAACTAATATCTAACACAAACACACGCACACGCATTCATACAAGTTGCCGAAAGAAAGAAAGAAAGAAAGAAAGAAAGAAAGAAAGAAAGAAAGAAAGAAAGAAAGAAAGAAAGAAAGAAAGAGTTTGGAAAGAATGAGTTTAAGAGTGAGATGATGAAATCTCAAGATTCTATGCACTTATAAGACATAACCTGAACGAACCATCAATAATTAATTTCACCCTTAGTTTCTTAGGTGGGTTACTAAATCTGTATCAAATACACCAGTTCAGTTTAAGAGTCTGGAGGCAGTACTTGCTTGTTTGCTCCTTTTTTCTCTTGGGATTCCCTTTCCGCGTAAAAGGGGTTTCCTGAGTTCGTTCGTTGGCTGGTCTCCTCGTGCCTGGTCTGAGGCGGCCAATCACGTGGTGTACTGGCGGGTTGATGGAAGTCTTTGTTTGAAGCTGGCTTTGCAGAAGAAACATGGACCGAAACTTTGCCGCAAAACTTAACTTAGAACCGAGACTCACAACGGAAAATAAAGGAAAACTTAGAAAAGAAAGAAAATTGAGACGAGAGTAGATGATGGCTTGAATGAAGCTGTTGAACCCGTTCTTCTGATCTTAATTTGGGTTCTTTGTCTCTGCGTGTCTACATGGTTACTATAACCATCGTCTGCTGTCTCCACCTGACTCGTTGTTCTGCACCCCCAACCTCCTCGAGAACTTTTTGAAGAGACTTTTTCGAGAGCGAGTTTCTTTGTTCGGGTCTAAGATTTTAAACGCAAAGTTTGTCCAACCTCCAGGATGAGTTCTGGCCAATTAGACACTGGCTAAATTTAGGAGGTGGCGTTCGTAAATCATGCTTATCTGTGCTCTCCTTACTAACAGAGAGAACAAATGCTACAGTTTAGACATCATTAGTATTATGAGAATATGAAACATTTTACACAGATTTCACTCAAGCCATCTCTTGAGTTAAGAGCATACAGTCATATTGATATGAAACACAACACACTTTCATTCAAACATCTAACAGTTATAACCATTAAATGACTTGTAATGTAGTCTAAGCAAGTATAGACACATATAGGTTGTAGACAACAAAGAATTATGTAGTTGAACGATGTTTGATTAGAGGTCAGTCAAGAATTGTTCTGGGATGAGTTTTATGGATTTTGATATGTAAAGTGTGTTGGTGTGTAAAGTTTATGGGGTTTAAGACATTCCAATCTGAGGTCATGGATAGTTCCTGCTGAAGTCTGTTTTGTTCATCTCTCGTGGGACCTTGGTCCTTAAGAAAGACGGGGTCTGTTAGTCGCAGGGGTCAGGTGACCTCTTGGTAGGGCCCTGAGCAGTACCATTTCTGAACAGATCTGTCTTGCAAAATTATCAAACGTTGACAACGTTCTTCCTTTAGTTGCGGACTTCCGGTTGAGTGCACGCCGTGCATTCTTGTCTGCCGCTGCTCTCCGGTTATGCTCCTGAACGAAACGAAGCCTTGCCTCGAGAAATTAGTATTTATTGGGGCACTTTTGTAATTTCCACTGCTGTTTTTCTGCTGTGCGAAGATCTACTTAAGAGCTATTGTCGGATCTTTCATTCTCATTGGATCAAAGGACAGCAATTTTTCTGGAGCTACGCTGAGTTAAAACCCCGGGACAATCTCTGGGCCAAACCTCATGGTGCAGTTTGTTATCTTCACTGCTGTTTCTGCTCTGAGAAGATCTATATAAAGAGCTATCATCGCAGTTTTCATCGGATCAAAAGATGGCTTTTTCGTCGGTGAGCTACCATCGGATCTTTCATTCTCATTGGATCAATGGACGGCAATTTTCTGGAGCTACGCTGAGTTAAAACCCCGGGACAATCTCTGGGTCAAACCTCATGGTGCAGTTAGTTATCTTTTACTGCTGTTTCTGCTCTGAGAAGATCTACATAAAGAGCTATCATTGCAATCTCCATCTGACTTTTTCCGATGGTATTTAAATCAGGTTTGATTTGGTGAGTGACTGAACTATGCTTTTGTTTGTTGTGCGCTGGGTGTTGTTATCTGCCTTATGGCAAATCGTCACCTTGAAGAGTGAAAGTTTTTTCAGTGCTTATCGATCCCACGTCACCATCATGCGATTTAAATATTTAAGTACGGATTTACTGCTTATGAACAATTGCTCTGAATCTCGCCTGCTGCCTGACGTTTACTCAGAGTGCGTTGAGTCTGGGATAATCCACCGCCCACGTTATGTTCATCGAGGAGCTCGCTCATCTAGGACAACTACTATTATTACACCGGGTTCTATACCTACTATATGGTCGACTGTCAGATGGACCCGGCATCTGGAAACACCCAGACGGGGCACAAACATTAATTATCTACGGTCTCTATCAAAGTTGTCCTCGCTCCCTGTGGAAGTGAAAGCAAAAGAAACAGTGCTTACAAAGTCAGCTTTGATAAATGCTAGATCAGTGGTAAACAAAACATTTTGATTAAATTATTTTTTTTTATCAAACAAACTGGATTTTATGTTTATCACTGAAACTTGGCTGACTGAAAATGACTCGAGCCCTATTTCAGAACTTCTTCCCACAAACTGTGTTTTTTTCAGCTGCCCTAGAAAGTCAAAGAAGGGTGGAGGAGTTGCTGTAATTTTTAAAAACAGTTTTAAGTGTAGGCAAATATCAGCAGAGAGTTTTGATAGTTTTGAAGCTATGCTATGTAAAGTCGAATCCCCTTGCTCTCTGCTCATTGATGTGATATACAGACCTCCGAATTTCTCTGAATTCTTATCTGATATAGTCACGAGAAACGACAATCTTTTAATTGTCGGTGATTTCAATATACATCTGTGTTGTCCCGCAAAGCCTCTTGTAAATGAGTTTGTACAGCTAATGGACTCTTTTAACCTTAAGCAATCAGTATCTGGACCAACCCATAAGTTAGGTCATATACTTGATCTTGTGCTATCCTCTGGTTTCCTCATTAATGACATTTACATAAGTGACACTGGTCTGTCTGATCATTGGCCTGTCGTGTTTGATAGTGATTTCCCTATTTCTTGTAGCTCTGTATACCAGCCATCTAGTTTTCTCGCACGCTCCTTAAACTCAGCTACTGCTTCCAATTTTAAGGATTTGTTTGTAGCTTCGGTAGCTGGTTGTACAAATTTGGCAGCTCAAGATATGGATGTCGAGAATCTGGTTACAAATTTGAATGCTTCATGTACCGAGGTGTTGAACGAAGTCGCTCCTCTAAAAGTTAAAATAAAAAAACGAAATAAGCAACCTTGGCTAAACGAAGACATCAGAACTATAAGAAAAAGTTGCAGAAGGGCAGAAAGAAAATGGAAATGGGACAAACTGCAAATTTCCTATCAGCTTATGCAAGCTAGTCTGTCTCAATATCAGGAAGCTGTTAAATTATCAAGGGCCAATTATTTTTCAAATTTGATCGAAAAAAATTCTCATTGTCCAAAGTCTTTATTTTCCACACTAAATTCTGTGTTAAATCCTCCTATTCTATCCAGTTTTGCTCCAAGTGCTGATCTGTGTGAGAAGTTTTGTAGCTTCTTCATCGATAAGATAACTGGCATTAGGTCCCAGATTTGACCATCTTCATCCGAAAGTTGTTATAATTTACTGATTTCTTCTAGTCTGTCTTCTTTTCAGACTATATCATACTCCGATTTGCGGGCTCTGATTTCCAAAATGAAATTAACTACTTGCTCTCTGGATACCATTCCCACTGTTCTTTTAAATGAGGTACTGGATGTGGTTTTACCTAGTGTACTTTCCATTATAAATGCCTCTCTGAATAGCAGCACTGTTCCATCCTGTTTAAAACATGCTGTGATCCACCCCTTGCTAAAAAAACCCAGCCTTGATTCTTCAGAATTTAATAACTATAGGCCGATTTCAAAATTGCCCTTTTTATTAAAAGTTTTAGAAAAAGTCGTATTAAATCAACTTACACCGTACTTAACTGTAAATAACATCCTAGATCCTTTTCAGTCTGCTTTCAAAGCCAAACACAGTACTGAATCTGCCTTACTTAGAGTGACTAATGATATTTTGATATCAGTCGACTCTGGCAACTGTGCAGTCCTTGTTTTGTTAGACTTAAGCGCAGCCTTTGACACTGTGGACCATTCTATTTTGTTGCAGTGATTAAATCATGAGGTCGGCATTTGTGACAATGCATTGCAGTGGTTTGAGTCTTATCTTTTAAATAGGAGCTTATCTGTTGAAATTGGAGAATTTTCCTCGTCCTCAGTACCAATAACTTGTGGGGTGCCTCAGGGCTCCATCCTGGGTCCAATTCTTTTCTCTCTTTACATGCTTCCATTGCGCTTGATTTTCGAGCATCATAAGATCAACTATCACATCTATGCAGATGATACTCAACTCTATTTACCACTAGATTTTGGAAATTAATCTGTGTCTTCCCTGTTAGCATGTTTAAAGGATATTAGAGAATGGATGGACAAGAATTTTCTCCAATTAAATGAAAATAAAACAGAGGTTATCCTGTTTGGCTCCAAAACTCAAATTAACAAATACAGTGTTTTTCTAAGCAATTCGCAGTTAAAAAGTAACTCTTATGTTAAAAATCTAGGGGTCATTTTTGACTATGAGATGAAGTTTGACAAACAAATAAATTCTGTAGTTAGGGCCAGCTTTTTTCAACTAAAGTGTCTTCGTAAGTTAAAGCATATTCTGACTTTTAATGATTTGGAGACAGTAATACATGCTCTTATATCAACAAGACTCGATTACTGTAATGCCCTATATGCTGGAATTAGTCAGTCATCAATTTCACGATTGCAGATTGTCCAAAACGCTGCAGCTCGGTTCCTTACTGGGACAAAAAAGAGGGAACATATTGCACCTATCCAGGCCTCTCTCCATTGGCTCCCTGTGAAACAGAGAATTGACTTCAAGGTTTTAACTTATGTGTTTAAAGCTCTTAATGGATTGGCCCCAAATTACATATCAGAACTTTTAAGTTCATATTCTCCTCAGAGATTACTTAGATCGTCATCTAAGTTATTATTAAACGTCCCGACAACCCGTCTGAAAACAAAGGGTGATAGGTCTTTCTCAGTTTACGCTCCAAAACTATGGAATACACTCCCATTATCAATTAGAGCTTCCCCTACATTAAACGTTTTTAAAATGTCGATTAAAACGTACCTTTTTGCACAAGCATATCAAAATGCGTCTAAATGCTGTATGCATTTTTGGAAAGATTATGTAATTGCACTTTTTAGTGTCGTTACTAGGCTCTTATTTTATTTTTATCTTTTATGTGTTTTTGGTTTGAATTCTTTTGATATGCTATGTTTTAACTGTATGTGCATCTGTGTTGAGATTGTGAAGCACTTTGGTCAACATTCGTGTTGTTTTAAGGTGCTATAGAAATAAACTTGACCTTGACCTTGACCTTGACCTAGTTAAACAATAAAAAGTATTTTTGGTTGCAGACTCTCTGGAGCCTGTGGGTGATTTATGGCTCTGGGTTTGGTGATTTGAGTCTGGAATGTGAATGTACGCGTTGTGTGATAGAGAGTGCGCGCGCGCGCGACCGGGCCTCTCTCTCTGCTCGTTCTTACCGGTTCTTTCAGTTAACATGCACCCTGTCACAAGCGCAGCAGTCATCTACATTAGGCTACTCACCGATCAAATAAGGCTTTGGCGGGACAAAAATACGCTTTGGTGGCTGCCAAAACAATTTCAATGCAGGAAAAACGTCTCAGGTTACGACTGTAACCTATGTTCCCTGAGAACAGGGAACGAGACACTACGTCAGAATGACGCTATGGGGAACGCCTCAGGCGTGACAGGTGTCTGAAATCAAGTATCAACTCACGTCAATCATGTTGACCGGCGACAGCCCGTGAATCATCAGCTTGAATGATTAACGCGCGACCTGGATGTATAAAGGGGAGCCTTGCACACATGACAACATCCTATTGTCTGAAGGGACTGTTGCAGGCAGGCCCCGAGGCATGGCAGGGAGACGTAGTGTCTCGTTCCCTGTTCTCAGGGAACATAGGTTACAGTCGTAACCTGAGACGTTCCCTTTCGAAAGGGAACTCTACACTACGTCAGAATGACGCTATGGGGAACGATATACCAACTCCACCATGCTGAGGGGAGTGCATGCCCAAAGGCAGTGACAACTGTCCGAACCAGTAATTAGAAAACACTGGAACCACTCACCCCTAGGTCACATCGGGCTGTCAGTGACAGCACTCCCTACCGGTCATAGCCCAAGCTAATGACCCAAGAGACCGCCAGAACACAGTTAATGGGGGGTATATCTGGGCCAGCTCAAAGGCTTAGGACCACAGCTTCCAATAGAAGGGGTCACTTCTAGGGAGTGTGGCTAGGGGACCCAAGGGACCCCCAGCCAGTCACTATTCAGGGGAGCGTGCCACCTGAAATACCACCAGGCTGGCCTGGTGATCTATACTAAGACACACAGTCTGGCCATAGCCTGTCTGTCCGAGACAGAGCCTCTGGAAGTTGCCTTGGATAAGGCATCCAGAAACCAAAGGCCTGCGAAGCTGGCAGAAACCATTCAGTTCCGGAACACAGAGACGGGATCTCCCGGAGAGTGTGACTCAACCTCAAGAAACGACGGAAGTCGTCCACTCAATCCACGGGTCTACCCAGTGCTCGCTCCGAACACTGGTGAAGTAAGAGAGGGTTCAAACCAGGAAGGTCTACTGAGACCTAAGACCTGATGACCTCCTCATATGGAGAGCTCCAGTACATGAGGGCTCATATCAGGAAGGCCGGTGAGGCCTGTAACCCGGCGACCACAATATGTGGGAGCTCATACTCAGGAAGGCCTGAGAGGCCTGAAACCTGGTGACCACAGTAAGTGGGAGCTCGTATTCAGGAAGGCCGGAGAGGCCTGTAACCTGACAACCACACAATGTGGGGCTACCTTCAGAAAGGCCTAATGAGGCCTGTTACCACAAAATGTGGGAGATAGCTTGAAAGGGAGGCGCCTGTCGTAAAACATTGCGACAGCAAGACGCATCTAGAGTGGGACCCAAGTGAAGAACCGGAGTCTGAGCCACGTAAAAAAGGGAATGAAGCAGAAGCGCATTACCCTTACCATAAATATGGATTCAAAAAAGTACATGAAACGAAAGTGCGTGTACTTATGCCAGTCTGAATCCAGGAAGGCCTGGTGAGGCCTCTAACCTGGCGACCACAGTAAGTGGGAGCTCGTTTACAGGAAGGCCGGAGAGGCCTGTAACCTGACAGCCACACAATGTGGAGCTACCTTCAGAAAGGCCTAACAAAGCCTGTAACCACAGAATGTGGGAGATAGCTTAAAAGGTAGGCGTCTGTCGTAAAACATGGTGACAACAAGACGCATTTAGAGTGGGACTCGAGGTGAAGAACCGGGGTCTGAGCCACGTAAAAAAGGGAATGAAGCGGAAGCGCATTACCCTTACCATAAATATGGATTCAAGAAAGTACACGAAACGAAAGTGCGTGTACTTATGCCAGTCTGAATCCAGGAAGGCCTGGTGAGGCCTCTAACCTGGCGACCACAGTATGTGGGAGCTCATACTCAGGAAGGCCTGTGAGGCCTAAAACCTGGCGACCACAGTAAGTGGGAGCTTGTATTCAGGAAGGCCGGAGAGGCCTGTAACCTGACAGCCACAAAAACGTGGGGCTACCTTCAGAAAGGCCTAACGAGGCCTGTTACCACAAAATGTGGGAGATAGCCTGAAAGGGAGGCGCCTGTCGTAATACTTTGCGACAGCAAGACGCATCTAGAGTGGGACCAGAGGTGAAGAACCGAAGTCTGAACCACATAAAAAAGGGAACGAAGCGTACTGCGCATAACCCTTACCATAAATATGGATTTTTAGAAAGTGCACGAAACGAAAGTGCGTGTACTTCATTCTAAATCCAGGAAGGCCTGGTGAGGCCTCTAACCTGGTGACCCCAGCATGTGGGATTTCACAATGCGTGGGAGCTCACATTCAGGAAGGCCTGATGAGCCTGCATCCTGACATGTGGAAGCTCACAACCAGCGAGGCCTATACCCTAGCGACCACAGTGAATGGGAGTTCACATTCAGGAAGGCCGGATGAGGCCTGTAACCTGACATGTGAAACTCATAACCAGGAAGGCCTAGGAGGCCTGAAGCCTGGTGACCACTGAATGTGGGAGCTCATACTCAGGAAGGCCTATGAGGCCTGAAACCTGGTGACCACAGTATGTGGAAACTCACATTCAGGAAGGCCGGATGAGGCCTGTAACCTGACATGAGGAAGCTCATAACTAGGAAGACCTGCGACCACGGTGTGTGGGAGCTCACATTCGGGAAGGCCGGATGAGGCCTGTAACCTGACATGTAGAAGCTCATCACCAGGAAGGCCGAGGAGGCCTAGAGCCTGGTGATCACTGAATGTGGGAGCTTAATACTCAGGAAGGCAGTGAAGCCTGTAACCTGGCGACCACAGTGTGTGGAAGCTCATATTCAGGAAGGCCGGGTGAGGCCTGTACCCTGATAACCACAGTATGTGGGGGCTATATTCAAGAAGGCCTGGTGAGGCCTATAACTTGACAACCACAGTATGTGGGAGCTCCTATTCAACCACAGTATGTAGGAGCTCCTAACCAGGAAGGCCGGATGAGGCCTGTAACCTGATAACCACCTTATGTAGGAGCTCACATTCAGGAAGGCCGGGTGAGGCCTGTAACCTGGCGACCACAGTATGTGGGAGCTCATATTCAGGAAGGCCTGGTGAGGCCTGTAACCTGGCGACCACCATGAGTGGGAGCTCATATTCAGGAAGGCCTAGTAAGGCCTGTAACCTGAAACCCAGTACGTGGGAGCTCATAACCAGGAAGGCCGGATGAGGCCTGTAACCTGATACCCACAGTATGTGGGAGCTCAGCTCACTACAATACATTACCTGCCTACCAAATATGTCCCAGGCTCTGTACAGGAGACGAGTTCTGAAAAAGAAGAGAAGAAAAAATGTTATTTGCGCACAAAACATTTTCACTCAATATAAAACCTGCGGCGTGCTTGGAATGAAGCACGCCAGGACTCAGAAACTCAGAAAAACCTAAGTTCTACTGTTTCACCAGCCTGGTTGGAAGGCGCTCCTATCAACCAAGCTGAAGCGGGCCATCAGAGAATTCTTGAACTCATCATGGGCCCTGCCCCAGGCCTGATGTAGGAGGAGCCTGGGAACGATGGTGGTTCGGGGGCAAGATCCAGGGAGGTGATGTCTAGCGTTCAGTCTGAGAACGTTTATTCTGGATCACCTCCCTGAGATCCTGCCTCCTGCGGGAGTTACGCCTCCTGCGCGCCCTGCCCCCTCTATTAGGAGGAGGGGGCGCACGGGAAGCGACACTGGCCCTCTGGGTCTGCCTGTGATCCTCAGACCACGACGGACCAGGCTCTCCCGCCTGCCTGGGCTGAGCCGAGGACCTCCGCGGTATAAAGCTCTTAAATGCCTCAGAGCGCGCCCTCGCCTCCCTGAACTTATCGACCACCGTCTCAACGGAAGGCCCGAAAAGCTCAGAAGGCGAAACCGGCGAATCGAGGAGAAAGGTCTTTTCTTTCTCCCCGATGTCGGCCTGGTTAAGCCACAGATGCCTCTCCGTGGTCACCATAGCCGCCATCGCACGACCGACGGAAACGGCTGACTGTTTGGTGGCCCGGAGAGCCAAATCCGTGGTGCGCCGCAGCTCTGCCATCGCGTCAGGGGGCAGGCCGGCCCCCTGATCGAGGTCCCGCAGCAGGTCGGCCTGGTAGGCCTGAAGGACCGCAAGGGTGTGCAGAACCGCACCTGCCTGACCTGCTGCCGTGTACGCTCTGCCATTCAAGCGTGATGTTGTTTTCAGCGGCTTGGATGGCAGGGTTGGAGCTCCCAGTGACGATGGCCGACCAGAGGCGAGATAGTTAGCCAACGTCTCGTCTACTGGCGGCATCGACACATACCCGTGCTCTGCGGCCCCCTCCACAGCAGCGAAACTGGCCCGCTGATGCAAATGAAGGCGCGCAGAGAACGGGTTCTTCCATGCCTTCTCGATCTCAGAGTGGAGATCGGGAAGGAATGGAAGGCTCGTCCGAGCCGGTGGCCTACGGGTGGGGAGGAACCGATCGTCCAACACACCACGAACAGGTTCCTCCCGGACGCGCCTCCACTGCAGCTGCAGTCTGTTGGTGGCGCGCCCCATAACGTCCACCAGCTCAGCGTACACTGGGCAGGAGGGCTGAAGTGGTTCAGTCTCAACCAGACTGACATCATCAGCAGCCAACTCCTGCCCGGCCCGAAGAGAACCAGTTACAGATCCATCAGAGAGAGACAAAACATCTTCCACATCGACCTGTAACTCACCCTCGTCAGCTGGCAGATCATCCGTGAGGTTAACGCCCCTCTCCAGCTGATCTGCCAGCTCCATCTGAGAGCCCCACGAACTCAAGCGCCGCTGAGCCTCAGCCCGAGCGGGACCAAAACCGCGGGGTTCAGATGCCGCGCTCACTTCCCTTGAGAAGTGAGACAGACGAGAGCGGAGCGTTCTCAAAGAAAAACGCTCGCAGTTTGCGCAGGAAGCTCCCTCGAGAGCTCCCCGCGCGTGCTCTTCACCCAGGCAGAACACGCACAGATCGTGTGAATCCTCCGGTGTCAGAAATCTGGGACACGGGTCGGCACACTTGCGGAAGGTATTCCTCTGCTTCTCTGTACGTTTCATTTTCTTTGATTGCACTCGAGAAAATACTCTATTCAAACAAAGCAGTCCCTGAAGACGAAAAGATGTTGTCATGTGTGCAAGGCTCCCCTTTATACATCCAGGTCGCGCGTTAATCATTCAAGCTGATGATTCACGGGCTGTCGCCGGTCAACATGATTGACGTGAGTTGATACTTGATTTCAGACACCTGTCACGCCTGAGGCGTTCCCCATAGCGTCATTCTGACGTAGTGTAGAGTTCCCTTTCGAAAGGGAACCCTGATGTCTCTTAAATGACTGAAATAGAAGCGAACTCGTGAATAAGTTTGGCAGCAAGCCAGCCAGGTACCCAGTTTGTTTCAGCGCGCGCGCGCGCGCGAACGAACACCACGCCACATGATATCGCTCAGGTCCTACTCGCAACATATAAATAAATCCGTATTCAAACATTTTGTTTGTCCACAGCCAGGAACAGCACATCTGCGTGGCATCCCAATCTTCTTTTAAACAGACCCACTCGTTGCACGTCGACTGAACACCTGTGGGCGTGACAACGATGCAATGATGTGAAATGAGGCATAGTTGTCTTGCGCTGGAGATAGTCATATGCAAACGACTGGTATGTCACTTCGTACCGTGACGTGACTTCTTACCATGGATCCCCAACGAGCTGTAATTAGAGCTTGATTAAATAAATGCTTTGTTTATAATGGGGAGGACGTCTTAAGCTATGAAACTTGCAGTTTTAATGGTACAAAGACCTCTTATTTTATTATATTTGGTATACCAAAAGATCAAGGCAAATTTGGTTTATCATGTCATGACCCCTTTAAGATGGTTTTTCTACAAAAAAAGTTTATATTTTTTATCGTTCGAAATCTCTTTTTCATATAATTTTTTTCAATATTTTTTTTCTAATTTAGTAATTAAGTAAAATAACTATAAATTTCATTTCAGCAATTGTTATGGATGTTTTGTTTTTTTTACTATCTTTAAATTAATGATATATCACCCATTGGCCACCCTGCTCTCTAAGATATCGGCATCAGCCATCCGTTGACCTTAATCTTGAAATATTAAAAACAAATACAATTTCTTAGGTTTAAGTATTCTTAGCTTTACTTAAATCATTAAAGATTGTATGTCAAAAAGACATGTACATGTGAATGGAGGCATTTTTAGAATTATAGTGAAAGGCCTTTAACTTGCCATAAAAGTGTAGCTTCATTATTCATAGGTGTGGTTTGGGCATAACGTTAAATAAACCAATCAGAGCGACATCTCACATTCCCTTTAAGAGCAGGCACGCTTGTTCTATAGCGTATTGCTATTATAATGGTGAATTTGCCAGGCAGGCGCGCGCCAGCAGTGGTTCACAGCTGAGGAGACCGACGTTCTCGTCAGGGCCGTAAAACACAGAGAAGTGACATTGGGGATGGGAGAAACCCAGCCAAATTAACTTCGGTTAAACAGGCGTATGATAATTTGGGTAAATGTGTAAGCTAGATTTATGCTTTTATAATAATCTGTCTATCTATCTATCTATCTATCTATCTATTGTAATGTATGATTTGCAAAAATGAAAACTGCTGCTTCTGTGTAGATGAGAGAATCAAAGTGTATGCGCGTTGTGCACACGCTACATTGATTATGGCCAAGCATGCGCCCTTAAAATAGCATATGAATAACATGCGCAACGCACCACTGACTTTAGACTAGGTTTTTCCTGGTCAGTGGTGGAATTGTTTTCTAAACCTGCAAAATAGCATCAGGGAACGTTTGCGTCGGAACACGCCTCCTCTTTGCACTGAACTGCCCCAGGGAGCGCAAATGTATTTCCTAGTTCACAGACGTGTGTCTGTGGAGGGAATAGTCTGCTGTGCGCGGGTGCAAAATAGGAATGAGACATGCGTCGGTGTACAAAGTCAATTGCGCTGGGTGCAAGATAGGGCCCATAATGTTGTTGGTGCAGTCAAGTCAATAATATTGTTGAATATTAAGTGTTCCCAACTAAGCAAGACAGAGGCAACAGTGGCAAGAACCTAAACTCCACCAGGTGACATAAATAGAGAAAAGATCCTATAGCTATAAAACTTTACACAAATATTTTTGTTAACTTCATTTTATCTAGGAAATTTGTCACTGAATAATAAACACTAATGTACAGGAAATAGTCATTTTTTTGAAGATGAATGTTAGTTTAACTCAGCCTCTTTGCTGTATATGCTGTTTATGTAAAAAGTAAATGGAAAATGTATTTAATATTTGTATATAGAAAATGTTTTGTATGTGTTCCATCTAATTCTGTGTTGTGATTTATTGTAGGTTAAATGATTGTAACTTAACAGACAAAAGCTGTTCAGCTCTGGCTGCAGTTCTTGGATCAGATACCAATCTGAAAGAGCTGAACATGAACAATAATAATCTGCAGGATTCAGGAGTGAAGCTGATCTGCACTGGACTGAAGAAAGTAAAGTGTAAATTGGAGATACTGAGGTAAGTTGAGTCACAGGAGTCTCATACCTAGAGTGAGGTGCGATGAATGACAGGACGATGCCGGAGGCAAAAGCGCAAGAGAACTTTTGTGAAAAATTCAAAGATCTTTTATTTGTTACAACGTGGGTATACCATATCAATCCTGTCATTGTGCTATTTTATTGTTGTTGTGTTTTTTCATAGAGTAATTGGAGTGACATTAAGCATTCATTTTGTTTCAAGAAAAGGAAAGATCTAACATTAAATATCAGAATAAGAGCTACAGATTCTGGGGGTCATTGGCAAATATCTTTTCTTGTAAAATAAGTGCTCCACCGGCTCTGGGGGGTTAATATAGGCCGGAAGCTAGTTATTTTAGACGATAAAGTTTTAAATGAGGTTTTAAATAATAAAAAAAATGTCTTACACAAACGCATTGCTTCACTTCAAAAGGCCTTTTTTAACCTCCCAGAGCCGTGTGGAGCACTTTTATCATAGATGGATGTACTTTGATGGATTTGAAAAATATACAGCCATTCACTGCCATTATAAAGCTTGGAAGAGCCAGGACATTTTTTTAATATAATTCTGATTGTATTCGTCTGAAAGTAGAATGTCATATACACCTAGGATGACTTGAGTGTGAGTAAATCATGGGCTAGTTTTCATTTTTGGGTGAACTATCCCTTTAACACCTGGTACTGCACTGTAATGCAAATAATTGCAAGGGATTATAATATTTAGTGGATAAAGTATTTTCTATATATGTACATTCTACTTCTTATAAGTTAACACTTAAAGGGGTCATATAATGGTACATGCACTTTTACAAGTTGATTGCACTGAAATGTCTGTTGGCAGTGCCTGTACACAACCATCCTATCATGATTAAAATCCATCCAGTGGTTTTGTTTTAATCTCCTTATATGTTTGACCATCTATGAAATCAAGCCGTTCGATATTGTGACGTCATAAGATCGTACGCCCCTCCCGCGATTGTGATTGACAGCCGTGCTTCAACACAAGACCCGCCCTGAGCAAGCTGTGACAGCCGTCGTCATAGTAGTCCGCCATTGTTGATATGCTGGAGTAGAATGGCGTCTACACGATTGTGGTGTTCTGTTCTTAGATGTAATAAGGAACACAGCAGTCATTTGGATGTTCCTAAATCTGAGCCGTTATAGATGCAGTGGCTGAGTTTTGTTTTTGAAGCGATATGCCCAAAGGATTGACGCGGGGATTCCCTCACGGGGATTCCCCACGATCGTCCATGCTTTCATGTTTACGCGAATTATTTCACACCAGACAGCTTTACAAACGAGAAAAAACGGATCGGTACCAACGTGTTACTGCTGAACCTCCAGAAGATGTGAGTGTAATGTTTTATTAACCTTTATATTAGTATTTATATTAATCTTTGCGAAATTTGCAAACCTTGCTGCAGGCTTCACAAATGCATCTAAGGTTTACACTCAGGGTACATTACTGCATGTTTTCTATGTACGACGTTCTCAATATAATTCATAATCCCACGTTTATAATGAACAACGCGTGGTTATTGTGTTACAAACGGTGTACGCACAGAACAGAGGGGCGGGGTGAGCAAAGCTCATTATCATTTAAAGACACATGCACTGAAACGGCGTGCTGAAAACAGAGCTGTTTTTGACCAGGTAAAATTTGTGTTTTCTTACAATACTAATGAGAATTTTTAATTAAAGTATATTACAAACTTTTAATTTAGACCCTAAAGAATCATATTAGCTTGTACAAAAATGGCATTATATGACCCCTTTAAATTGTGCTGTTTTTGTTTATAGTAATTCATACTTTAGTGATATAATCATTACTTGCATACCTAGTGTTGAGTCAGAATTCAGATGATTCTGTTAGAACTGGTAAATCTACCACAGAATGGAGAGCGAGGTCTGGTAGAAATCACTTCTCTTAATATTTAATGTGACAGGATTAATGTATTTTAGTAGCCTGGGTTTCCCCATGCTGCCTTGCACGCAGCGCGATTTTATTCACGCTGCTAGGCAGCCTGGACACCATGGACCAGATTTTCCCCTCAAAAAGGGAACCAATCACAGAACGGGGAGGGAGCAGCAAGACGATGACGACGTCTATGCAACACACCAAAGCAGTTTGTTTATATCTATGGATCCAACATGGCATCAGACGCGAAGTTACCTTTCGATGCAGCCTTAGATAGTGTTCTAAGTAGTTTAGAATGCAAGTTTATTTCGTCTTCTTCCTCGTCGAATTTCTGTCGCTCTACATACGTCATCTGGTATAATTGAAACGATTGGCTATGAGCTACGTACAGGCGCATTTGATAGACATTCGTAGCGCCCAATAAATGGCTCTGGGCATTCGTAAACCACGCCTCAAATACGAGAAAATGAACATGTGGTTCCCAGACCACGTCTCAATGAGACGAGGTCTGACGTTAGCCAGGCTAGTATTTTAGTGCTTTTGAGGGAGCTGTGTATCTTTGATTCTGCTTTCAGCTTTGCAGCTAGTCTCGACTAAACACTTCCTCTAGTTTATGAGTGTTTTACACCACTTTGAAAGTATTTTGGTCCATTTGTCCCACTCCTCCTTACAAAGCTGCTTCAGCTCAGTGACATTTGTAGACTTTCCAGCATGAGCTGTGTTTCACGTACTTCCACAGCATTTAAATGGAGTTGTAGTCTGGACTTTAATTAGGCCATTCCCAAACTTAAATTTTCTCATTTTCCGACCATTTTCAGGTTACTTGTTGTGGATCATTCAGATCAAAGACTTTCAGACCTGTACATTTGTAAGACTGGACAAACTGGTAGAATTGGAAGAGAGGGCAACTCTCTGAGAAAACAAAGGAAATTAACATTTGAACTCTCTTGCTATATTACCATCCCCATTCGAGACACGATCACACTTGAGTTGATCACCTCCCAATTTACACATCATTCCCTTCACCAATTCCTACCTGAATTCACCCAAAAATCTATATGGTTTAATATGAACTATTATCATACAATATTATACATGTTTGGTATCATTTGAAATGTCTCAGTGCGACTGTTACAAAGGTCTCATTCCCACAGAAGTAAACCAAAAAGGTAATAAGGTGAGGAGAGATCATCAACCATTCTCACTATAAAGAGACACTTCCCCTTCACTTCTTTGTCTGGTCTTGTCCTAACGTGATCTCACAGACTCTACTCAACCAATTACATGTTGCTACCTACCTTGAAGATTCCTCTTAAGTGCTTCATCTCCAATCGCCCGCTTCCTGTCTTTCATCATCTGTCTTCTGTCTCCAGCCATCTGCCCACTGTATCCACGGTCATCATCTACAAACAAGAGATCAAGATTATCATCCAGCTAAGTTCCATTTCCAGTACAGATTCTTCTATATATATACTCACCAGTCATCTCTGCTTCTTCCACTCCGTGCCTCTGTTCAATAAAACCCTGTTTTTGAACTACTTACCTGTCTGCTTCTCTCTATACCGTGACAGAAGACCAGACCACATGCAAAGCCCTACGGAGACTGCAACGAATCACCCAGCCGATCCATTTGCAGATCTGGTTCATGCAGTCCGTTTATCCCTTCAGCCGTCTACATCGGATAACCCACCTTCCATTCCCGCCGATGTTGTTCACGCTGCACGCCAATCACTCCTGCATTCTTCACCCACTACTTCATCCGCTGCCTCTGCTAGTCCCATGGCCTGACCTGCGACATTGACTGGTGAGGCGGAGGATTGCAGCGGATTCCTGTTACAGTGTTCCCTATATTTTGAAATGCAGTCTCACCAGTTCACCAACAATCATGCCAGAGTGGCCTTTGTCATCTCATTGTTGTCCGGACGCGCGCTACAGTGTACGCGCTACATTCACTGTGGCAATCCAATGCCCCAGTCATATCCTCACTGTCAGCCTTCTTCAGCCACTGCATAGAAATTTTTGGTCAAACCGCATCAGATTTGTCAGTTCATGACCAGTTGTTCAACCCTCGTCAAGCCAATAATTCTGTCAGCGTGTATGCTCTCCAGTTTCGCATTCTTGGGACTCAGTCAAGGACTCAACGCTAATGGTCATGTATGACGACGTTATTGGAACTGAAATTTTTATCCAAAAGACCATCCGTGTTTCTCAACGCCTCACCGCCTGCTCTCTTCCGAATCCCGCTGCATATCCTCCGCCCTCGGCACCATCAGTCGCCCTTCCAGCACCTGAACCCATGCAAGTGGATTCCTATCATCAAACACATGCGGAGCGTCAACGAAGAATTCTTAATCAACTGTGCTTGTACTGTAGGAGAGAAGGTCATGTCATCACAGCCTGTCCAGTTCGAGCACCACGCCCGGCAGTGAATACCGTATATACCCGAATATAAGACGTTTTCCAGACTTATTTTTGGGGAAAAAAGGTTTTCAACAGAAAATATATTTTATTTGAAAATTCTAGTGATAATAAAAAAACATTTTAACACCATTCATTAAATATTTGGATTAATTTGTCACAAAATAAAGTGCACTCTGTCAATGAGTTCAGAAATGAATGAATGAGTGACAAAAATGAATAACCTTTTCACAAAAATGCAATAATTATGTAGGCCTATGTATGTATGTAATTGTGGTACTGTGAAGATAGATAGAAAATAACCATCTGCTTTTAATCAAACACATCTGACATTAAAGTCTTGAAACAAACCAAACTGTGGGGTTGCAATAAGAACAGCAGTGCAAATGGGCCTTTATGCTGCACATTAAACTAGGCCTATTCCTCACAGAGATCCCCTGCCTCGCTATGCTCACTCTCACTGTCATCACTATCATGATGCTCCACGAGCCCCTCCCACAGAATGTCATCCTCGCTCCCATCAAGGGCATTTGATATGCAGCATTTCTTAAATCCATGAATGATGCTCTCCTGGCTTATGGCATCCCATGCTTGGAGGATCCAAGTACAGAGCAGATGCACTGCTGGCTTCTGAAGTTTTCCAGTAGGCGTCAGTAAGTGATCGCCTGACAGGAGCCACTCAGTGTATCTCTTGTGCAGATTATCCTTGAATGGCTTGTTGACGACTACATCCAATACCTGTAGCTGGCTTTTCATCCCCCCCGGCATGATCACTAGATCGCAACTGAGATTTGACGGGCTCCTTCAAGTGTCCGCAGAATGCATTCATAACGAGCATATTTCTCTTCTTATGAAGCGCACCGCGGCGCCTGCCCCACACTACCTTGAGCCAGTCCACTACCAGGTCAGTGTCCATCCAGCCCTTTTCCTGGGCACGTACGATAATGCCAGCTGGCATCGTCTCCTTTGGCATAGTCTTGCTTTTCAAAATCACATAGAAATGCAAAAGTTTGGTCCCATCAGCGAGACACGCCAACATTACAGTGATTCGTTTTTTTTTTTTCATTTCCAGTAGATCGCACAATAACTGATTTGTCCCGTTTCTTGGCAACAGTGACAGATGTTGGCATGTCAAAAAACACTGGTGTTTGGTCAGCATTCCCTATCTGATCCAGGGGGTATGAGTGAGTTTTCCTCAGTTTAAGCACATATCGCTGAAAAGACAGCAACTTCTCCTCAAAGTCTGAGGGCAGGCGCTGGGCCAGACATGTTCTACGACGCAGTGTCAGCTCTTTGCGCTGCATCATTCGTGTACACCACCCAGTGCTAGCTTTGAATTCATTTGTCGGTATGTTCAGCTCCTTGGCTATCTCCAGAACCCTCAGCCGAATGATTTCTCTTGTGATTGGCATCGCATCCTGACGTTTTCTATCACATATTCATAGATTCTATCATCGAGTTCTGCAAACTTGCCACTTTGAGGTGCACGGAAAGCTTTCCTTTTGCTGTTGGTATTTTTTAGTCGTTCTTTTTGTGCTCGCCACCTTGCATTCTGTGACTTCAAATTTTTTGCCAGCTTAGCAATTATTAGATGATTCCGCCTCATTCATGACCATAAGTTTAAAATTGGCGTCATAACTGTTTTGAACGTGTTGGTTTATTTGACCAACTTTTGAAGCGCTTTTCTCAAGATGATCTCTTGACCTCTCCATGGCGGCACTTTACTGTTTATTTAATTCATAACACTGTCACTAATTAGCCTATCGTGTTGGCGCCCTCTACTGTTTCTCCCTGTTTTCTCCCTTTCCCCCCGGGATTTTGTCTAAATTGCGAATATAAGACGACCCCCAATTTTTCAGCCTATTTTTAGGACAAAAACCTTGTCTTGTATTCGGGTATATACGGTACTATTCAACTTCCACCTCAAATAAATGATCTGTCCCATACTATGGTGCATATCCTAATCCCCGCGTTTGTGTCTCAGCGCAAGCCCTCATCGACTCGGGTTCCGCAGGGAACTTCATCTCCACCCAACTTCTCCAAAAACTGAACGTCCACAAGAAACGCTGCTTTCAGGATTTGAGAATCCACACAATCCAAGGAAAACCGCTGGGCCGTGGTCAAATCCGGCACTTCTCTCCCACTCTGACGCTCCGCATCTGCATACTGAAGAAATCAGTCCACTGTTGAAGATAGATAGAAAATAACCATCTGCTTTTAATCAAACACATCTGACATTAAAGTCTTGAAACAAACCAAACTGTGGGGTTGCAATAAGAACAGCAGTGCAAATGGGCCTTTATGCTGCACATTAAACTAGGCCTATTCCTCACAGAGATCCCCTGCCTCGCTATGCTCACTCTCACTGTCATCACTATCATGATGCTCCACGAGCCCCTCCCACAGAATGTCATCCTCGCTCCCATCAAGGGCATTTGATATGCAGCATTTCTTAAATCCATGAATGATGCTCTCCTGGCTTATGGCATCCCATGCTTGGAGGATCCAAGTACAGAGCAGATGCACTGCTGGCTTCTGAAGTTTTCCAGTAGGCGTCAGTAAGTGATCGCCTGACAGGAGCCACTCAGTGTATCTCTTGTGCAGATTATCCTTGAATGGCTTGTTGACGACTACATCCAATACCTGTAGCTGGCTTTTCATCCCCCCCGGCATGATCACTAGATCGCAACTGAGATTTGACGGGCTCCTTCAAGTGTCCGCAGAATGCATTCATAACGAGCATATTTCTCTTCTTATGAAGCGCACCGCGGCGCCTGCCCCACACTACCTTGAGCCAGTCCACTACCAGGTCAGTGTCCATCCAGCCCTTTTCCTGGGCACGTACGATAATGCCAGCTGGCATCGTCTCCTTTGGCATAGTCTTGCTTTTCAAAATCACATAGAAATGCAAAAGTTTGGTCCCATCAGCGAGACACGCCAACATTACAGTGATTCGTTTTTTTTTTTTCATTTCCAGTAGATCGCACAATAACTGATTTGTCCCGTTTCTTGGCAACAGTGACAGATGTTGGCATGTCAAAAAACACTGGTGTTTGGTCAGCATTCCCTATCTGATCCAGGGGGTATGAGTGAGTTTTCCTCAGTTTAAGCACATATCGCTGAAAAGACAGCAACTTCTCCTCAAAGTCTGAGGGCAGGCGCTGGGCCAGACATGTTCTACGACGCAGTGTCAGCTCTTTGCGCTGCATCATTCGTGTACACCACCCAGTGCTAGCTTTGAATTCATTTGTCGGTATGTTCAGCTCCTTGGCTATCTCCAGAACCCTCAGCCGAATGATTTCTCTTGTGATTGGCATCGCATCCTGACGTTTTCTATCACATATTCATAGATTCTATCATCGAGTTCTGCAAACTTGCCACTTTGAGGTGCACGGAAAGCTTTCCTTTTGCTGTTGGTATTTTTTAGTCGTTCTTTTTGTGCTCGCCACCTTGCATTCTGTGACTTCAAATTTTTTGCCAGCTTAGCAATTATTAGATGATTCCGCCTCATTCATGACCATAAGTTTAAAATTGGCGTCATAACTGTTTTGAACGTGTTGGTTTATTTGACCAACTTTTGAAGCGCTTTTCTCAAGATGATCTCTTGACCTCTCCATGGCGGCACTTTACTGTTTATTTAATTCATAACACTGTCACTAATTAGCCTATCGTGTTGGCGCCCTCTACTGTTTCTCCCTGTTTTCTCCCTTTCCCCCCGGGATTTTGTCTAAATTGCGAATATAAGACGACCCCCAATTTTTCAGCCTATTTTTAGGACAAAAACCTTGTCTTGTATTCGGGTATATACGGTACTATTCAACTTCCACCTCAAATAAATGATCTGTCCCATACTATGGTGCATATCCTAATCCCCGCGTTTGTGTCTCAGCGCAAGCCCTCATCGACTCGGGTTCCGCAGGGAACTTCATCTCCACCCAACTTCTCCAAAAACTGAACGTCCACAAGAAACGCTGCTTTCAGGATTTGAGAATCCACACAATCCAAGGAAAACCGCTGGGCCGTGGTCAAATCCGGCACTTCTCTCCCACTCTGACGCTCCGCATCTGCATACTGAAGAAATCAGTCCACTGTCCATCCTGGAACAGAAGGCCATGGAGGAGTACATCCAGGAGGCACTCCAACAACAATTCATTCGTCCTTCTATGTCCCCTGCTGCTTCAAGCTTCTCCCAAACAGTCAAATACAGCTATCCACTTCCTCTGGTCCCAGCAGCCCAGGAACAGCTAAGGGGAGCTCACATTTTCTCCAAGCTAGACCTGTGGAGTGCATACAACCTCATTCGTATACACTGAGGGGATGAGTGGAAGACTGCCTTACCGGGTGCCGTACAGCCTGTCCAACTGACCTGCAGTGTTCCAAGGGTATATGAATGAGGTGTTCCGGGAATTCCTTCACTGATTCGTCGTGGTTTACATAGATGACATCCTCATCTACTCCCGGAACCTGGCCGAACATCGCCTCCACGTGACGCAGGTCCTTGAAAAGCTCCGCCATAATCAACTCTACCTCAAGCTTGAGAAATGCGAGTTCCATATAAACTCTGTCCACTTCCTAGGGTATGTCATCGACCAGCATGGCATCCAGATGGACCAGAGGAAAGTGGAAAGTGGAGTTACCGCAAGTTTTTACAAATATTAGTGACAACTAATATTTTGGTGCTAATTCAAGTGTGTGTGTTTTGAAAAGACAAGAAGTGAATTTCCGTTTAGGGCAGCAAAAGTGCTGCTTGTCCAACCTAAATCTGGGTGTGTTTTACCTCTGTTTTAATTTAATGTTACTTTACATAAGTGAATCTGGGAAACCACGGCATGGCCAATCCAAAGCTATTATAAGACAAGTAAAGTTGGTTGACTTATATCTGTAGTAGTGGCCATACCTCTAATGAAGTAATCGTTACTTTAATTTCAAGTGTATGCAATCACAGGGGTTCTACCAAAGTATCTTTGATTGTGTAAGTGTGAATTCAACCAAACTATATATAGCAATTACCTCTGTTTAGTGACCAAAGCTGGCGAGATTGTGATCGTGAGACCCACGTTAACCCTCTGGGGTCTTAGGTGTTTTCTGGGCCCTGGAGGTGTTCTGACATGCTCTGACATTTGTGCTTATTTCTGTTACTTGTGACATTTTCATGGCTAAAGTCGTATTGCACCGTATTCAGCACAAACTCTGCTACAATAATATGTCAGCAACATGTATGTAAAAGTTTGTAGTTTTGAGATAATGACATTTATGTGTGGTTTGTGGGGAAAAAAAATGTCACTGAAATAAGGTCATGAAACCCATACTGATTATTTCTTCACAAGACTTTTGAAAATTGTATCACATAGCCTAGAATATTTGATCCAAAACTATGTGAAAATCCTCTTGCCTACTCATTCAGATAAAGCAGTGGTTCTCAATCCTGGTCCTGGGGACCCACAGCTCTGCACATTTTATATGTCTCCTTTATCTGACACACCCAGTTCAGTTCAGAGCTCTCTCCTAACGAGATGATGATCTGAATCAGGTGTGTTAAATGAGGGAGACATACAAACTGTGCAGAGCTGTGGGTCCCCAGGATTGAGAACCACTGGGATAAAGCAATATATTGGCTTATAATATAAGCAATACAAAGCTTTATGCGAGGAGGGCATGAATCATCATGAATATTGATGTGTTTCACACCTGAGAAAGACAAAGACCCTCCCATAATGGCCCTATCAGGTGCTATCAAGCCCTTTCATTACGAGGAACCTTGCACAAAGAATGAGAAGAGATTTAAAAAATAATTGCTTTTTGATTGTTTGGATTTATTTACAACACAACATGATCCAAAGATACAGAATTGAACACACTGATCTAAAGACAGAGACTTGAACAGTCACACACCTTTGTGCCATTCCTGAAACATAGTGCATACCTGTCATTTCCAAGTTGTTTGATTTTTCACTTTACCATGTTCATGTACAGAGACTCATGTGAATGTTGAAGTCAACAGGACTCATCAGTGGGGCATCTGGTCCCTGTATAAAAATAAAACAAAAACAAAAACGCTGTGAACATGCTGATTTCAAAAGAAAATATAGGGCTGCACGATTTTGGGAATAAATTTGAGATTTTTCTGGTTAAAATTGCTTTTTAAAATGTACAAAATACACACACACACACACACACACACACACACACACACACACACACACACACACACACATATATATATTTATATATAAATAAATAATGAACACCAGGTTTGTTGTGCCTTGTAGGCATATAGGCTACATGCAGTGCTGCATAAAATAATAATAACAATAGCCGGCCAATAAATCGTTAAAAAGGAACACTTCAGTAACTCTACACTAGAGAAAAATATATTAATTATCATATGTTACTTAAAATATTTCCATTCGTTATGACGTTATGAAATGGGATTGGAGTAAAAACATGAAGCCTAATGTTTGGCGCGTTTTGCTGTTCAAACGCACAGCGCGAGTGAATCAAACTCACAGCGCGTGCAGAGAACATTTACTGAAGCGATTGAGCCGCTCCAAACTATTAAACATTATTATTACCACATTATACATATCTATGTTTGAGCAGATATCCACAAACACAGTATTTAACAGTAAACACGGGTCTAAACATTATAATATTCACCATATTAGAGTAAACACTCATACTAGCCTACTTTTATCATGCTGTGTTTTATTATCGAACATCCTTGTGTCGTACATGTATATAAATTCAGCGTTGAAAGGTTGCCTACCAGTGTTTCTGTCTATATATAGATACATATACATGTACGACATTAGGCTTCGTGTTTTTACTCTAATCTCATTTCATGATGTACATTTGAGACTAGCACCAGTTTAACATGTCTTACCTTTAAAATCTTCTAATCTTCAAATCGCAGGTAAATCAATCCAAGTGAAACAGCACAGCACAAACACAGTCTTCCAAACTCGTTGAAAAGCAGAGGAGTACGTTACTGAAGTCTCTGATTCTTTGTTATGAGGTGATGGGGCGTTTACAGTTCTGCGTTCCGACACATGGACTATTTGAATGTCAATGGCTTGTGCGCGTATGGGTGTGGTCACATTAGAGTTAATGAGGACCCGTTTGAGAAACTGTACATGTTGTTGCTTTCATACGGATTACTTAAACAGAGAATATTTGTTTTTGATATAATTTACATCATTTAAAAACACAGACTCCACGCTTTGTAAAGACATACGTCTCAAGTCTGTGTGACAAACATTCGCTGGGTTACAGGTCATTTTCTGTCGCGTTTCAGAATGAGTTTCACATTGAGAGAGATAGCAGAACGCGCATCATGTTTATTTTATTTATTTTATGAAAAACAACATTTTGTTTTTATTATGAGTGTACACAAATAAAATAAGACATTTAACAGTTTTGAGTGATGTATAACACTTATATGTAAGATCAAAGTCAACAGAGTATTTTGAATACTCTTTTGCACTGATAAGAAAAAAGCGAGCTGGTATCGCCGGCGTGACCGCCGACCCCAGGAGGTTAAACAAGGCATGAGGACTTCTGAGCTACATAGCTTCCCTAATATGAGCGGGTAAAATATAAGTAAAGAGTTAAATAGAACAATAAAATGTATTGTTAAACCTCTTATATAATTGGCCAATAACCAATTGGCAATCTAACTTAAAGGGATACTTCAGGATTTAGCATTAAGCTTTGTATTAGTAGAAAACCTGTAGTATTTTCGAATTACTGTGCTTTCCACCCTCATATCCCCCTGAGACGAGAGATTTATGTATTTTTTGTCTGGAAAAAATCCTCCGATGACGCAAAAATCGTCATTTTGCGTCATCAGAGGATTTTCTGGCCAGAGGCTAAAGACTACAGCCAGTAGAAGGCGTTGTTCCGCATGTTTTCAGCCCGCCCATAGGAGGTGGGATCTCACTCACAGAATGTACACAGTGTCAGCCGTCTTTCTTTGGAAGCTAAGCTAGCAGGCTTTTGTTCTGTGAAGAAAGCTGGGTAGTAGGAGAAAGCTGAGTAGTAGGGGTTACCATCCTCTTTTTCCCGGACATGTCCGGCGGGCGAGATCGTTCAAAATGTCCGGGATTCGGCTTTTGCTTTCTGCAGTCGCCATTCTATGTTTACATGCACACCTTTTGTTTCAATCTAACTGAATTCATTCCGATTGGTGAATCTGAATGTAGTGTTTACATGAACGCTAAACAAGTGATCGGTTGATGTGTGTTTTAACATTGCTAAGAAAATTCCCGTTCCTCCGTGAGAGATGCGAGACCGGCACGTCTCAGTAATGACGCCACCGGCCTCGCGTCGTTCTCCCGCGGCCGTCAGCCTCGTCCTGCTCGCCACAGTAAACATGATGAATGGCAACTGTAGAACGCAAAAGCCGAATCCCGGACATTTTGGGCGATCTCGAAATCCCTGGCAAACTCATCACGGAGTCTCAAATAGTAGCCAAGCCTTGTTTTCAACTGCGCTCTCTTACCCGGTGTGTACAGGCGTGGCTTGGGAGTGGCCTCCTAGGGCAGCGAAGCAAGTGCATTCTGGGAGTTGTTGTCTTTCATCCACATAAGCCAAAAATACATTTTCTGACTTTTCTCAGTCTAGAAAGCTCCAAATTCAAAAATTTCTTCACATTTCTTCTACATAAATTACCTATTTTAAATACACATTCATCTTTCCAGAGGTGAAGTATCCCTTTAAATTCGAGGTCGTGATCAAATGGAGTCAGATATAAAATGGAGTCAGATAACATTTTAAATGGAATTAAATTACTTTGCCACGCGGAAAGACAGTAACACGCAGAGACCTTCTCCCGTTCTGGCGGAAACCCCCATTTAGATCGATAAACGGGCTTACACAGTTTTAGATAATTGTAATCTCGAAAGTGATGTTGATGTCTAACATATTAAAGATTTCTGTGCCTTTTGTTTGCCTCCATATTCAGTTGTCAGTTTTTGCAACTAACTTTCAATGCATTTGTACAAAGAACAAAATAAAATTCAAGTTTAAGGATTTATATTGTTCAGGTTTAACTGATTAATCAGCTGAATACTTTCATTCCTGTTCTAGACTCTCTAACTGCAGTGTGACAGAAGAAGGTTATAAAGCTCTGGCTTCAGCTCTGAGATCAAACCCTTCACACCTGATAGAGCTGGATCTCACAGGAAATGATCCTGGACAATCAGGAGTGAAGCAGCTCAATGATTTACTACAGGGTCCAGACTGTCAACTGAAGACACTGAGGTGAGACGGGATCAAATAATTAACTAAATTAGCTGTATGGAGGCTAAATATTCATAACTACTGTATTATTTTAGCTATACAATTAGCTTGATAATTTGTTGCATCAAAATGATCAAGATCAGATCAGATGCTGCAGGTTCTGTCATGATGATGATAACCAGGGCTTAATTTGAGCCGGAACACGCCGGAACATGTTCCGTCACCTCCGACGTTGGATCCGGCACCTCCTGTGTCACTATGGAAAATGAATTGCCTAAATGAAAAAAATTAAATTACTGTTTGTGTAGTGTTCAATGTTGTTATTTGTCTGGTTAGTCTTTATTCCCAATTGAAGTAAATGTTGTGTTTGCATTTTCGATGCGTTTTGAGGTGAATTTTCAGGGTAAGACAGAGGGGGGAGACACTAAGTGACACATGACTTGCGCGCTTGTTGTGCAAGTTGAGATTGCTGTTAGCCTCGATCGTTTCACTCAGGGGAAAAATGTCAAAAAGTCAACATTTATGTTGATTTATGATAAGTGAACAGCACGAGTAAGATAGGATGCGCTATCGAGAGACATGGAGTGGCTCAGACATGATTTTGACCACTTCATTAAGTTTTGTTTTGTAGAAAACCTTTCTTTAAAGTGAATTTCGTTTTGTATAAATTATATCTTAATTTTAATAAAATTTTCATCAACCAATTGCCTGGATTTAATGGATAAGAAGCAAATATAACAGACAATATAATCATGGAGGCGCCCGCGCGGTCACTTGCATTGCACGTTAACTGGAGCGCATCTCATCCTAACTTAACGAAACTCAGTGTATGCCTCACGCAGACATGAGAAATACATCAAATACACAAAGCTTGAAATGTCTTTAAACGAAATAATTCAAAACGAAAAAAAGAAAAAGGCTACTCTCTGATTATGTAACCCATTATGTGCATTTCTCTCTATATGCGCGTTCACTACAGAGATGGCGATCGTCAACTCCATCTTT
The DNA here is from genome assembly GCF_965113295.1 of Leuciscus leuciscus. Taxonomy (NCBI): domain Eukaryota; kingdom Metazoa; phylum Chordata; class Actinopteri; order Cypriniformes; family Leuciscidae; genus Leuciscus; species Leuciscus leuciscus. The sequence goes on from NC_138730.1 coordinate 3,657,927, forward strand.
GCAGCCGACACTGTCAGAAAACACTAGTTTATTAATAAAAATCAATGCACGCGTCACCGGATTTACAAATGCACATCTTGCCTGTTGCACGCACACATTATGTCTAAATAACGAAATATTATGTTGAAATAACATTATTATTAATAATAGCCTACATCTTTTAGAATATTTGATTGAATGCTGAATGTTGCGCTTGTTCAATTTAATAAAATTAAAACTTTAATTGTGATCATTAAAATAAATGAATTTTAAATATTTAGTGGCCAAGTTTTGCGCAGCGCCCCCTGTCAATGATCTAGCACCCCCTCAGCACATGCGTTAAAAAAATTGTTTTGTTCCGTTACTTCCAACCCCCGTTTTGAGTCGCCGGATCCACCCCCCCTCTGCGCTCCGGGACCTCCCACTTTACAAATTAAGCACTGATGATAACCGTCAACACAGTATAGTTGTGATACGAGCTAAAGGTCAAATAGACATTATGGGTCAGTATATGGGCTGATATTCTGGAGTATACCTTGATAATTCAAATGCATAACACAATTTTATTTCTGTGCACACTTCTCATCAAAATTCTAGACAACCTTTTAGTGAAATAGTTTTCTGAACACAATTGTTTTCCATCAAGCCCAGATTCACAGCATCTCTCTATAGCAGGTCTATGAGTCTCCAGATGTTCACAAACATGCAGTTTCACAAGCCAGTTTTCTCTATGCTGACGTTTCTCACTTCTCCTGCTTAAAAGCCAGAAAGATCTTAATTTCACACTCTGTATTCATACTGAAAACCATGATCTAGTGAGCTTTTGCCCTTCTGATCTGTGAGATGTTTCTGTTCTTATGAGTTTGCTTTAGTACTGAGTGTCGCTCTAGTTTCTTTTACATTTCATTTAAATGTTCAAAGAAAAAAAAAATCATATCAATCTTTTTTGTAATGCAACAGACATTTAGTTGAGAACTGAATTGACTCTTCTGCAGGTTTTTGAGTCCTGGTGCAGAGGAAGCCTGTCAGTATGTGAATAGAGTTGTGGGTAAAAACCCGTTACTCCAGAAAGAGCTGAATCTGAGTGAACATAAACTAGGAGACACACGAGTGAATCAGATCGCTGCTCTACTGCAGGATAAACACTGTCAACTCAACACACTGACGTGAGTATTGCTCATTTATTTATAATATTACTTTACTTTTATTTATAATGTTAGCTGATGATAATATTTCCTTACTTGTTTGAGTCAGAGCAGTTTTTTCCTCCGCATCATACAGAGCCACAACAATTAAAAGTAATAAAATTAAACATAAAATAAAAAAACACACAATTAAAACATGATATCAAGGTTGATATCATGATATCAGGTTATGATGTATATGTATATATATATATATATATATATATATATAGATATATATAAATATATATAGATATATATAAATATAGCTGCGAGCAGCGATTGTGGGCCCAAGCCGGTGGCACCGCCACCCTGGTGCCTTTAGTTACACTAAAGGCACCGGGGTGGCGGTGGCACCGGCTTGGGCCCTCCATCGCTGCTCGCAGCTATATTTATATATATATATATATATATATATATATATATATATATATATATATATATATATATATATATACATATACATATACATATACATATATAGATGTAATGAAGATGAAGTTCCAGTGAAATATGTTCACAATTCCCTATGATATCTTCATGTCCTATGTATGTATTCTGAGTGGCAGTTTCTAGATGATGAGGTTATGATCCGTGATAGCATTGGAAATAATTAGCCAAAATGTAGGCCTACAGTATGAGCCCTTTACCGTGTTAAAGTGATATAAAGCCATAGGATAGCTTTAATATTTTTCTGTGACTGGGTATGTTTAGGCATAAAATAATAGTTTATTTAATTGAAACCGCTCTCTCTGCTTCACTTGGCTCTGCTTTTCTTTACAGTAAAACACTGTTCTCAAGGATTCATCCAACCCTGTTTAAAAATAATCCAATACTGCCCTCTTTTGGAAATACTATATATTCAATCGGTAGTATTATTTTATACAGAAATAAATTATTTATAATTCAGATGAGAATAAAGTTAGTGTTAATTAAAATTGTAAGGAAAACAAATATATTGATCTGAAATCTACTATCATTTGCTGCAAATAGGTTGACTATTTTATTATTATATTTTATTACGGCTATAATGAACCGGCTGCGATGTCAAGATTGCAATGTTGGAATGCACAGTGTGTGTGTGTGTGTGTGTGTGTGTGTGTGTGTGTGTGTGTGTGTGTGTGTGTGTGTGTGTGTGTGTGTGTGTGTGTGTGTGTGTGTGTGTGTGTGTGTGTGTGTGTGTGTGTGTGTTTGTTTGTTTGTGTCTGTGTGTTTGTTTGTGTGTGTGTGAGGCGCGGGCGTGATCGAACAGTGGAAACATAAAAACATAGGCTACTCCGTCATTTTGTAATAGGCCTACCTGATTTTGAACACAAGAGGGCAGTAAAGCCCTATGTATGACTTTTTTTTTTACTAAATAGCGCATTCTGGCTGTTTTTAAACTTATACATAATTCTTGAATTGAAAAAACTGAATAAACCCAAAACTGGATTTGGTTCTGATATTTCTATAATTTTATATAGAAATAAATGGTGTATAATTTCATTTTTAGAAGATATGAGGCTTTTACTGTTTCCTTTTTTGACATTACTTTAATCCCTCGCCATAGCAAAACCGTTTGAGATATTTATTATCCGTTCACAATTTAGCATCTTTAATGTATTTTCATCATGTTGAAAAAGTTTGGTGGGAATAAAATAAACCACTTAAGAGGAGTGGGTAAAAATGCAGAGGCTGATTTTGCAAATAAATCCACATTCAAACTAAAATATCTGACTTCCTGTTAGTCGGAGCTAATGACTGTAAATTAGAAAGTTGTCCGGCTCGATGAGACCAATATACGTCCTGATTTTTGTAACTGTACATAAAATTAATCTCCCCACTTTTGTCAAAAGCATTTTGAAAGTGACACACTTCCTGCTGCCAGTTGGTGGCGCTATAACTTTGACTCACAATAGTTACATCCATCTGATCGGCCTCTTACCACGAACACACTGCTGAAGTTTCATCAAGATCAGTTAATGTGTGCAGAAGTTATAACACTTCGTGTTTCTCTTTTCTCGCCATAAATTTGTGTCCTCGCCACGGCCAAAGCGTTCGAGATATCAAAAATCCGTTTGCAATTTAGCATCCTCAATGTCTTGACTTCATGCACACCGAGTTTGGTGGCGATTGAATTAATTCTCTAGGAGGAGTGTTTCAAATTCCACAGCAAGCGTTCTCCAAACAACCCATAATAGCCGACTTCCTGCTGGGCTGGCGCAAAACTTAGAGCACGAAAGTTGTTCGGCCCGATGAGATCTATATGTGTGCTGAGTTTCATATTAATTCATGCAAGCTAGTTTGATCTATGGACCAAGTTTTCGGACCCCATTCCAGGGGGCGCTGTTGAGCCCCCTGCCACGCCCGGGTACCAGCTTCAGCCAGGCCCTATGGCCGCAGGTTCTGACCTGTGTGCAAAGTTTCATGAGTTTTCGAGCACGTTAAGGGCCCCAAAAGCCCCTGAAACCTTGAAAAACAATTATAAAAGTAGTCTCTCCTAAAAGACAAATCCCCCACACCCCACACACACACAGAGAGACAGAGACAGAGAGAGAGAGAGAGAGAGAGAGAGAGAAAATTCTCCAAAAAAAAAACACTTCAAACCAAAATATCTGACTTCCTGTTGGTCGGAGCTAATAACTGTAAATTAGAAAATTGTCCGACTCGATGAGACCAATATGCGTACTGATTTTTGTGACTGTACATAAAATTAACCCCCCCACTTTTGTCAAAAGCATTTAGAAAGTGACAAACTTCCTGCTGCCAGTTGGTGGCGCTATAACTTTGACTCACAATAGTCACATCCATGTGATCGGCCTCTTACAACGAACACACTGCTGAAGTTTCATCAAGATCAGTTAATGTATGCAGAAGTTATAACACACTTCCTGTGTCCCATTATTCGTCATAAATTCGTTTCCTTGCCACGGCCAAACCGTTCGAGATATCAAAAATCCGTTCGCAAGAATTCATCCTCAATGTCTTGACTTCATTCACACCGAGTTTGGTGGCGATCGGATGAATTCCCTAGGAGGAGTATTTCACATTCCATTGTAAGCGTTTTCCAAACAACGTATAATAACCGACTTCCTGTTGGGCTGGTGTAAAACTTAGAGCACGAAAGTTGTTCGGCCCGATGAGATCTATATGTGTACGGAGTTTCATATTATTACATGCAAGCGTGTTTGATTTATGGACAAGTGTTCGGATCCCGTTCCAGGGGGCGCTGTCGAGCCCCCCTGCCACGCCCGGGTACCAGCTTCAGTCCGGCCCTGATGGCCGCAGGTTCTGACGTGTGTGCAAAATTTCAAGAGTTTTTGAGCATGTTAAGGGCCCCAAAAGTGGCAAAAAGGCAGAAAAAAAATAATAATGAAGAAAAATAAATAAATCCTTCCGGAAACAATAGGGCCTTTGCCCTTTCAGGGCTTGGGCCCTAATAATCCTACCGGAAACAATAGGGCCTTCGCCCTTTCAGGGCTTGGGCCCTAAATATGGAGATGGTGGGCCCCACGAGGAGATGGTGGTCTAGTGGGTTAAACCACTGAACTGGTAAATCGAAGGTTGCTGGTTCGATCCCAGCAGTCACCACCAGTGTGTCCTTGAGCAAGACACTTTACTCCACGTTGCTCCAGGGGGATTGTCCCTGTAATAAGTGCACTGTAAGTCGCTTTGGATAAAAGCGTCTGCCAAATGCATAAATGTAAATGTAAATATATGGTTAAGAGAGACAGTTGGATCATGGGTCAATAATTATTCAGTTCAGTTACTGTAGAGACAGAACAATGTTTTTTGTGACATCAGAGTCAGAAATGTTCATAACTGCTTTCAACTCAGTGTTTGTATTTCCCAAAATGTAAAATGTCTAATATTAATGTAGCATATACTGTAACTTGTAAAAATTTAACAAGTGCATTTTAAAAGTCTGTGATCAGTATCTGCCTGTAATAAGATCCACTGAACGCTAGTGGTGGGAGCTTTCGAAACACGCTTCATGAAGCTACGAAACCTTTACGAATCTTTTGTTTCGAATCAGTGGTTCAGAGCGTGTATCAAACTTCCAAAGTCACATGATTTCAGTAAACAAGGCTTAGTTACGTCATAACTGTTTGAAAAGGTTTGGAAATGTCAATGGTTCTCCACTAGGGGGCGATTTACTGGGATTGAACAAGTGTCTGTGGGTTTAAGCTTATCTCTGATCAGTTTTATAAATTTTTTGACGTTTTAATTAGACATTAGTATAATTAAAAGGAATAATAGTAGTTAATGGTTTCTTATTGGCCTGTTTAGCTGAGCCATCCATAAAATAAACGAAACAAGCACTGAAAATATTCAATCATATTAGATGATTCGTTAATTGCATTTGATAGATTTTACTTTCAATAAAAAATGGGTTTGTAGATGGTGTTTTTATGCAGTTTTTCGCCATCATGTGTTGTTTCGAAACTACACGCTTGTACGCTTAGACTAACACTTCAAAACAGTGAATCATTTTGCGAAGAAATTGGTTTAATTGATTTGAAGCTTTGAAAAGCTTTGTTTCTCCCATCACTACTGAACGCAAGTGCAGCTTTATTCAAATAAACGTGAACAAAAAAAAAACAAACAAAGACTTGACTTTGACTGAGAAACATGAAGGTCACCAACAGCAGTTACAGGGAACAAAGCCAGACAGAAGACAATGGTAACATGAAGGCAGGGCCGTACGCAGGGTTTTATAAAAACTGAGGTCCCAAAATTGATGTTGCTAGGGGGGTTCGGGGCAAATTTAGGATTTTCCTGATCTACACATGTGCAATTTAAGGTATTTGAAGGACCAAAAAATTGGATATCGACACGACACGCGTCAGTTTAACACAGAAATAATAAAGACATAGTTACTTTTTTGTCCATTGTTCTTTTAATTATCGTCTACATCATTGTGTTCTGTGTATCAGAATAATCCATTGTATCATCGCATTCATGATCAGATGTACGGCTGTATCAGTGTCTTTATTTGCACATATATTTAATTTGAAGAAGAGCGGTGCTGGTTCATGTTTAGAGCACTAGAGTATATGAAATATGTCCATAAAAACTTGAAAAGCGCTTGATCTGGTCCGTATATGAACTATATGATCTGCGTTGCGAGTGTTGTTAAACTCAAACTCATCACGGCAGAAACCGCTCTCATGCTCCATATGTTGTTTGAATTCTCCGCTGTGATGCGATGATCTCATGCGTAATACAGCGCAGTGATTGGATTGAACAAGCTCTTTCTCATGAATAAATACAGAGAGTCGTTCAGAACCGGCTGACATACAGAATCGTACTCTCCAGCCCCGACAGCCAATGACATGCACCGAAAGCACGCATCTACCTCACACCTACCTCACACCTACCTCACATTCAGCCAATCACACGCTCCGAAATCATGCTTTTACCTCACATTCAGCCAATCACACACTCCGAAAGCATGCTTCTACCTCACATTCAGCCAAGCACACGCTCCGAAAGCACGTTTCTACCTCACATTCAGCCAATCACACGCTCCGAAAGCACGTTTCTACCTCACATTCAGCCAATCACACGCTCCGAAAGCACGCTTCTACCTCACATTCAGCCAATCACACGCTCCGTCAGCACACTTCTACCTCACATTCAGCCAATCACATGCTCTGAAAGCACACTTCTACCTCAGATACTGTGGCATCGCTTCCACTTTACTTTTCAGCCCGGAAGAACCACATTGCTCAGAAAAACACAAAAATAACCAATTTCCACTTATTGGTAATACTTATGAGTGCTTATATTATTTTCAGTGATGTGCAGCCTGTACATATCTATTTACATCTCAAAAAATGGGTTTCATGTGTTTAAAAAAATGGCTTTCATGACCCTTTAAAAATTATATGAAATGAATGTGTAAACTAATATAAATAGATCAAGACAACCTTTGTATTGTTACAATGTTGGTAGTATATTTAAATGAACAACGTGTAGTCTTTCTCTGTCTTACCTGAACCTGGATATCCCTGTTTATTTGTCAGCAAAAGTCTGCTGGATGAAGCTAAACACGTTAGTTGATCATCATAAATCTGATTCATTTTCTTTTCTCTATATGTCTTCAGTCTGAATAGATGCAGTATTACAGAGAAACAGAGTCTCATCCTGACTTCAGCTCTGAAATCAAACCCGTCACACCTGAGAGAGCTGAACCTGAGCTGGAATAAACTAGGAGACTCTGGAGTGAAAAACCTCAGTGATCTACTGATGAACCCACAATTCAAGCTGGAGAAACTACAGTTAGTATCATTATACTGTACAGCAATTACAGTGTGACTGAAGTTTATTTATTTGAAGACAGCAGGGCTTATGTTTCATTGTTTATAGCAGTGCACTTTCTGGGTTTTTCCTATTGCTCACATTGTTATGTGTTTTTTATTTAGATTGTAATTGTTTAATTTCCAGCATTTGATACAATGTACTGATTGTGTACATGCAGAAATCTGCCTTTTCAACAGAGAATAAAGAAGAGAGACGTCAAATAAATAGTTAAAAATGAAAGAGAAGAAACAGTGTCTTCCAGCACACAGAACTAGTGTGACTGGGTTTCAGAACAGACTATTGGAAACTAAATGCTGCTGTAGCTCTTCAATAAGATGATCATCATAGATGTGAACTATTGTTATTTCTCTGTCTTCAGTCTGAGTGATTGCAGTATTACAGAGAAACAGAGTCTCATCCTGACTTCAGCTCTGAAATCAAACCCATCACACCTGAGAGAGCTGAATTAAACAGATTTGTATATTACCACAAGTTTTGCGTCAGATTAGTGACGGCTAATATTTTGGCGCTAATTCAAGTGTACGTGTTTTGCAAAGACAAGAAGTGAATTTCTGTTTTAGGGCTGCAAAAGTGCTGCTTGACCAACCTAAATCTGGGTGTGTCTTACCTCTGTTTTAATTTAATGTTACTTTAGATAAGTGTACGTGGGAAACCACGGCATGGCCAATCCAAAGCTATTATAAGACAAGTAAAGTTGGTTGACTTATATCTGTAGTAGTGGCCATACCTCTACTGAAGTAAACGTTACTTTAATTTTAAGTGTATGCAATCACAGGGGCTATACCAAAGTATCTTTGATTGTGTAAGCGTGAATGTGTCCAATCTCAGGTATATACCAAAACATTTTGTTTAGTGACCGAAGCTGGCGAGATTGTGATCGTGAGACCCGCGTTAAACAAGGCGTGAGGACCTCTGAGCGACATAGCTTCCTAATATGAACGGGTAAAAAAGAGTTCAATAGAACAATCAAATGTATTGCTAAACTATTATATATTTGACCAATAACCAATTGGCAATCTAACTTAAATTCGAGGTCGTGAAAAAATGGAGTCAGATAAAAGCTTAAATGGAATTAAATTACTTTGCCATGCGGAAAGAAAGTAACACGCAGAGACCTTCATCCGTTCTGGTGGAAACCCCCATTTGGACCGATAAACGGAACGGGCTTACACAGTTTTAGATAATTGTAATCTTGAAAGTGATGTTGATGTCTAACATATTAAAGATTTCTGTGCCTTTTGTGTGCCTCCATATTCAGTTGTCAGTTTTTGCTACTAAGTTTCAATGCATTTGTACAAAGAACAAAATAAAATTCAAGTTTAAGGATTTATATTGTTCAGGTTTAACTGATTAATCAGCTGAATACTTTCATTCCTGTTCTAGACTCTCTAACTGCAGTGTGACAGAAGAAGGTTATAAAGCTCTGGCTTCAGCTCTGAGATCAAACCCTTCACACCTGATAGAGCTGGATCTCACAGGAAATGATCCTGGAGAATCAGGAGTGAAGAAGCTCAATGATTTACTACAGGATCCAGACTGTCAACTGAAGACACTGAGGTGAGACGGGATCAAATAATTAACTAAATTAGTTATATGGAGGCTAAATATTCATAACTACTATATTATTTTAGCTATACAATTAGCTTGACAATTTGTTGCATCAAAATGATCAAGATCAGATCAGATGCTGCAGGTTCTGTCATGATGATGATAAACGTCAACACAGTTTAGTTGTGATACGAGCTAAAGGTCAAATAGACATTATGGGTCAGTATATGGGCTGCTATTCTGAAGTATACCTTGATAATTGAAATGCACAATTTTATTTTTGTGCACACTTCTCATCAAAATTCTAGATAACCTTTTAGTGAAATAGTTTTCTGAACACAATAGTTTTCCATCAAGCCCATATTCACTGCATCTCTCTACAGCAGGTCTATGAGTCTCCAGATGTTCACAAACATGCAGTTTCACAAGCCAGTTTTCTCTGTGCTGACGTTTCTCACTTCTCCTGCTTAAAAGCCAGAAATATCTTAATTCCACACTCTGTATTCATACTGAAAACCATGATCTAGTGAGCTTTTGCCCTTTTGATCTGTGAGACGTTTCTGTTCTTTTGAGTTTGCTTTAGGACTGAGTGTCGCTCTAGTTTCTTTTAAATTTATATTTATTTGTGTATTTAAATGTTCAAAGAAAAATTAAAAAATTTTATCGTATCATTAATTTTTGTAATGCAACGGACATTTAGTTGAGAACTGAATTGACTCTTCTGCAGGTTTTTGAGTCCTGCTGCAGAGGAAGCCTGTCAGTATGTGAATAGAGTTGTGGGTAAAAACCCGTTTCTCCAGAAAGAGCTGAATCTGAGTGGACATGAACTAGGAGAGACACGAGGGAATCAGATCGCTGCTCTTCTGCAGGATAAACACTGTCAACTCAACACACTGACGTGAGTATTGCTCATTAAGTTGGCTTGAGAAAGCCAACTTAAAGGTGCTCTAAGCGATGTCGGGAGACGTAACTTATTGTTGACGTTCGAATTGTTGTCAAACAAAACGGAGGCTAGCTAGACCCTCCCTCATCCTCATCCCGTCTCCTTCCTCCTCTCCTCCCTTCCGGCATAAAGGAAAGTCAAAGTAGTCACTACAAACAAAGTTGAGTTTTACTGATACTTCATTCAATGTGTAATGTCGCCAAGTTAGATAAATGCTTTTGTATATTGCAGAACAGAATGCAGAAAAAGAGAAACATTACCTTAAAATCGTTTCGCTACCTGAGGTTATAACTATAGCTCCCATACAAGGACGCAATAATAGCAAGATAACGTTAGCTTCGCCTTTCCCAGTGAGCATAAACAACGGCGGCGTCGTAAACAAATTTAGTCAAAGTTGTCAATAGCCTATAAATTAACATTCAAATTCATAACAAACAGTGGGTGAAAACAATCATTCACACAAATTGTCGCCCTACTGTGAATTTGCTTGATCATTTACATTAGAGATTGCTAGCTGCTAGAAACATATATGTTGTATTCACCAAAGTTAACGCTGACTGCATAGTTCTAGCTAATTACATCCTTGTGTTGGTTTGGCGAACATGAACGTCAATTTAGAAAGAAAAATGGATTTACCCACCTGTTCAGCAAAAACAGAGCAACCTGAATGTCGGATTGGAAGCCCTTCTGCCGGCGGAGTTCTCGCCACCTTTCGAATGTTTTTCCGGTGTAAATTCGGGGCTTAGCGCGTCCCTTTTCTTTGCATTTTGTTCATCGGAACGTCGTCTCTTCGGTCGTGTGTCGGCCATAATTCAAACTTCCCTCTTCATGCTTCTCTCTCCTCCACACCCCCTTCATGTGTACGCGCACTAACCCCCCAAACCCGACCCTCAAATTCTTCTTGTCGGTTATTGGCTGGAACAAAGTTTGTTATGTTTCGTGGTGCGGGTGAGCCCAGTTTGTTTTTGTTGCAGTTTGTGGAGCCTGTGGTGTCTACAGAGATGGTGTTTTTTTTACAGTGTGTTCAGGGGACAGGCAGCTAGCGGATAGAGAGGAGATGTTTGCTGTATGTGACAAAAAAAAATTTGGCCTAAAAAACGTGTGACATCGCTTAGAGCACCTTTAACTGATAATGTATTTAAACTTATTATTCTTCTGAGACTACATTTTCTGGCCCTAACTCCTCCTAGAGCTTTAGCTCCAAATTCTCCATACTCCAAATTCGGGTCAGACCTTCAGACTGTTCTGACTTAGAGTGCTATATCCTTTCAGACTGATTTGACTTTCAGTTTTCTTAAAAATGAATATTAAAAATCATAAAGATTTTAACTAATCTATCTATCTTTCTTTCTTTCTAACTAATCTTTCATTCTTTCTTTCTTTCTTTCTTTCTTTTTAACTAATATATTTCTTTCTTTCTAACTAATCTATCTATCTTTCTTTCTTTCTTTTCTTTTTTTTTTCTTTTTTTTTTTTTGAATTGTTTTTATTATGCAAGTACAAAGAAAAACAGAGAGGTTGGACAACAAACAACCTGGTCACCCTGGTTTCCATCCAAGTCCATCCAAGTATTAACCAGTACTAAACAATATCAACACAATGCACATTCCCCTTCACTTTATACATACAGCACTCTTTTTCTTTTTTTTACACACAAGACAAGGGAGAGTAGACAAGACAAACAAGACAAACTATTTAGACACATTCCGGACACATTACAACACACAGGACAAGTCACACAAAAAAAAAAAGAAGAAAAAAAATCAACCAAAGTAATAATAATAATAATAATGATGTCTCATTCACACACGCACGCCCACACACACACAAATTACACTGGTGGTGCTCCTTGAGTGAACTGTTGAGAGAAAAAAAAAAGAAAAGAAAATAATTTAACATTGCCATGTTAGATTTATAAACAAATAAAATTAAAATAATTGTATTTTTAAAATCAAAATAAAATAAAAAAATAAAATCTTTCTTTCTAACTAATCTATCTTTCTTTCTTTCTAACTAATCTATCTATCTTTCTTTTTAACTAATCTATCTTTCTTTCTAACTAATCTATCTATCTTTCTTTCTAACTAATCTATCTATCTTTCTTTCTTTCTAACTAATCTATCTATCTTTCTTTCTTTCTAACTAATCTATCTTTCTTTCTTTTTAACTAATCTATCTTTTTTTTCTTCTTTTTTTTTTGAAAAACAAAAGGGACAATACATATTAATGAACATTTTCACAAATGTAAATATGCCAGATTATAGCCTTAGGCTAATTTCCATCTGCAGACCCCCTAGCAGGTTGGTGTTACACACAAATTAATAAATGCATACAGATACACTATACACTACACTACAGACAAGGACAAGAACAATGATCACATCATGAACAAACAATAACAACAAGAGTGGACAACAAAGGACATATAGAAAACAGAAAAGCATCGACTGTATTGCACAAACCACAATTTTGCACATGCCCTGACTGACCTGATATTGCACTGACCCGCATTACACTGACCCCTATTGCACAACCCATGTTATACTAACTCTTATTGCACAACCCGTATTACACTGATAATTGTATCACTTTTTGTAATGCACTAACTCTGTTTTATGTCTGATATATAATGATTAACTAAACATGATCAGATATTTGTGTGTCCCTCAGCCACACTTTTAAATGACTCCTAAAGGTAGGAAGACTTGTGCTTTCCCTCATTGACAGTGGAATACTATTCCAGAAGCTCACTCCCTGATATGACAGGACATTCTGTGAAAAGGCGGTCCGCCTAAATGCCAAGTCACAATCACCTCTCATAGTGGCTCTAGTCACCCGAGACCCGGCAACACTGCTAGACTTTTGTTTAATAAAATCACTTAATGGTGGAGGCGCCAGACCATGTATAACCTTGTAGATTAGACAGGCTGATTTAAATAATTTGAAATTAGCAAAATTTAAAAACTTATATTTATCTAAAATTTGACAATGGTGATATGACGAAGGTTTCTTGTCTAATATTTTCAATGCTCTTTTGTAGCATACTTCAATTGGCCCAATAGCAGCATGACTCGTATAGGACCAACTTGTGATACTGTACTCAATATGAGCCAGTATCATAGAGTGCAGGAATGTAATCGCTGCTGTATCCGTTAATGATGTACGAATATGTCTAAAGTTCCGTATATTAACATTTACAGTTTTCACTACTTTTTTAACGTGTTTTTTAAAGGATAATTTCGAGTCTATTAGCACTCCCAAATACTTAAATTCCTCAACATTAATTAATTCTTGTCCACCCAAGCGAACTTTTACTGCGGCCACGGTTGTTTTAGGTTTACTAAAAAACATTGATACAGTCTTTTTAACATTAAGGCACAGGCATGAATCATTCAGCCATTTTTGTAAGTAATTTAATGCTAATGAAAGCTGTTGGGCTGCATCATCAGCACTTTTGGCTTGTGTAAAAATTACCGTATCGTCTGCGTACACAATCGTGTCCACATTTTTGCACACATTGGGCAAGTTATTTACATAAAGTGAAAATAGCAGGGGACCTAAAATTGATCCCTGAGGGACACCTTGCGTATAGTGAAGGTAGGGTGACTTACTATTCTTTATTTGCACGCATTGTTTTCTTTCTGACAGATAAGACTGTATCCATTTAACGGTTTGATTGCTAAAGTTAAATGTTGACAGTCTAGACAAGAGCTTAAGGTGATTCAAAGTATCAAATGCACACTTAAAATCAACAAAAACAGCCGCAACATAACTGTTTTTGTCTAAATAAGACTTCACCTTCTCAACAAAAACACAGACAGCCGTTTCAGTTGAGTGAAGAGATCGAAATCCGAATTGCATAGGGTGCAAAGCCGGATTAGAATCATTAAGATGTGCAATAATAGAGTTAGCGACCCACTTTTCTGCTATTTTTGAGAAGATAGGGAGTATGCTAATAGGTCGATAATTAGCAGGGTCTAATTTATCACCCGATTTATATATTGGTATGACATTTGCCACCTTCCAACTCAAAGGGACGACTGCCTGCGTGATTGATAAATTAATCAGATGGGTCACAGGCACCAAGATACAAGATTTATAATGCTTCAGAAGATTGGTATCAAATCCAAACACATCCCTTGCTTTAGAACTTTTCAATTTAGAGATTATGTTTTCTACTTCATTTTCTGTAATTATTTGAATATTAAACTTTGAATTTTGAGTTGAGGCATCCATATGGGGGTCGGTGTTGCCAATATTTTGTTGAGAGTCACAAGAATTAAAAAACAATTGTGCAATCTCATCAATGGTACTTTGGAAATAATCATTTAATTTAGTTGCTAGGCTGAGAGGCTCTGATACCAATTAATTGGCAAATTTGAGTTCAGGGTCTTTATCAGCATTGTGCTTACTTTTACCAAGGAGTTTGTTAATATTTTCCCAAATTAGCTTACAATTTCCTTCGGCACCATTAATTACAGTCATGAAAAAATTAGCTTTTGCCATTCTCAAAGTTTGTGTGACTTTATTCCTTGCGGATACAAAATTGAATCGATCAGTAGTTAATCCAAATTGTAATGATTTTTTAAGTAATTTGTCTCTGAGTGTCATAAGCTGTTTACACTCACTATTGATCCAAGGCAAGGAATAAACTTGTTTCTTTAAATGACCCGCTTTCTGAAACTGAGACAGAACCCCTTTAATAGAGGAGTATAGGGACGTCCCGCGTGACGTCACGCCATTTGGAGCAGCCATCTTGACGGAATAGAAAATGCTAAACCGCTGGTGATAATACTATACAGCTCGTCGCGAAATATTCATCTATTGACCAACCTTTGCGGTGATGATTGAAAAATCCTTCCCCGCTGGCGTCCAAATCAAAGAGTTGCTGACCCATCCGAACTCGTGATACCGATAGCCTGCTAAGTTTTTGTATGCTTTTAATGAAGCTCCGGTGTAGCGTGATGGGAAGTGAATAAGGTAGCTGTAAATGTCACCGAACTCAATGTCAGGAAGTTTTTCTACACATTTAATGCCTGTAAAAAGAACTTGTGGGGATCTATGATTCCTAATTATTTTATCTTCCTCTTGTATATTTCTTTTTATGATGACATGACGTGAAGAGTTAGCTGACGGCCGCTGCGCTAATAATAGATAGTGGCCAGTGACCGCGACGCTGAAGTGTGTGAGAACAAATTAATAACATCAGTGCTAACCACGAACATTTATTTATTTGGATTCAATATTTAAATATAAAATTGTAATCATTCTGTGTCATTTTTCAATGTCAGTCTTTTCACTATTTACATGTTTATGCCCCAAATGCTATAATATTCAAAGTAGTTGACTGTCGTCCTCCTCTACCCTGTGTACATTATTGATTAAATAGCCTAACGTTAGCCTATTTAAAATCGTTACAGGCACCTCGCGAGCATTCATTAATTTGACTATTTTAAAAGACTGGAATAAACACCAGCACACACAAGCAATCTTTTTAATAGTCAATTTAATAAAAAAATGTAACAACAGGTATGAAATGTCAGAGAGAGGAAAAAAAAAACTTAATGGGAAGACGAGCATAGGACTGCTGCAGCTTAGTGGATAAATTTAGCCTATTTATTATTAAGATTGCACAGTTGGAAAGAAAATATATTTCTAGGAACATTTCAGCAGGCTCAAGATAATTAATACAGTGACCATTATTCATTATTTTAATCAATTCGCAGCCATAAAACGTGATAATCCGCATTCTCATGTATGTGCACTTGTGCAATAGTATTCCGTCAAAATGGCTGACACGCGGCTAGGGGTCACGTGACTGGGAGATCCCTATAGTAGATCACAACATTTATTAGTGTCATCACAAGATAGTATGCTAGACCAATCAAGATTATTTAGAGCTGCAGTTAAACGTTGTTCTTGGCTCTTTGGAATAAATGTTTGTTTTATATTAGTGCTTTTACTGACACTTCTCAATCGTTTTTTTGACAGCTTTCTAGAGAAGAATATGGCATTGTGGTCAGACAAGCCAGTCAAGTAATTATATGTTTTTATCATTCTATCTAGTTTGTTAGAGAACACCCGGTCTATTAGAGTTTTAGAGCGATTTGTTATTCTAGTGGGATCACTGATCATTTGTGTTAGTCCAAAATTATCTGTAATTTCTTTCAGTTTCTTTCTGTCACTTTTGTTGTCCCAATTTACATTTAAGTCTCCCATTAGAATAACCTCATTATTAAAGTCACAACAACTCAGAAGTGCCTTAAATTGATTATAAAAATCTACTTTTGCTGAAGGCGGGCGATAAAGACATAAAACAGTAAATTACATTTCTGCTGAGAGTGACACTTTAACTCCAACACATTCAATTGGGATTTCATTAGGCCAAATTATTTGTGTACATTTTAAAGAGTCCTTCATATACAGTTGTTTATTAGTTGATTAGTGAAAATTAGTTGATTGTTGTAGTTCATGGTTTGAAACCATACCAACAATAATCATTTCTATCTACAAAAATAAGCTATTACAGCCGGGCCATATACTCAATTGTTTGATATCTTGATATTGTCAAATTTCTTAACTATATTCAATATATTTCTCAATATGTTTGCATTTTCTTTTAAATACAAAAATTTTGATTTTCTTGTATCCCCATAAAAAAAGAAAAAAAAAAAGAACTACTTTAGAACAGCTATTATGGAGTAAAATGCAAACGTATGAAATATTATATATATATATAACAAAATATATAAAACATATAAATGAATATAAAAAGGGGCAATACTGGACGCTTGGAACAATGTTTTAGTTAAGCATGCTTGAATCTAAAATATACTAAATTTGTGATATTCCAAAATTCTACATTTTCCTTACAATTACTGCAATATTATCTCTAATATGCATTTTATCTCCCAGCCCTAATGGCTATTCTATTATAAAAGCAGTAGTATCAACAGACATGAAATCACAATGATACAAATGGATGGACATACAAGTTACCTGTTTGTTTGAGGTTTGATTTGAGTTGTTTGCATGGTATTCTCTTTCAGGCATAAAAAAATTGTGCATTCTGTCATAAATACATTAGTATAAACCTACATAATAAAGCAGTTGGCTAATATTGTTTTTAATAACACCAATGCAAATAGATGGGACACATACCTGTTTGTTTGCCGTTTAATTCAGCTGATAACACGGCGATCTCTTTCAGGCATTAAAGCTGGCATTCTGTCGAATACATTAGTGTCAACAAGGCGTGTGCATCATCAGCGTTGACCTATTATACTAATCACAATACATGTGTTATGATACAATATTATTGCAGTATTAATTATATTGCAATACTAATTATATTGCAATACATTACCCGTTTTTGGAAATAGACTCATTTTACAACCCCTCTAGAGAAAAGCAGATGAGTTTGATCTTTTTTTTTTTCAAAAATATGTTCAGACCATCTCTGGGTCTGGCGGAGGCACTTTTAGTTTAGCTTAGCACAGATCACTGAATCGGTTTAGTCCAGTAGCATCTTGCGCTTAAATTACCAAATAGTTTCAATAATTTTCCTATTTAAAGCTTCACTCTTTTGTAGTTACATTGTGTTCAAAAACATTTTTGAGCAAGATGCTACTAGACCAATTGGACTTAATGAAAACTAAAAGTGCCCCCACCAGACCCAGAGATTAGCTGAACAGATTAAAAAATGGTCAAATTCATGGTTTTCTCTATGGGACTTGTAAAATGAGACCATACATTTTTTTTTTTTTTTAATAAAGAACCTGTACTGTACTGGTTACAGTAAGTATTTCTATTAGTTTATACAACTAAACCTACCCATCACACACATACACACAAGTCAAGCGTTTTTTGTCTATAAAACGCCGATAGCAGGCCGGGTGAAACCCGTAGTTGTTGGGACATCAGAGACCGGTTTGTCCAGGAGGGCAACATGTTTATTAGCAATAGCTAACGTTAGCTCCGTAGTGTCCGACGTTTTGAGCCATTCCTATGCTTGATTTTTTCCCATCGGACTTCAGTAAAGGGCTGCGGATCTTTCCCACCATCTTTTCCGACATGAAGAATACACTTTACGGGTGTTAATCGAGCTTGATCGCCGCTATCAGATGAAGATGCGCTGCTTACGTCCTCCTCCATGTTTACATGTGCGTAGTGATATTGGCTTGATTTCGGCTGTGACCTACTTACATTTTCGATGCTGATTGGTTGAAAATCGAGCTCAACCGTTTTACATGTCTCAATACGCAGTCAATATAGTGCGCCAATAAATTACAATTTCTCATTAACTGCAGGATAATGCGTGGAGACCTTTTTGCTTGGATACCTTTTATTAACGTTGAACATATTGAGCAAAAGAAAAATTAGTGCCCCGTTTGTCGGAACGAAACCCTATTTCTAGGCCTCTTTTAGGCTACCGACAGCGGCCTATAATTCAGTTGATGGCGCGGTCATCTAGGCTTAAAATAGTGCAATCAGGCCATAAATACATAACGTTCAACCAATATAATACAACTGTTGGCTAATATTTTTTCTAACAACACTGATGCAAATGGATAGATGAGTTAAGTTAACAGTTACCTGTTCGTGTGCTGTTTAATAACGTTACAGTTTATGGCGCGGCCATCTCATTTAGGCTTACAATCGTGCATTCTGTCATAATAACACATTAGTATCAACCGACATCATAAAACAGTTTGATAATATTGTTTCTAATAACAGTGATGGAAATGGATGAACACGTACCTGTTTGTTTTAAGCTTCTACTCCAGTTAATGGCGTGGCGATCTATTTGAGACATGCGCAGCATTAACATATTTTATGAATGTTGCCGCCAGGATATGCAAATTGCGTCACAACAAATTTCCGCTTCCTTTAGGTTGAGAATGTGGTTTGTTTTCAGGCTGTTTTGACATTCAGTCCGGCTGACTTTATAAAAACACACATTTTATATGTGTGATTGACTTTTACTAAACATTATTTGTATCAGTCTGATTTAACAGAAATGTAAGACAAATAACAAACCTAAAAACACCAATAACCATTTAGTTGCACTTCTATAATTATAATCAAGCTATAAATTAATAAACAAAAATATTTAAAATAAATTATAAATATTATGTAAGTAATTATATATATATTTTTAATTCAGTCAACAGTTTGACTGAGCTAAGTGATTGAAACATGTACTTTTAAAATGAAAACTTTGTGTTAAACCAACGAGTGACAGTTTTAAGTCAGTTTAACATGACACAATCATGTTGAAATGAAAAATAGCCAAAATGGCATTAATTCAACATGAATTGTTCAGGTAAAGTGAACAAAACTGAAAAATCATTTTTTTGAGTGTTCTTTCTGACTAATCTATCTTACTTTCTAACTAATCTCTTTCTTTCTTTCTTTCTTTCTTTCTTTCTTTCTTTCTTTCTTTCTTTCTTTCTTTCTTTCTTTCTTTCTTTCTTTCTTTCTTTTTCTTTCTAACTAATCTATCTTTCTTTCTAACTAATCTATATTTCTTTTTCTAATTAGTCTATATCTTTCTTTCTAACTAATCTTTTTTTTCTTTCTAACTAATCTATCTTTATTTCTGTCTAACTAATCTTTCTTTCCAATTAATCTATATATCTTTCTTTCTTTCTAACTAGTATATCTAATCTATCTTTCTTTCTTTCTTTCTTTCTTTCTTTCTTTCTTTCTTTCTGTCTTTCTAATTAGTATATCTAATCTATCTTTCTTTAAGTCTTTCTAACTAATCCATCTATCCTTCTTTCTTACTAATCTATCTTTCTTTCTTTCTTTAACTAATTTATCTTTCTAACTAATCTTTCTTTCTTTCTTTCTTTCTTTCTTTCTTTCTTTCTTTCTTTCTTTCTAACTAATCTTTCTTTCATTGGAACTAACCTATCTATTATTTATCTATCTTACTAACTAATCTTTCTTTTTCTTTCTAACTAATCTTTTTCTTTCTTTCTAACTATTTATTATTTATAACTAATCTATCTATCAAACTTTAAACGCCTTTAAACTTCAAACTACTTTAATATTCTTCAAACTCTCTGGTCCGGCTTTCTCAAGCCAACTTAAAGTTTGTCTCAACAAAGTTTTTTTTTTCTAGTTTATTTATAATATTACTTTACTTTTAGTTGTAATGTTAGCTGATGATCATATTTCCTCACTTCAGTCAGAGCAGTTTTTTCCTCAGCATCACACAGAGCCACAACAATTTAAAGTATTAAAATTAAACAGCAAATTAAAAACACACAATTAAAACGTGATATCAAGCTTTAAATATTTGGTTAAGACAGACAGTTGGATCATGGGTCAATAATTATTTCAGTGTAGAGGCAGAAAAATAGTTTTTTTGTGACATCAGAATTGATTAAACTGCTTTCATTTCAATGTTTGTATTTCCCAAAATGTAAAATGTCTAATTTTGGTGCAGCATATTAGCCTGGGTTTCCCCATGCTGCCTTGGGCACAGTGCAATTTTATTCACGCTGCTAGGCAGCCTGGACACCATGGACCAGATTTTCCCCTCAAAAAGGGAACCAATCACAGAACGGGGAGGGAGCAGCAAGACGATGACGACGTCTATGCGACACACCGAAGCAGTTTGTTTATATCTATGGAGCCAACATGGCATCAGACGCGAAGTTACCTTTCGATGCAGCCTTAGATAGTGTTCTAAGTAGTTTAGAATGCAAGTTTATTTCGTCTTCTTCCTCGTCGAATTTCTGTCGCTCTACATACGTCATCTGGTATAATTGAAACGATTGGCTATGAGCTACGTACAGGCGCATTTGATAGACATCCGTAGCGCCCAATAAACGGCTATGGGCATTCGTAAACCACGCCTCAAATACGAGAAAATGAACGTGGTTCCCAGACCACGTCTCAATGAGTGCATTTTAAAAGTCTGTGATCAGTATCTGTCTGTAATGAGATCCACTGAAACAAGCTCCATGATGCTACGAAACCTTTACGAATCTTTTGTTTCGAATCAGTGGTTCGGAGCGTGTATCAAACTGCCAAAGTCACATGATTTCAGTAAATGAGGCTTAGTTACGTCATAACTGTTTGGAAATGTTTGGAAATGTCAATGGTTCTCCAATGATCTCTGAATCATGAATCATGCAGATTTACTGAGATTGAACAAGTGTCTGTGGGTTTAACCTGATCTCTGATCAGTTTTATATATTTGTAGACGTTTTAATTAGACATTAGTATATTTTAAAGGAATAATAGTAGTTAATAGTTTCTTATTGGCCTGTTTAGCTGAGCCATCCATAAAATAAACAAAACAAGCACTGAAAATTGATAAAAGAGCACATATTATACAGACACTTGATATTTAATCATATGATTAGTTAATTGCATTTGATAGATTTTACTTTCAATAAAACATTTGTAATGGGTTTGTAGAAGGTGTTTTTATGCAGTTTTTGGCCTGAGTTTTTGTCCAGCGTGTGTCGTTTCAAAACTACATGCTTACACGTTTAGATTAACGCTTCAAAATCATTTTGCGAAGAAATTGGTTTAATTGATTTGAAGCTTTGAAAAGCTTTCTCTTATCATTACTGAACGCAAGTGCAGCTTTATTCAAATAAACGTGAACAAAACTAAAACAACAAAGACATGACTTTCAAGAAACATGAACGTCACCAACAGTTACAGGGAACAAAGCCAGACAGAAGACAATGGTAACATGAAGGCAGGGCCGAACTAAATGGACTGCATTTATATAGCGCTTTCACAGACCTATAGCCACCAAAGCGCTTTACATAGCCTCACATTCACACACCGACGGCGGTGTCAGCCATGCAAGGCACCGTCCAGCTCATCGGGAGCAGCTGGGGTTAGGTGTCTTGCTCATGGACACCTCGACACTTGGTCAGGTGGAACCGGGGATTGAACCACCAACCTTTCGGTTTGTAGACAACCTACATGAACCACTGAGCCACTGCCGCCCCCAAACTAGTCTGACTGGGTTTCAAAACAGACTATTGGAAACTAAATGCTGCTGTAGCTCTTCAATAAGATGATCGTCATAGATGTGAACTATTGTTATTTCTCTGTCTTCAGTCTGAGTGATTGCAGTATTTCAGAGAAACAGAGTCTCATCCTGACTTCAGCTCTGAAATCAAACCCATCACATCTGAGAGAGCTGGACCTGAGAGAGAATAAACTAGGAAACACAGGAGTGAAGGACTTATGTGACGTACTGAAGGATTCACAATGTAAACTGGAGAGATTGAGGTCAGTCACTTTCACATACAAGAATCAAAATGCTTAACCCCCTGGGGTTCTTATCAGTGCAAAAGAGACTCAAAATACTCTGTTGATTTTGATCTGACATATAAGTCTTATACATCATTCAATCCTGTTAAGTGTTAAGTTTTTTTGTGTGTGTGTGTATACTCACAATTTAAACAAAGTGTTGTACTTTTTGCCAAATAAATAAAAATAAACATGATGCGAGTTCTGCCTTCTCTCTGTCAGTGAAGTCCATTCTGAAACGCGTCCGAAAATGAACTGTAACTCAGCAAATACTCAGTCAAACAGGCATACAGACACACAGGCATGAAGCTTGAATTCTCTTCTTTAAATGAAGTAATTTATATAAAAAACAAATATTCTCAGTTTATGTAATCTGTATGATAAGAGAGAGATGTCAGTCGTTCCCATTACAGCTCATTACAACTGATTATCTGCTAATGTGAACACGCCCACGGAGAGCGCACGCTATTCAAACGCAAATGATGTGAGGGAATATTTGCAAACCTGTGAACACCCAAATCAACTCGATAAAACACATCAAGTTTAATCAGTTTAATGTACTTGTTTATGCCGTCTTGCGACGCTGTGGAGAATAATTCTATCGTAATAAAAATATCGAAAATTTACCTCAGAAGTGCTGGTAGTTTCATTTTGAGGAGCAACGGATCCAGCTGAGGATTGTGAATAGAACGTTTTTTATTCTTAAATGCTTTGTTCTAATCGCGATATGGAATAGTGTCTGTAAACCGCAAAAAGACTGTTTAAATATGAATCGTGTTTCTGTGTGTGAATGAATGAACGCACAGATGCGCGCTGTTGTGTAGCTACAGCTCGCAAAAAGACTGTTTAAATATCAATCGCGTTTCTGTGTGTGAATGAATGAACAGCTTTTACCAAACTACTGTATATTGCTATACTGAGATGAGTAAAAATCGACTGAAATATGTTGAAATAAAATGTCTTTGTATAAGCAACGTATTAAACTGCAAATTTACATTTATATGCACTAATATATCATAAAAACGATAGGCCTATGTTACAGACGAAATATGAAAGACAACATTTCGTTGACTAGTTTTGGATAGATTGTAAAGTTTTACTGTAAAATAGACTACTGCCACATCAAATAAGCCTTTGTTTGCCAATTTCTGCTCATATGTTAAATATATATAGTAGCCTATGTTTTGTCAAAAATAAAGTCATCAACTAAGATGTTATTATAGTGTTTGTTCCTATGTAGGCTATATTCAAACTAATGAATCCTTAACTTTGAATTAAATATGATAAAATGTATACTTTAGATTTTACAAAGAAAGATTACACTACACAAATATTTTTAACATTTTAATTGTTGTTGTAATTGTAACCTTTTTAATAAAATAGCAAAAAATATATTTACAAGCTAGATGTAAACAAAATCTTAAAAGGTCAATATAAAATAATTTAAATTCTCTTTAAATAATTTTTATTGTGTTTTATTAGTGACAAATTTGGGGAGAGGATACATATTCCAAAACGTTCTGAAAATACAGTATGAGAATTAACTGCACAATTACTAGAAATGTTTACCTTGGATAGTATACAATTTGCAAGCATACACAATTTGTGGAAAGATTTTGTAGAATTTGTGTGTGTATATATATATATATATATATATATATATATATATATATATATATATATATAATGTCCTTGCATTCTTTCTTGTGGCTCAGTGATACACCTGAATTAAAGGCTCATTATGCAGCTCATTATGCGGATCTTTGTCTTCTCAGGTGTGAATCACGCCCCACGTCTTACGAAATTTAAATCAATGTATTGTTTTATGTGAATGATTAGGCAGGATGATTTTCAGATCATTTTGAAGCAAAAACTCTAGACGACAACATCCATTAGTCAGAAGTCTTGTGGACACATAGTGGCCTTATTTCAGAAACTTTCATTTTTTGTTTTTTCAATTACCATACATAAACATTATTCTCTCAAAAATACAAACATGTACACACATGTTGCTCACATGTTATGGTAGTCCTGTTTGTGCTAAATAGAGTGTAATTACACCTTTGCCATTAATATGTTTATAAGCAACTAAAAAAAACACAAACATCAGGCATGTCAAAACCTCTCAAGGACCCCAAAAACACCTTAGACCCCAGAGGGTTAAAATCATTTAAAAAGTTTAAACTAAAACTCTTTATACACAATATCTGAGAGTGAGTCTGAGTTCACATAATATTTCTGCAAACATTTTCACCTTAGTATTTTGTGATCTGGTGAAATAAAGATGAAGTTCCCTTTCAAAAGCTACAATCGATGCTGTGCTGCTTAGCGCATTGGGAACGTCTTTAAACGTGACCAGCTGTGAATATAGTGTGTAAACGCTTCAATAGAATTGACCCGGAGGTAATATAGCCTCGGTCGGTGATGTAATCGGCGCGCGACGCGAGGCTATAAATAGATAGGCCGCAGGTATATCGTCAGGTCTTTTGTTTTCAGACCACTCTGTGTATGTGTGTCAAGTATTCTCTCTACAAAATTCACTTCAGATCTTTGTTAGGAGTTTGTGTTCAAAACTGGCAGTGTGCAGATTTTTCTCTTTCTCATCTCAACAACATACAGTGAAAAGAGTTCAAGTTAAAAGAAATGAGCTGGTTAAAAATGAATGAACAGCAGAGTAAGCGCTGTGTCCCTCCATGTTCTCATCCCAGGGGCGTAGCCACGGGTGTGCCAGGGTGTGCCGGTGTCACCCACAGTGGCAGCTGGCACACCTAAAAATGGATGCAGAATTATTTGTTATAGTCTCAATAAAAAATGTTTTACTAAACTTGGGCTATTGTTGTTTACATAGAATATATATATATATATATATATATTTTAAATCAACCCTTTCACGCGTAAGTTAAAAATATTTTAACTGACCCCTTGTTTCCATGGCGACGCGTCATGATTGTCACGTGACCGCAGCCACAATAACTAACAGATGAATCGCTCGCTATTCGTTTTATTTCCTTTTTTTATTAAAAATATTCACAAACTTGCTTATCATGTCAACTATCTGATATTCAAATTCTTCGTTTAAAAACCTTTATAAATTATCTTGATCTATAACGAGATGAGCGCTGCAGTTCAGAGAGTCGAATTCCCCAGTTTCTCCCGAAATACATGAAAGTAAGTGGCTGTTGAACTGGGAGAAGAAGAATAGAGTAAACTTTATAGCTCCGCTATGTGTGTCTGAATAAAACACGTCGGCAAATTACATTTGAATAGATTGTTTTTGCTGCTTCCATAGACATCAGTGTGTATTTTACAAACTACAAATGTATTGTTTTACTAGTCCTTATGTGTATTTAAATGTCTGAAACATAAAATAAACATTATGTGGTTGAAAACACAGCATATTAGTTGTGATATGCGGATATATGACCAGCGCTGAACGCTTCCGTCTCTGACTCAGCGCCAGCCAACGCGCGAAAGCAGTTTGAATCTGGTTGTTCTGTGACGTCACTGAACATTCTAAATCATACTCTCAGGGGCACAGAAATAAGAATGCAATATATGGTGCTATAACGTAATTGTAATGTAATTTACATTTTAAATTATTTTCGTTAAAAAAAAGATCTGATTCTGCCGACATTCGGACTGCCAATCAATCAGCAAACAGCAGCTCTCTTTGCTGACATTTGAACGAGAACTCGCAGAGACACTGGACCTGGATGATATAATTGAGGCTTTCAAGGCCAGGCCACGCCGTCTCGCCCTTTATTAAGCAGCTAACAGGCACTATGTTATGACTATGTTATTGGCGATCCTGAGTGTAATGTATAGTTATATTTTATATAGTTTTATGGTTATGTGGGGCATGGTTATATATGGTTATAATTTTGCACAGTAATCTGACAATAAATGTGGCAAATCCAGATTTTCAGATGCACACCCAGAGTCTCTTTTCTGGCTACGCTACTGCTATGTCAGAACTGGATACACACACTTACTGTTTTTTTTGTTTGGGTAAAGAGCATGCTGCCCTTGCATTTGAGCATGGTGATTGCGAGCACAGTGGAATGTTCACAGTTAAAGTGCTTCACGTTCGCTTTGCTTATTTCAAAGGGGTAGCGTTTCGATCTGGCTGAGGAGCAAGAGACGGTGCGTCCCTATCGCTCACTCTCTCTCCAGATCGCGATGTCCTTTTGCCTGACTACTGAAGCGTGCCACGGCGCTTCTTCGGCTCGGGCAGATGACATTGAATCTCGTGAGTTTGCCGCCTCCAAAAGTTTCTCCCGTGATAATAAAAGGAGAACTGCTTGGGGTGATCGCTCGTGCAGTGGCCAGATTACTCTGATCACAACAAAAAGAGTCCGATAAAACACTCACAGTCTATAAATAAAGATTGTAAATATTTGTTTCCTCGACATCGACCCATCCTACTATCGCGGGTGCGAGGGCACGCGATTATGATACTGCCTCAGTTTGGGGAGACGCTCGCGGGCTATCTCTCCCCTGGGATCACATTATCGGATGCATTTTCAGCGGGTCAGGCTGGTACTGCGCTGTACACCATGGCTGTGTACAGGCATACCAGGCTGATCTTATGAAAGATTTAAACACAGCCTGTCATCCAGACGGTGTTTGCTTGTCTGATTAAATTTGGTTGTGTTTATTGCTGAGGAACAGATATCATACCTGCAAACTTGTCGCTTTTCGGCGACAATCGCCGTTTTCTTGGTCAATTTGGTCATTTACGTGAATCGCGTAGAACCAGAGAGTTTTTGTGGGGGGGGGGGGGGGGGGGGGGGGTATTGTTTCTCACAGTAAACTGCCATGCAGGCTAGAATTGTGAAACATTATTGGATAATTCTTATAATTTACATTTCTCTGGTCCAATCGGAATCTTAGCACTTTTTCTCTTGGCCAATCGGAATCTTAGCACTTGCGTCATAATCTTGAAGCACACACACCATGACACACACAGCGTCAACAACAGCTGAGCTCGCCCTTTGCCTGGCTACCGTGCGAGTCTAATGGAAACTCACGCATGAATTTTCCTGCATTGAACTTGTTTTAGCGCCCACCTAAGTGAATTTTTGTCCCGCCAAAGTCTTATTTGATCGGTGAGTAATGTAGATGAACGGCTGCGTTTGTGACAGGGCGCATGTTTTAACTAAAAGAACGACCAGAGAGAGAGAGAGAGCCGGTCGCGCGCGCGCGCACTCTCTCTGTGTAAACGACTTCACCGTCTCCAAACTAGGCGCTGTGTTGCTCTCTCTCCCTCGCACATATTAATCAAAATAAATCGACACGGTGGTAAAAGGTCGGAAGACCAAAGTTTTGTGTGGAGCATTCGGAGATTTTTTTCCCTGAATTATACTGCTGGGTGTGAATTGTGCTAAATAAGTTTCCTTATCTTCTCTGAAAAGCGTTCCGGACATTCAGCTGACATAAAACAACACTTTAATTAAACGAAATAAAACTATACAGTGATGAAATGTTTTCTATGTTGACAACTTGACACAAATCTTGGATGTCCATGTCCTAACTGCTGGGATAATCACACAACGCGCACGACACGTCCATTCGCGAACTAATAATGACTCCTTTGAACCGATTCATTTTAATGAATCGTTAAAACAACTGATCTTTCCAACAGTGAACTCAGGAGACGTCTGAATCGGTGTATAAATAATCAGTAACACTTTACAATAAGGTTCTATTTATTACATACATTATATAAAAAGTACAGTTTGCTAACTCAAGCTTAAACTTTAAAATAAATAAAACCACTTTTTTTTTAAAGCATTTTAAACATTTTTCCACACAGTGCTATCAAGAATCAATAAGAGAATCGTTAAAGAATTGGATCGATAATCAGAATCGTATGGAAGCTTGTTTCCGCCACTGAATAATAAATAAATAATAATAATTGCGACTTTATCTCACAATTGCGAGTTTACATCTCGCAATTCTGACTTTATTTCTCAGAATTGCGCGATATAAAGTCAGAATTGCGTGAAATAAAGTCGCAATTGCGTGTTATAAAGCAGAGGTGTGGACTCGAGTCATGTGACTTGGACTCGAGTCAGACTCGAGTCATGAATTTGATGACTTCAGACTCGACTCGACAAAATGTACAAAGACTTGCAACTCGACTTGGACTTTAACATCAATGACTCGTGACTTCACTTGGACTTGCGCCTTTTGACTCGAGAAGACTTGCTACTTCCCATGAAAACGGGGGAAAAAAATGTCCACACGGCCGCGCCGCTCTCAGTTTATCTGCATCTGTGAAAAAAATGTGCACCAGCTGTATGCATGCAGCGAGCGCGCGCGCTGCCTGCAGGACATCCAATCACTGTAGTCCCACGTTGTTTTGATTCGACAGCATCTAACGCCCGTTTCACACAAACTCCGTTTGCAGTGCGTATGCGCCAGCGGTGCGTATTTTTTTCCGTACCCATGTTAACAGGTTAGAGCTTTCACACTGCACGCGGTTGCAGTCCGTCGATCCGTTCCAGGTGCGGTGCGTATACAGCAGTGCCGCGATCGTTTCCGCACCGAGTCTATTTCTGCTGTGCTGCACATGTGCTGCACGCGCTGAATTAAAGTGACAGCGCATGTTTCGTGGTCAAAATGAACACAGATTGACCTAAAATTTTTGTAATTTCACCATAAACGCGATTAATTAAATAAAATGTAGTAATCTCACCATAAATGTATTTAATTAAATACTATTTTCACTTTAAGACCAGGGTAAAGCAAGGAAAACTGCAATTTACCTCAACAAGGCGACATAATGAACGACACTCGTCGCATTCGTGGAGGTGGAAAAACATGTTCCTTGTGACATGCGAGATTTATTGTATTAATTTAAATATAAAATAAAAGACATGAGAGTCGGCTGTTTTTTTATACAAGTAGCACATGGTTAAATATTTGACCACTTGCTTTAGGAACTTAATATAAGTAGAAGTAATGCATTGAATAATAGGCCTACGTTGTTTAAATTGTGTTTAAACGTGCATACGTCTATTAAAGAGTGTATATGTGTAAAGAGAATCGCAATGCTGAGACGTTAAGACCGGGGTAGCCTAAATCAAGGGAAAATACATATTTCAACAAGGCAACATAACACTCGTCTCATTCGTGGAGGTGGAAAAACAAGTTCTTTGTGACATGCGAGATTTATTGTATAAAGATTTAAATTATGCAAAAGAAAGAGTATGAGTCTGCTGTTTTTGTCAATTTTAAGTTTTAATTTAAAATGTAGGCTATGCGATTTTAATATAAGTACATGGTTAAATATTTTACCACTTGCTTGAGCAACTTAATATATAATTATATAAGAGTAATGCATTAAATAATACGTTGTTTAAATTGTATTTAAACGTGAATACGTCTATTAAAGAGTGTATACGTGTGTACAAAGAGAATCGCAATGCTGACATTTTTTTTTTAAATAAAAGATGCTAATAACTTCTGGATTTGAAATACAAATAGTGAGTATGTATTTGTGGTACAGCCGCGGATCACGCACTGCAAACGCAGCATATGTGAAAGCACTATTGCGCGTGCTGATCTTGCACCGCATACGCACTGCAACACGCATTCCAATTATATTATCAGGTTGGTCCAGTTTTTCAGAAGTGATAATTTTGAGGAGTGAGGATTTTATTGATGACATGTTTAAAAAGGTTTAAGCTAAAACGACCCATGTCTATTTGAAAGTTAAACTGTTTTGCAATATGAGGTTAATACAATACAAGACTGAAGCTGCATGCTGTGCATTGTTCTAGTGCAATATGCTGTTGAAATACAAGCATTTTTTGTGAAAATTAAATGTTCTGTTTTTTACTGTATTTGATTAATGTCATTGTATAAAAAGAGGTTTAAATAAATACAAATCTTACTGACGTACATGATTTGTATAAATTTTATTTCTGTGGTAAGAGGACTTGAAATGACTCGAAACTAAAATGGTAGTACTTTGGACTCGACTTGAGACTTGTTGGCTTTGACTTTTGACTCGACTCGGGACTTGCCTCATCTTTGACTCGACTTGACTCGGGACTCGAGGGCAAAGACTTGAGACTTACTTGTGACTTGCATAACAATGACTTTGTCCCACCTCTGTTATAAAGTCAGAATTGCGAGATATAAAGTCAGAATTGCGTGAAATAAAGTCGCAATTGTGTGTTATAAAGTCAGAATTGCGAGATATAAACTCGCAATTGTGAGATAAAAAGTCAGAATTCTGACTTTTTTTCTCGCAATTGCGACTTTATATCACGCAATTCTGACTTTATAACACGCAATTGCGACTTTATACCTCGCAATTCTGACTTTATATCTCGCAATTCTGACTTTATAACAGAGGTGGGACAAAGTCATTGTTATGCAAGTCACAAGTAAGTCTCAAGTCTTTGCCCTCGAGCGCCGAACTGGCGCGTGTACTGCCACAAGAGCTACAATCTCTGCTGAGCAAAGAGGCCATAGAACATGTTCCTCTTCCAGAGAGAGAGTCAGGCTGTTACAGCAGATACTTCCTGGTTCCCAAGAATGATGGGGTGTTGCGTCCAATCTTCGATTGTCAAGGCTTAACCCTCTGGGGACCAAGGTGTTTTTGGGGCCCTTGAGATGTTCTGACATGCCCTGACATTTGTGCTTTTTTCAGTTATTTATAAACATGTTAATGGCAAAGGTGTAAATTCACTCTATATAGCACAAACAGGGCTAGCATAATATGTGAGCAACATGTATGTAGATGTTTGTATTTTTAAGAGAATAATGTTTATGCGTGGTTATTGAAAAAAATGAAAATGAAAGTTGTTGAAATAAGACCACAAACACATACTAAATATGTGTCCTCAAGACTTTTAACTAATGGATGTTTTCACTTCGAGTTCTGGCTTCAAAATTATGTGAAAATAGTCTTGCTTTATCGTTCACATAAAACAATACATTGATTTAAATTGTGTAAGACAGGTTTTGCTTGGAAAGCCAATATGTGAGGGGGTTGTGAAGGAGGAGTGGTTTACACCTGAGAATACAATGTCCCACCCATTATGCGTAATTACTTGCATAATGAGCCATTAATTCAGGTGTGACACTGACTGAGCCACAAGAATGAATGCAAGGACAAAATATATATTTAGAAGACTTATATTGACCATTTAAGATTTTGCTTACATCTATCTTGTAAATATGTTTTGCTATTTTCTGATGGGCTGGGGAGCGGTCTTAAGTGGTCGTCCAGCTCAAGGGGAATGGGAGGGTCATCAACTCAATTGGCACATCAACTGCCTCGAGCTGATGACTGTATTTCTGGCCCTGAAATACTTTCTCCCTCAGTTGAGAGACTGTCATGTCCTAGTGTGGCACAGCGGCAGTCTCTTACATAAATCATCAGGGAGGTCTGCGCTCACGCAATCTGAACAGAATAGCAAGGCAGATCTTTCTCTGGGCCCAGGAAAAGTTCCTGTCACTCAAGGCAGTGTACATCTCAGGGGACCTGATTGTGGGAGTGGATTTACTGTCTAGACAGAAACTACCGATAGGGGAATGGAAACTCTACCCAGAAGTAGTCAAATAGATTTGGACCAGATTTTACGAAGCGGAGGTGGACCTCTTCGCCTCTTATCAGAAAGCACAATGTCCCCTCTACTTCTCTCTGAGTCACCCAGCCCCTGGGTCTGGACGCAATGGCACACACATGGCCCAGAATGTGCGTGTATGCGTTTCCTCCAGTTTCTCTGCTCCCAGGAGTTCTAGCTAGAGTTCGCCAACAAGGGTCTTGCATCTTACTGATAGCGCTGCGTTGGACGAACAGAGTTTGGTTCTCCGAGATAATATCTCTCCTCAATGGCTCGCCATGGACGATTCCGGAGAGGAGGGACCTTCTGACTCAGACGGAGGGCACGATATTCCATCCCAGGCCCAACCTCTGGAACCTTCATGTTTGGCCCCTGATGGGTACCAACTGAGGAACACTGGGCTTTCGCCTGCCTTTATTGAGACCATTCTAAGTGCTAGGGCTTCCTCCACTAGAAAGAGTTATGCCAACAAATGGAGTGTCTTTGAAAGGTGGTGTGTTGTACATAATGCAGATCCGGTCAACTGCCAGATTGCTTCAGTTCTGGATTTTCTGCAGGAAAAAATTAACAACATAGGCTATATTACCTCCGGGTCAATTTTCAGTTAGTTTACACACTATATTCACAGCTGGTCACGTTTAAAGACGTTCCCAATGGGCTAAGCAGCGCAGCATCTCGTTCCGCTTTTTCAGGGAACAGGGTTACAGTCAAGTAACCCGGAACGATCTCTCTTCCTCTGTCTGTTTTATTTGCTTATGAAGATGATGTGACTTTACAGAATAAAGAGTTTTCTTATTTTTCTGTCTTATTTCCTGCTCTCTCCCTGCTAATGTAGTTTAAGCTGCTGTGATATGACAGATGAAGGTTGTTCTGATGTGACTTCAGCTCTGAAATCAAACCCGTCACACCTGAGAGAGCTGAACCTGAGCTGGAATAAACTAGGAGACACTGGAGTGAAAAACCTCAGTGATCTACTGATGAACCCACAATTCAAGCTGGAGAAACTACAGTTAGTATCATTATACTGTACAGCAATTACAGTGTGACTGAAGTTTATTTATTTGAAGACAGCAGGGCTTATGTTTCATTGTTTATAGCAGTGCACTTTCTGGGTTTTCCCTATTGCTCACAATTTTATGTGTTTTTATCTAGATAGTAATAGTTTAATTTCCAGCATTTGATACAATGTACTGATTGTGTACATGCAGAAATCTGCCTTTTCAACAGAGAATAAAGAAGAGAGACGTCAAATAAAGTTAAACATGAAAGAGAAGAAACAGTGTCTTCCAGCGCACAGAACTAGTGTGACTGGGTTTCAAAACAGACTATTGGAAACTAAATGCTGCTGTAGCTCTTCAATAAGATGATCATCATAGATGTGAACTATTGTTATTTCTCTGTCTTCAGTCTGAGTTATTGCAGTATTACAGAGAAACAGAGTCTCATCCTGAATTCAGCTCTGAAATCAAACCCGTCACACCTGAGAGAGCTGGACCTGAGCAGGAATAAACTAGGAAACACAGGAGTGAAGCACTTATGTGCCGTACTGAAGGATTCACACTGTAAACTGGAGAGATTGAGGTCAGTCACATTCACATACAAGAATCAAAATGCTTAAAATAACTTCAAAACTAAAACACTTTATACTCAGTATCTCACGATGAGTCTAAATTCACATTACCGTATTTTCCGGACTATAAGTCGCTTCGGAGTATAAGTCGCATCAGTCAAAAAATGCGTCATGAAGAGGAAAAAAACATATATAAGTCGCACTGGACTATAAGTCGCATTTATTTAGAAATTTATTTCACAAAATCCAAGACCAAGAACAGACATTTAATCTGGAAAGGCAAGTTGTTCAACTACACAGAACAACAGGCTGAATAGGTGTCCGGTATGTTAACGCAACATATTAACAGTTATTCAGCTACACAATAGCATAAAGAACATATACCTGGAGGCTGAATAGGCTAAATTAACATAAGCCAGCGAGTCCAACAAGCAAGTTACAAGTAAACAAGTTCACCAAGCTCCCGCGATCTCATTCCACATCATTTTCTTCATCCTTGGTGTCGCATTTGAACAACTCCGCCAACTAGAGCGCCCTCTTGCGGCTGTAGACGGTAATGTTTTCTCTTGGTTCATCTCAGTCTGAATTAATTTTGATATACAAGTCGCACCTGAATATAAGTCGCAGGACCAGCCAAACTATGAAAAAAAGTGCGACTTATAGTCCGGAAAATACGGTATATTTCTGCAAACATGTTCACCTTAGTATTTTGTGATCTGGTCAAATAAAGATGAAGATCTCTCTTCCTCTGTTTTATTTGCTTATGAAGATGATGTGACTTTTCAGAATAAAGAGTTTTCTTTTCTTCTGTCTTATGTTCTGCTCTCTCTCTGCTAATGTAGTTTAAGCTGCTGTGATATGACACATGAAGGTTGTTCTGATGTGACTTCAGCTCTGAAATCAAACCCATCACACCTGAGAGAGCTGAACCTGAGCGGGAATAAACTAGGAAACACAGGAGTGAAGCGCGTATGTGCCGTACTGAAGGATTCACACTGTAAACTGGAGAGATTGAGGTCAGTCACATTCACATACACATACAAGAATCAAAATGCTTAAAATCACTTCAACAGTTTAAACTAAAACACTTTATACTCAATATCTCACAGTGAGTCTGAGTTCACATTATATTTGTGTAAAATTCTTTACATTCATGATTGGTTTGTAAGATAATCTCTCTTCCTCTGTTTGTTTCTTTCTAGTCTAATTGACTGTGGCATTACAGATGTTTCTTCTTTAACTCAGTCTTTGACTAAATCAAAAGCACTGCAGTTTTTAAAAGAGCTTGATCTGAGACACAATAAGATAGGAGACTCAAAGCAGCGACTCAGAGACGTGATACGAGACTCAAACTGTGTCCTGAGGTGAGGAAACATCACTTTGAGATTTTAAAGAGATCTTCATTTACCTCTGATATGTGAACAAACCAACATTCGTGAAAGGAAATTATCATAAAGCTTTATTGCAACAAAGGGTTTGTGTGAGAACAAAATGTGAAATTATTGAAATGTTTAACACAGAGGAGGAAAGAGAACAAAAGCTCACTGTCACAGCTTTATACATCAACACCTGCTGTATTAACTGTGTCAGTAGAAGTGAATCATTTCAGTGTGAAAACAGACTTGGTCAGATTGTAGGAAAACGCTGCACTCCTGC
The DNA here is from genome assembly GCF_965113295.1 of Leuciscus leuciscus. Lineage (NCBI taxonomy): Eukaryota > Metazoa > Chordata > Actinopteri > Cypriniformes > Leuciscidae > Leuciscus > Leuciscus leuciscus. The sequence goes on from NC_138730.1 coordinate 3,692,988, forward strand.
TAAAATCAGTGCAGTTCCAGCTTCAGCTCACAGCGTCCAGCTCACATGAGAAATGTCTCTGTCTCTAGTGTGTTTTTACTGTGACAAGCAACACGTCACACTACTTTACACTTACCTTACTCTCAGTTATTTACTAAGAGCCCACAAACATGTTTAACCCTCTGGAGTCTGAGCGTTTTTTGGGGCCCTGGGGGTGTTCTGACATGCTCTGACATTTGTGCTTTTTTCAGTTGCTTATAAACATATTAATGGCAAAGGTGTAAATTCACTCTATATAGCACAAACAGGACTACAATAATATGTGAGCCACATGTATGTACATGTTTTCATTTTTGAGAGAATAATGTTTATGCGTGGTTATCGAAAAAACTAAAAATTAAAGTTTTTGAAATAAGGCCACAAAGCACATACTAAATATGTGGCAATAAGACTTTTGACTAATGGATGTCGTCGCCTATAGTTTTTTCTTCAAAATTATGTGAAAATAGTCTTACTTTATCGTTCACATAAAACCATACATTGATTTAAATTGATGTAAAACAGGTTTTGCTTGGAAAGCCAATATGCGAGGGGGGCGTGAACGAGGAGTGGTTTACACCTGAAAATACAATGTCCCACCCACTCTGCATAATGATGAGCCATTCACTCAGGTGTGACACTGACTGAGCCACAATGCAAGGACAAAAGATATATTTAGAAGAAGACTTATATTGACCATTTAAGATTTTGCTTACATCTATCTTGTAAATATGTTTTGCTATTTTATTAAAACGGTTACAATTACAACAATAATTACAATTTCAACAATATTTCAAGTGTACTCTTTTTTTGTAAAAAAAATGATTATAGGCCTACATTTTATCTATGTATTCATTAGTTTGAATATAACCAACATTGGCACAGCTAACATCTTAGTTGATGACTTTATTTTTGACAAAAATAGTATTTTATATATAGAAATTGCTAAACAAAAGCTTATTTGATGTGGCAGTATATTCTACAGTAAAAACTGTACCCAAATCTAGTCAACAAAATGTTGTCTTTCATATTTTGTCTGACTGTAACGTTGTTTTCATGAAATATTAGGGCATATTGTTAATTTGCAGTTTAATACGTTGCTTATACAAATAGCCTACATTTTATTTCAACATTCAGTCGATGTTTACTTATCTCAGTATAGCAATGCAGTTTGCTAAAACATCATCATTCATTCACACACGCGATTTAAATTTAAACTGTCTTTGCCAGCTGTGGTAAACAGCGCGCATCTCTGCCGTTTATTCATTCATAAACAGAAACCCACGTGAAGAAATTCACGTGAGAAGGAAAAAACTTACAGTATTCCTCAGCTCGCTCCTCGATATACCCGCACTTCTGAGGGACATTTTCCATTAGTATTATTCCTCACAGCGCTGCAAGACGGTGTAAACAATGATCTAAATAAACTTGTGTGTTTTCTCGAGCTGATGGGGGCGTTCACAGGATTGCCTCAGCCATTTGCGTTTGAATAGCGCGCGCTCTCCGTGGGCGTGGCCGATTATAACGTAATGAGATGAGATGAGCTCGACTGGAATTGCTCTCTTTTAATACAGATTTCACAAGATGAGAATATTAGCTTTTTATATAAATTACTTCATTTAAAAGAAGAGAATTCAAGCTTCATGCCTGTGTGTCTGTATGTCTGTTTGACTGAGTATTCGCTGAGTTATTGTTAATTTTCGGACGCGTTTCAGAATGGACTTCACTGGCAGAGAGAAGGCAGAACTCGCTTCGTGTTTATTTTTCTTTATTTGGCAAAAAGCACAACACTTTGTTTTTATTGTGAGTATACACAAAAATAATACACATTTAACAGAATCGATTGATGTATGAAACTCCTATGGAAAATCAAAGTCAACAGAGTATTTATGAGTTTCTTTTACACTAATAAAAAAAAAGCGAGCTGGTATCGCCGGCGATACCGTAGACCTCAGGGGGTTAAACTAGAGGACAAACGGCTTTAACTAAAGGATTGTGTTTGAACTCAAAATAACATTTGTATTTGCTCCCTGTGGTTTATTCCATACGCCGTACACTCATTAATTTCTCCTTTACAGAGACTCAATAGGAGTCACACCGACACACACACACAAACATATGAACATGATTCAGGTTTTAAATCTATTATACTCAATATAACTTTTTTTTACTATAAAAAAAAAAACTGTAATTGTGTTCATGCGACGAACAACCGTATAAGTCCAAAAAAAACGAAAATTGAGATAACCATGTGACTTGAATGTATGTGTGCCACTTTGTATACAGAATCACTTTGGCGGGGTGTTCGCGCGACCAAAACTCTGTATTTTAAATTTTTAAATAGTCTCACGCGGAAAAAACGTTTATGTCCACTAACGAAAAATGGAGACGCCGGTTGCTTTCATGTCCGCTGCGGACATTAATAGGCAAAACCTCGGCAAAAAAAGGAGAGCGAACATGAATGAATGGAAGGACAGAGCAAGGAAGTCTTTGAGGGATGCTGGGAAACCATATGTGAATCGGAGAGGAGAGCAAAAACGAGGAAAAGGTCCACCAAAAGAGGTGAGTGAAAAACCGTACACAAAGTATCTACCTAAAGTTAGCGGTTACAGTCAGAGGGGCGTGTAGGCTACTGGGCGTCGTCTACTACAGTTCATATAGCTCACTCTGTTTAAAGGATCAAGTCATGAATAGGTCGAAATGAAAGCTGAGAAAATTAAGAGAAAATTAGGATTCAGGGGACGTTTTAAACATGTCTCTACTCCTTATAACCACGGAGAAATGAATCGAAACGCTTTAGGTGTGTCTCTAACGTTATATATTTAAAATATTTTGATATAATTTTTGGATCCCCTGTTACAGCTGAGTAGTCAACTTTCTTAATCATTGATATAAACAAGTTGTCTACAAAAAAATTATCTAGTCTAGAAAAGGAATGATGGACATAGGAAAAAAAAAGGAGAATTGTCTAGTCAATGCGTCTAAGAATAAGGATCCACACAGCCGTTCTGTTGCATAAATAGAGATAAGGCCATTGCCATATCAGAAACATTACTACTAGTGCTGGACCTATCAAGCTGAGGATCGAAAACACAGTTTAAATCACCAGCGAATAACAAATGATGTGTATTAAGCTTGGGGGTATTAATTAGTCATAGATTGTGTCAGAAGGTATAAACTGTACTCTCTTATTAATTAAAACTGCCACACCTCTTGATCTGCTATTACATTTGGAATGAAAAATTTGACTAACCCATATCTTACGAATTCTATTGTGATCATCCAGTCTTAAATGTGTTTCTTGTAAAAACAATATATCTGGTAGAAAACTTTAGCTCTTTTAACAGGACGATTTAATCCCCTGACATTACATGTCAAAAGCCTCACAGGATGACCTCTATCTTCATCACCTATATTAACTGTATATTCATTAAATTTTAATGCAACACTTTGTTTTGTAATGTTGTATGCTATGCTATGTTTGTTACTTGTTATTTAATAAATAATCAAAATAAATTAAAAAAAGGTAATAATAAAAAAATGTATTGATTGTGTAAGCTGTTATATATTCTAGCTAGTAACCTTAATAGCTGCTAAGAGCTCTAGTGTTTTATAGCTAAAAAAAACAAAACAACAACTTTGTTTCTGTTAAGGGAAAGCTGTGCAAGGAGACGTGTCCCAGGCAGTGTTCAAGTCTAACAGACCAAAGAAAGCTCCAGCTCTTCACAGAGTTTTATGCTGTCTCTCATACCCCTTTTCCACCAAGGCAGAACTGGTGCTGGTTCGGAGCCAGAGCCTAGTTTCAAATCGGTTCTTTGTTTTTCCACCGCCAAAGCACCAGCTCCGAACCAGTAAAAGTGGTTCTTAAGTAGCACCAAATCATTGCAGGGTCTAGAACGGAGCCAAGAAAGAACCGCTTGCGTCAGAGGCTGGGGGCGGGGTTACCGTGGCCAACAAGACTGAAGAGAAACTTGTGACCGCCATTTTTAAATAGCAGCTAGTCGAGCTAATAGCAGCTCGATTATAATATCCGTCTATGTAAGTTACGGTGAGCTGCACGGACGCGTTGGATTCGCCGTGTTTGGATGCCGATTTATTTTCGCAAACCCATGAGCATCCATAGTAACGCAACGTCTATTATTGTTGATGCCTTGTTCGAGATGCATCGGAGCAGCGTGGACCGATCGGAGCTGCGGGAGTGTTTGGAGATCATACGACTCCTTGTGTTTTTTGATCGCTTTCGCAGTGCTTTGATTTCATGTGCTGATCGTTCTGCGAGAAGCCGATGCATCTCGAACAAGTCTAGTGTGTTTGTGTTTGGCGCTGCCGCACTAGCGTTGCTGGGCAACATGATACGTATGCAGTGACGTAAGATATAGCTCTGTTGTGGCTCTCTGGTCGGTGGAAACGCAAACCGGTTCTTAGTAAGCTCGTCAGTCGAACCAACTCCGAACTGGCAATAGCTCTGGCTCTGAACCAGCACCCGGTTCTTGTTGGTGGAAAAGGGGTATCAGGGCCGTGCACAGGGGGGTGGCCCGGTGGCTAGAGCCACTGCCCTTCTGCCCTCATCAGCTGAGGTGCCCCTCTCGCCCCCCTCCCTAACCCTCCAGAAGATTCCCATAAAAACGTTCTGTTATCGCTCCGCTAAACATCCACTGATTCCGCTAATCCGCTCCGTGTTTTCCTGCTCGCTCCGCAGCGTCACTCGTAGACAAGCATGTGCCCGCTCTCCGACGACAGTTTCAGAATAGAATTTCATCCCATTCACAGGTCGATTACAAATTACAATCCACATTACAGACAGTAGTCGATCCACAAAATGAGTATTTTGGTAATATGTTTTTGTATTTCTGTCGCAAAATGTTTTGCTCCTGGTCTTCAAATAGTGCTAACAACTCGTGCAACATCCATGTTCTTGGAAGAAAAGCAAATGTGTTTCGTGCCGTTAGCCCCCTTGTAACCTACTAGGCTATACTAAGGTAGCCTACTATTCATTTAGATTAGAACACATTTAGATAATATATAGTATATTACCTTTTAATTATGTATAATGTTAATATGGTCTCATTAAAATATTATAAATATGATGTATGTATGTTATAGATAGATACTAGGCTAGTATATCAACTAAGGCAACTGATTATAATGGGAAACATATTTACAGGAGTTAAAGTGTGAAAAACTGTCTGCTAAATATTATATACATAATGATTTACCCTCTGGCTTTCTAGAACTTTGATTCAATTTTTGCAATGTTGAATAGGCTTTGTCTTTGCTCTTTCTCACTCTGTTCTTCTAATTTTGTGAAGGCATTGTTTTTTTTGTCTACAAAACCTGCAGACAACAGAAAATTGTATTTATTTATTCGTGATTTATTTATTAGTGTTATTTATATTAGATTAGATCAGGTTAAATAATTTGATTGAACAAGAATTATAATTTTCACTACTCCCAGTGTATGATTGCAGAACAATATATGTTTGAAAATTGATGGAGCAACAGATTTTGTGTGAAAATAAATCAGAAAGGTGGTTTGTTTAAAAATCGTATTAATGTATGAGGTGGCAAGGAGGTACACACGGGGTAAAACCAGCACGGTAAAGAAGTAGCCTATTGATAACAATACTTAAGCTAAATTAATATGCTTTTAATAATGTCTAAGTTGATACTTGTTCAAACCAATCACTTTAGCAAAGTTTATAAAATTTTTGGAGTTATTTTGATAAATCAAATAATAAATGTTTGTTCAATAAATATAGGCTATCTGTCATAATTTTCATTTTAAAAATACAGAAACAAGATTCTTGAGATCTTTGTATTTAAATTGCTACATAAGTCTAAAACATTAAAAAATATATATAAAATAGTAGATTAAATTAGCACAGAATCAACTTTGATCAAGTCAATGATCAGCCAAATTTCCAAGTCCATCATCAAAAGCGTTTATGAAAAAAAGTGCTGAGCAGAATTTGTGCCATTGAGTGGTATAAAAGAGAATTAAGTCAAATGCGCATTTTACCCCGGTGTGACTTTATAACTGTTGTAACCTGTATATCATTTCAATTTATACTTTAACTGTATAATATTAAATTAAATGTCTATACTACTTCCATAGGATGAGGCAGCTCAGAGAGTGAGAGCCCACTGAGCATCAGACAGTTAAACTGGCATTGACATTGAATTATTTAATTGGAAGAGTAATTATAACAACATGAATTGATTTTGCACTAAATCCTAATTGTAATCTTATTGCCCATATAAGAGTTGTTTTTAATTTTCTATATTAAGATGATACTGCCTCATTCAAACTCCTTATAGCCTAGTGCCCCCTTTTTTGGTTTAAGCCACTGCCCCTCAAAATGTCTGTGCACGGCCCTGCTGTCTCTTATGAGAGGCAGCAGGCTATCATTCTCTCTGGTTTGGAGCAGGTAGGCTAACTTAAGCAATTCGTGACCATATCATGTCAATAGTATGCAATGCATTACAATGTAGGCCCATGAAATAACCAGTGAATTGAATACTACTGTATGCCTTCAATTCACTAAGACTGCACATGTGCCTGATCACTGTAAATGTTACATTTTGTGAGGATGGATGAAGGATGATCGGCATCAAGTAGGCCACCAAGTGCATTAAAGACCACAGCGCTTTGGTGCCCTAAAAGGCACACACATGGCTTATTCATTCTCCTAACCAAAGCCTACTCACGTACTTAATGACCTTAACTTGACAGCTCTACACGACAGCTAGCCTGCTACGCTATGGTAAATGTCTTTTTACTTCATGTCTTTTTACTTCTAGCACAAGGTGAGTCGCAGACGACCACGTGGGCCTGACACTGAGCTTACTAAGAGGAAGTACACCTTCAAGTACCATGTACAACAAGGAGGCCAAAGACTTGCTGTTTGTAAGCTCACATTTATGTCAGTCTTTCAACTGACCAACAGTCGCCTACAGGCAAGTTTTATATAGCCTAGCTTTTTCCGTTTATTAACTTTTTATTACATGCATGATTTTAATTAGATACATTGTCCATAACATATTTATTTAAAGTTACTTATCTTTGAAAAGGTTATTCAAGAAAAGTTAGGCAGTCAGTCTGAGGGAACAGAGCAGGTAGTCAGGTCTCCATTAGAGGACTTCAGAGGAAAACATAAGAACAGGTAAGAAAAATAAATAAATCTTGAAGGACCTCATGCTCTCGTCCTGTTAGTTTTTAAAGCTGCACCAATGTCAGCATCAGTTGCCCTACAACATTCCCTGGTCTAATGGTGCACTGGACGCTGGCATTATAGGGCGTCGGGTGCCTTGCCACCCTATAACGCCAGCGTGCACGTACCGTAATGGTTAGGATTCAGCTCACTGTTGTTGCCCAGTCAGGAAACATATTTTTGCACTTTGAGATCGATATCAGAGGTAAAGTGCTATGCAAATGTAATGTATGATTATTCTTTGTATCATTACAACATGTGGATCTTAAAGGGATACTTCAGCTCTGGAAAGATTAATGTATATTTAAAATGGGTCATTTATGTAGTATAAATGTGAAATTATTTTTGAATTTGGAGCCTTCTAGACTGAGAAAAGCCAGAAAATGAATTTTTGATTTATGGGGATGAAGACAACAACTCCCAGAATGCACTTGCTTTGCTGCCCTATGAGGCCACGCCTACCGGTAAGATTGCGCAGTTTAAACAACAAGGCTAGGCTACTAGTGAGTCTCCATGACGAGTCTGCCCGGGATTTCGAGATCGGCCAAAATGTGCAGGATTCGGCTTTTGCGTTCTACAATCGCCATTCATCATGTTTACTGTGGCGAGCAGGACGAGACTGAGGGCCGCGGGAGAACGGCGCAAGGCTGGTGGCGTGATTACTGATGAGCAACACCTGTGAGACGCACCGGTCTCGTAGGCTATCTCTCACGGAGGAGCGGGAATTTTCTTAGCAATGCTAAAACGCACACATCAATCGATCACATGTTTAGTGTTCATGTAAACACTACATTCAGATTTCCCAATCGGAATGAATTCAGTTAGATTGAAACAAAAGGTGTGCATGTAAACAATGACGATTTTTGCGTCATCTGAGGATTTTTTCCAGACAAAAAATACATAAATCTCTCATCTCAGGGGGATATGGGGGAGGAAAGCATGGTAATTTGAAAATACTACTGGTTTTCTACTGATACAAAGCTTAATGCTAAATCCTGAAGTATCCCTTTAATGACTGTATGTGAAAAACTAAATCCTATAGTTTAGAGGAAAGTTTAGAATTATACATTTATTGTCACAGAAACAATGCAATTGTGCAAAACAGACCAGCATAATTTATTATTTTTCCCTTGTTCATGAGTTGTGTTGTTTATTTTTTAAGGCCTCATAGCATTCATCCTGCAGTGAGAGGGGGGATAAGAGAGCACATCCTGATCTTCCCACGCCAACCGAACCACTACTCACGGATGAAGGGAGATGTGGAGAGGGAGTACCTGAGCCCTGATTTAAACCTGCTCCGCATGTTCCGCCTGTACAAGGAAAACAATCCAGTATCCACTGCAAAGTTCTGGCTCTATAGGGACCTCTTCAAGCAGCAAAACCTCAGTTTTGGGCAGCCAAGAAGTGATACTTGTGCAAAATGTGACGCCCTGTTCTCAAAATTAGTAGCTGCTACAACAGATGGAGAAAGGTTGAAGATCGCATCCGAGAGTGAGCTTCACCACCGGAAAGCTGAAAAAGCGTACACCCAGTTGCAGGCTGACACAGAGTGGGCCAAAGCCAATGATGACTGCCATGTCATTTGTATCGACATGCAGGGGTAGTGTTCACGCCAAACCTGACACACTCCAACGTGCACTATCAACGGCAGCTGGCCAACTACAACCTCTGTATCCAGGAGATGGGCACTGAAGATCCTCCTACAATGTGCCTCTGGCATGAGGGCATCGCTCACAGAGGTTCCATCGAGGTGGCAAGCTGTCTTTTGAAGTGGGCAGAAACATCTTTCGCTCCCCTAGTCCAGGCAAAGGAACGGAAGCTCATCATCTATAGTGACCGATGCTGTGGGCAGAACAACAACTGGCGAGTCCTAAACCTCATGGCCCTGCTCGTATCTAGAGGGTACTTCAGTCAGATAGAGCAGAAGTTCATGGTGTCTGGTCACTCCTTCCTTCCCTGTGACCGTTCATTTGCCTCGCTGGACAAGAGGCGTAAGGTGTCCACACTCCACACCCCCAGCGATGTCGCCGAGATGATCCGTGGAGCCAGGCAGCAGCATCCATTTAAAGTAATTGAGATGAAATGTGCCGACTTCAGGCAGCTCCCTGATGCAACATTAAAGCGTCCACCTGGCTTCCTAATCACATCCATGATGTGGTTGAAAGTGACAGGTAAAAAACTAAAGAACTAAAGAACTAGACTAAAACTAAACTTGTTTTCTGAGATTAACAGTGTTGGGGATATGTGCGTGAAGGAAGAATCTTCATTGAATTTTTTGTTGAATCATGATTTCAGCTGCTGATCCATGGTGTGTCCACACAAAAGGGAGCCACAGCCACTACGAGGGATGGAAAACCTGGCTGATCACCAAACAGAGGAAGAATCAACCACCTCCAGCTCCTTTGTTCTCCACCACGTATGCTCGTGCTTACGAGGACCCTCTGCCCGTCAAGAAGGAGAAGCACCGTGACCTTATGAAAATGCTAGCCTACATGCCAGCAGAGGCCCAAGCATTTTATGGGACATTAGAATGTGAAGAGTAGCCTGGTATGTGTAGGTCATGTGCAGGGTAAGGTGGGATATATTGTGTATATTGTGTGAAATTAATCATAAAAGTAGTTGTAGCTTATCTTGTATGCCTTATCTTATGTTGTATAATAGGAATATATAGGTATTTATTTTATTTTATTTAGAACCAAAAAAAGGAAGACGTATATGGTAAACTAGCATAAACCATAGCATGGAATGATGATGATGTATGTCTGTATTGTAAATATGTATTGTTTACCGTTATTACTGTTTATTGTTTGTATGTATTGTTTATTGTAAGTATGTACGGTTTATTGTTTGTACTGACGTTTATTTTCTGTACTATAAGTAGGCCTATATTGTTCATTGTTCGTACCGTATTGTCCACGTTTTTGTTCTGTGATTTACGTTGGCAAAAAATAAAAGAAATTGAAAGAAAGAAATGCTTAATTTTTTCTTTAAGGTTCTGTTACTGTATTAAAACTAAGATAAAGGAATCAAATCTCCAGTGGTTTAAAGTGATATGATGAATTGGACTTATACTGTTATTCCACATCAACTGGACATATACTGTTCTTCCACATTCCAGAAATGTAAATTACTCTAACTTTTTATTTTTAAGATTGATACAAAAAAATCTTATCTCATTAGAATTGGGAAGCTTTTGTTGTCTATCTTCAAGTAAAAAATAAATAAAAAAAATAATATAATATTCAGAGTCCAAATAAAAAAAAAACTTATTATTCAAAAATGTAAAATATGGACTTATATGGTTCTTCGTCTCAAGCCCTCAATTGAAATATAATAATTTGCACTTTGTTCTGAACACTGATTGTTTTCTCTTCTGTTCCACTTTACAGAGAAGATGAAGATCTATTGACCAACGTCAGTGGATTGTTTACATCATGGTTTAAATCTATGAAATGATCATGAGAGGAGCAGAAACCATCAGGTGATCCACAGAAGAGTCTCACTACTGTCTTTGAGGAGAAATAAATGTGACTTCACAATTAAATAAAGCAGCGTGTGTGTTAGCATGTGTATTAGAAACATGTGATATTCAATGATTCATGTTGGTTTATTATTCAGGCAAATGATGGTTTAGTTGTAATTAAAGGTGGAACAGAGGAAGAAGCTCAGATGAGTGTCAGCAGAAATCTTCAGTATCAGGCCTGCAAATATAATAATGTTTGGATTGAACTCATCCATAATTAATAAAATATGTCTTATCATGAACGTGATTGTCAAGAATAGCACATAAATGTTTCAAAAGATATAAAGTTTACATGTAACTTTTAAAAATTTACGTTATCTCTCTTACATTTTGTACACAGAATATCTTTATTGTTATTGTTTTATTGTATATGAAGTTAGTTATGTGTGTGTGTTGCTGATGCACAGATCTACTGTATATTGTCTTTGTTCTGTGGATGAAGTCTCTTCTCCTCTACAGACCGACTAAACATGTTTACCAGTTAACAGCATTTGTGTGTGTTTCACTCGCTCCTCAGATAGCAGACGGATGTGGGCCACTTCAGGCAATGATGCGGCACTGCAGGCCTTCCTATGGCCCGGACTAAATGTGTGTGAGCCTGAAGTGGCCCGCATGTAAAATGGCAAATATGGCCCAAATATTTTAAATCCTTTTTAGGCAAAGATGCGGCACTCATGGCAATGTGTAATCTGAATGTGAGCCTAAAGTGGTCCATATGATAAATAATGAATATGGCCCAAATATCACAAACCAAATGTGGGCCACCTATGGCAAAAATGTGGCACAATCGACAATGACTAATCTGGGTGTAAACCAAATATGGCCCACATATGTTGCAGCAAATGTGGCCCAGTTATCTTAAAACATAACTGGGCCAGTTTTGGCAAAGATGAGGGACAGTAATCACTGTGAATCTGAATGTGAACCTAAAGTGGCCCACAAATGACATAGCAAATATGGCCCGATTACATCGCAAAATAATTTGCGATATGGCACAGTATGCAACGTGTGTGTGCAGGGGCGCAACTACCCAGTGTCAGAGGGGTATGCAGCAACAATTTTGGCAAACACCCCTTTAAATCAAAATAAATTACATAGTTTTGTATAAAAAAGAATTATAAAAACAGAAGACAATTGAAAAATATGACCAATAACCATGGGATAAAAAAAAAAAAAAAAAAAAAAAAGTTAACACTTTAGTTTAGGGTCTAATGCTCACTATTAACTAGTGTCATTGACATACATATTTCAGGGTTTTATAATCACTGAGGTCCCGAATGTGAGGTAGGCTAGTTAGGGGGATTCTGAGAAAAGTTAGATTTTTCTGATCTACATATGTGCATTTTAAGATTGAAAGCCAAAAAAATTGGATAACAATAGCTTTAAAAGCATGTGGGCAGCTGATTATTTTTCTCTCCTCATCAGATCAGCATCACACTCTTTTTCTCTTTGTTTTTCTCTTGGCCTGTCTCTTCCCCTCCTAAAGCTGAGCTTTGAGTGATATAGGCTGATATAGGCTTTTCACGTTTGTCTGTCAGTGAAGAAAGTAAACATAGGGTCAATTGATAGGTTGATTTACGAATAATTTTCTCTGAAGCATTCATTTACTGAAAGCTACTAGGAAATCTAGTAACTAAGTTTATTAAATTCCTTCACAATATGTACACATTCATTACTGATCTTATGCCTAATTCAGGGCCGTAGACAGGGCTTTAAAATCAAAGAGGTCCTAAATTTGAGGTTGTTAGGGAGTAAAATTTTGTTATTTCTCTGATATGTGCATTTCAAGATGTTTGAAGGGCATAAAAAGTTTAAGAAATAGCTTTAAAACCATGTTAGCGGGCAGTAGATATGTCAATACCTGGTCTCTCCTCATTTCTCTCAGTCTCCTCATCTTGCCCTGTCTCTTCCCCTCCTAAAGCTGAGCTTTTTTTTTTTTTTTTTTTTTGCTGAAGGCTACAAATTGTATTATATTAATTCTCAATATGTACACATTCATTATTAATCTTGTGCCTAACATGATGAAAACGGCTTTGTTAATTTTTCTTATCACCTCACGGACCATAAACTGAAGCGTTGAGTCGCTCTGCTAAAAGTGGCGCTCAGCAGCTTCTATGAACACAAAGCCCGCCCACTTTGATTTGATTGGTCATCTCAAATATTCTGACATTGACGATCAGTGACAGACCAATGAGACTCTCACACACTCACACTCACACTCACACTCACACAGGGCGCCTACTCTTGTCACGATCGCACACACAAAGACAAAAGTAGATCCAATAATGCAGCTTTTATTTAAGGGTAATCCGTATTCGTACATCTAGTCCAGGCAATAGGTCAATATCCATATACGTAATCCAAAAACAAGAAACAAACAGGAACACACAAGACTGACCTCAGGAAGTGGTGTGAACTAAACAAGGACTCCGTAACAAACACTAACACAGACAGGGTTTTTATACACACAGAAACTAACACTGATAATGGGGAACAGCTGGGTGTAATGAACAGTGATGAGTACAGACAGGATTGTGGGAATTGCAGTTCATGAGTGAGTGACACCGTGAGGGAAGGGGACCTCTAGTGTTTACCCAGGGAACACAAACCAGACACTGTGACAACTCTAGCCTGTTATGGTGCGTTCACACCGGACGCGAATAGCGCGTCAGGCGCGAGTGATTTCAATGTTAAGTCAATGCAAAGACGCGTTACGCGCGTAAAAAATTCCTGCGGGGCGAATGAGGCGTAGAGCGCGGCGCGGTAGACGCGAATACGCCTCATTCGCGCGTCAAGTTCGCGCGAATTGAGCGTCTGGCGCGTTAAGCGCGTTACGCGCGAATGTTTTATGTAGTGCTATTTGTGCATTCTCGTGTTTGACGCGAATTCGCGTCTGCCGCCCGAGTTGAAAAATCTGAACTTCTGCGTCAATTCGCGCCGCGTTAACCAATCAGGAGCCTGCTTGCTGCTGTCACGTGGTGAAGTGACAGTTTATAATGTTATTTTATGTTTGGCCTCAATAAATTATTTTGTAATATGACTAAAATGCACAACAAAGCAAATCTTTCACATAAAAACTCGATTTCAATATATGAGAGATACTCATTTTGTATTGAATGCTATTTATTCCATATCTATTCTAGATTATATGAAACATCATTATTCTAGTGTAAAGACAACAAACACAATTTAGTGTATAAAAACAAAAATCACAGGACAGGTTTCACTTTTGGAGGCTGGCTCCATTTATTATCAAAACAAAAATAAATGACAGATTAGGTGGGTGCGGGCGAGGGTGAACCTCGCGCCGGGCTGTAGAGCGCGGGCTCGACAGGCATAGACCACTCGAGGCCGAGGCCTTATACGGCCTACGCTGTCCTCGTCAGCGTCCTCACCGTTAGGTCCACCAAACCTAGCTCCTGGAGCAAATTGTGAAACTCCTGAAACCCTCCGGAGGGTCTGGTGGACCCGAGTACAGCGACGATGTCCCCTACGCAGCTGTTTCTGCTCTCCAGAGCATATACGAGCGGTGACTCTCTCGATTAATGCTAACGCTAATGCTCGATAAACATCTAAAAAAGATGGCCGCCAAAACTTTCACCTCTGACGCGCGTAAATTTCGCTTCAAACTTTTGTTTTTACGCGCGTTAGACACGCGAATTAACACAAAGTGGTCAAGCGTCAAACTAGACGCGGCAGGCGCGAATTTGACGCGCTATTCGCGTCCGGTGTGAACGCAGCATCAGTCCTCTAAGATGTTATATAACATTGAGGAAATGCAGAAATTATTTAGAAACGGACAACAGCAGCTACATATAGAAAATACCCAAAAAATTATTAGTATTATTATTTATTTTTTGACCATCGATTTGGCGCCCCCATGGTGCGCCCCTATGCACCGCATATAGCGCATACCCACTTTTTGCGCCACTGTGTGTACTGTGCAGCACAAACACAGACGTGCACTAGCTCTTACAGTCAGTTAACTTATGTTGTACATGTTGGCAGAGTGTCTGATTGAGAATTTTTTTTTATGGTCTTGGAACGTAACTGAATATTTGGCTGAGATACATTTTGAGTTGCTGTATGTAAAAATCTTTGCTGTGGTTTCAAGCAGGACATATTCTTGGAACACAATTCCTGTCCAGAAACCCTAACCCTACACATAACTTATCCTTAAAGAGGGAAATGATAGGTAAATAACCAGCACCAAATCCTGGTTGTAAGCATAAACTTAAAGGATAATTCTGGTATTTAACACCTTGAGTCTATTTTGTAGTTTGTTATGGATGAACTACACTGTAAAAATAAAAGGTGCCTGGAGGAACCTTTTGGGGTTCTTCACTTTGCCACACCGGCGGAACCGTCTGTAGATCCTCTAGGCACCCTTTAAAAAGGGGCGGTTCTCTGAGGAACCACACAGGTTTCCTGAGGAACTCTTATATAAGGCACTGTGTGGAACCACTGTGGGTGCCTCCAGGAACCAAATTTCAATTTTATTTTATTTGTATTAAATTAATTTCATGTTGTTACTATGGTTACCACCATTAACTTCTATTATAATAAACAAACTGAACCAAATACAAAATAAGAATTGTTTATTACATATTTTAGATCCATTTTAATACACTTCCATGCACTTGGATAAAAAAAACTAGTAATAGATTAAAATCAATGAATACACAAAAAAAAATTATAATAGTATAATACATAAGTAACATGAATAATCAACCATGTGTATACAATAGGCTACACAAGAAAAGACATCTCAACAAAATGCATGGAAAAAACATGTTCCAAGTAATAAATCAATGTAAAAAATTCAAATTTTGACTAATTAAAAATGTCCATCTTCACTTAATTTTAAAACATGTTTCAGTTCACTTAAGTCTGACGCCACTGTTTCCAAGTCCAAAAGCTCTATCAGATGCCAAAAACAAACAGTGCTAATATACACTCAGTGTGCTGTAATATTCCTGAAAATTATGATCCTAACCTTTATCTCTATTCCGAAATCTCAGATGGTTAGTTATCCATAAAATGTTGAATCATAAAATGTTGAAGTCTGGGATGCCGTGAGACTGGAGACTGTAATGTACACTATGGCTTTTGAAAAGCTTAAATGTGTGACTTGAATCAACAGTTCCCATAAATGGTTGTTGAGTATTCTCAATATCTAGAAACAAGATAGAGGAAGTAGAAGTAGAGGCTTCGACCCGGAAACAGTATTCCTTATGTCACAACAAGCAGAAAAGATTTTCCATTTTTCCAGAGTTAAGGTGCAGTAAAATGATCTGTTGTTCTGTGAATGTTCACTGGTGAATTCAGTCATTTCAATAAGAATCCACACGATCAGCAATTTTGTGTGGTGCTTCATACATTACGTCACTACATTGCTGACAATGGTCAATGGACCTTTTTGCCTGTGTAATTTCACGAAATTCACAAATGTGATGCACCTTTACTCACTGCAACATAAAATGCAATCAATTATAAAATCTTCACAAGGGACACGTGAGGTACTTAACGAGTTAGAAAAGTGAAAAGGTGCATCAGCTTCATTTTCTGTTTGTTTTTCCTCTTTTCTGGTGGATGGTCCAGACACTTCAGTGATTTTCGGGTCTACAGGAGGATTTTTATTCTTGATCAAACTTGTATTTCAGCTTACCGAGATCCCTGCAAAGTACAAAATTTACTGTTAGTAAGGTTATTAAAGTGATAGTTGTGAAATTTAAATAATTTCCTCAGCCTTGTGACGTTCCAAACCTGTTTGACTTTCTGTCTGTGGAACCCGAAAGCAGATCTCAGGCAAAATGCAACCCGTCACCATTCAATATCACTGCATGAAACACAAGCATAAAAAAATTGTGTAATTCATTCACACCATTCTTATGTACACTTGTGTAGTTCAATTCAATGCAACAATTTATGTAAAAATGGTTAAGCTCCAAAAATGTCCCAGAAAAGATCCTAAAAATAATCTATGAGTTCACAACTCCTGTGTTATGGGTTGTGTTGTAAGTCTTATGAAGCCATATAATAGCTTTTTCCATTTTTTTGTCGAAAAAGACTAAACTTGAAGTTATAATTCAGTATAACTGATTAAAAAAGTACACAGTCAAACAATACAATTTCACACAGAGAAAGTTCATAGTAATAAAGTACTTGCATGTGGTGTATAGGTAACTTACTGTAATTCAATGTTGCCTCTGAAATGTTCAGATTATTTTAGAAATGTACTGGTTGTTCTGGGGAAACAAAAGAACAAAGCTGATTATTCACAACAAAATATTTATTGGCCAGTAAATGGCTTTAAAATGGTATTTGAGAGAATGAGGGCACCTGTAGTAAGTAAAGCTAGGCTAAACAAAAACAGACCAAACTATATTAACCTGCTTTTGTTATTCATAACAAACGCCAATGAGGACAGGAATCAGTTAAATTAGTTAGGCTATTATCAGCAATTTGAAGACACAGTTTTACAGAATATGTTGAATTGAATGACTAACGTTAAATCAATCTAAGACAATAAGTCAATAATTTCCATTTGTTCATTAACTTACAACGTAGTTAGCATCGCGGCTAAAAACCTTCATACCAGATACTGTGCAATAAACGAGTGGTAAACACTGTAAAAACGTAGTAATGTATAATAAATTTAGTTTATATATATGTGTGTGTTTGAATATAGTGAGTAGACTCTGTATTTATATTTATTTGGCGAGTTTACAAACCTTGTAAAGGAGAGCCGAACAAACGGCGGAAGCTTTGATGAGAGGAGCCGTTACCCGATGACGTGGATCAGCTGAGCTTTGTTGCGCGCGAGTTGCGCGAGGAACTGAAGCGATGACAGCAGAGGAATAGCAGCAGTTTCGTGACAGAATAAAACTTTTCTCCTCCTGGTTCTTCTTCTTCAAATAATAATTTATGAAGAAGTAGGTAAAAATTATTATTTTATAACTATTATTTATTCAATAATAATTAATTCATTCTTATTATTAATATTCTTATAATTTAGTGTTGTTGTTTAAGGTTTAAATTAATCAATAAAATAGGCCTATAGATACTAAATAAATGTAAGCTACCCAGGTGAAAAAGACGTAGGCTACTGTTAAATGTATTAAAAATGCATTAAAGTATATTTGTATTGTAGGCCTACTAAAAACACACTCAAGTACATTTTTAATTGTACGTCTTTTTCACCTGGGTATGTATACTGAATCAAACTTAAGTAGCCTATAATAATAATAATAGGATAATAATAATCTCATTCTGGCCTCACTGAACCATTGGGTTCCTCCAGATGCTGGCTTTAACATAAGAGATCTTCCAGGAACCACTTAAATGTTAAAAGATCTTCCAATAACCCTTTTATCGCATTCAAGTTCCTCTATTTTCCCCCAAAGCACTTCGAGGTCTCATAGTAATGAAAAGGTGACTCCAGAACCTCTGAACTAAATACAAAGTGCTTAAAGGATCCCATAAGTTCCAGCAAGAACCTCAAAGATTGTCAATGCTCCTCCAGTAACCCTACTATAGGAGAAAGAGCTTTGAGGCACCTAAATTACATTTTTAAGTTCCTTGAGTATCCGACAGGATATTTGAGGCTCCTTTAGTTTTTACAGTGTAGAGTGGTGGACACAGAAATGTTGACGATGGGTCCTGTCTCGACTTTTTGACTCTTTTAGAATCACCTTTGACCGCTTCAGAGTGGCTGTCTAGGGGCATGCACAAACATGTCCTTAAAACAACCCTTAACGTTCGTTTTCAAAACTGTGCAGCTCACTGAGTGGTTAGTGGTGTTCGTTGATGATTAAAAACAAATATATCGGCGCAATGTATGATTTCAATCCGTGTTATTTGTTATAGTGGAACTATTTTTTCAGATACCTCACAACGCGTATAAACTTCCGCTCGATATTTGAGTCTGAAGCGTTAGCACACTCCCGACCACTTGATGGCGACAACCACTTTGCCGTACAAGGACGCTGTACGGAACTCGGTGTCTAGCGCATAGAGCACAGTTGCACAGTTGATCTCATATCTATGGTTGCTCTGCTCACGCTAGCCTTCTGAGAGACGGAGAACTGAGCAAAAAGACTACAACCAAATGTAAACACCCCCCTTTTCCGTTTCTGGTAGCGCAGTAATATCAACGAGCAATGAGTCCTCCAACAGAAATCAATGGGATTTTACAAAATGACAAATAAAACACGACAGAAACTGTATTTCGCTACGCTACTTGTTTTTAATCATCAACGAACACCACTAACCACTCGGTGAGTTGCACAGTTTTGAAAACGAACGGTAAGGGTTGTTTTAAGGACATGTTCGTGCATGCCCATAGACAGCCACTCTGAAGCGGTCAAAGGCGATTCTAAAAGAGTCAAAAAGTCGAGACAGGACCCATCGTCAATATTTCCTGATCCGAAGCGTGATTCAAAACACCCATGTCACGTGACTACGGCTAAATGAAGCTCCGGAGTGTTTCACAAGTGTTTCGACAGGTGGCATGGTCCGCTGAATCAGTGTTTGATTGACAGGGTTGGGAACAGACCACACAATCGCACATCTGTATAAAAGTGAAGTCAATGCATCTTGACCTCGTGGGTTTTTGTGAGAGGAGTTTGATTTTGAGATAGCAGATTTTTGGTGATATAGTGACATTTATAGTGCGATTTGTTTAGTTATATTTAGGCTTATTTTAAATGTACACATTGACTGGTAGGCTAGAGCCAGACAGAGTATACATGCAGTGATACATTAATAGATTCATAGATAGAAATATATATAGACAGATAGATTAATAGATAGATACATATAGACACATAGATAGATTAAGAGATAGATAGATAAATAAAAATGGAGGCTTCACAGAAGAGATGCCGTACATCTGTGGTGTGGGAGTATTTCCATTTGGAAACCCCAAATAAAGTGAGATGTATGTATTGTGATCGGCAGCTAGCCTACTGCAACAATACATCATCCATGATGCGCCATTTGAGGAGCACTCATCCTGCCATTTTGCAGGGTGCAGAGGATGGTAGCAGTACTGACACTGCTGGGCCATCTAAGCAAGATATGCATTGTTTGAAATATAATTATTTGTATGTCCTTGCTAAAAAATGTCTTTGTATGCCAGCAACAAGTGTCCCTTGTGAGAGGATTTTTTCAAAGGCTGGAGAAATTATCTGTAAAAAAAGAAGTAGGCTAAGTCCTTCCACAGCAGAGAAATTAATATTTTTGAATAAAAAATCTATAAAAAAGTGAGACATTGTGGCTTGGTTTCTTTTATTAATATTCATTTTTCATGACCAAAATAACATTATGCACAGTGAGGAGCCTACAGGTTACAAGCTTCACATATTAGAAAAATACAATAATAAAAAAACAAATTTTTAATGGCTCGTTGTCAAGGTTGTTTCAGATCAACACCTGCAAGTGACCACTAGGTGTCACCGTTGAGACGGGTGTCGGATTGTTTCGAAGCCTCGACACAATATGGCACATTTGATTCACGAAGCCTCGATCTGCCCACCACTACAGGCAACCCAGTGGTGGTGAATGGTGATCGGTGATCTCAGTGAAGCAATGCAGGAATCCAGGAAGACGACGAGGATCAAGAAGGATCAAGGAGACGAGCACGGAACAGGGAACACACACTGGGGAAGCCACAACGATCTGACAACATGAGACACCAGTTACTAGTGATGTGACATTTGAACTGAGGCGTCGGAGCTTGTGTCAAGAAAAAATGGGCGTGTCAGATGAAGCCGCGATTCGAGGCTTGTGTTATTAATGTGCAAATCACGTGACTAATGACAAACGAGGCCTCTGTTTGTGTGGATACGTCATCGGTTCGGTCCATAGACAGTATATAAACTGGACACAGCGACCCCATAGGTTTCAACGGAGAGAAGTGAAGCAAATTAGAAGCCCTCACTTCCTGATGGCTGAGCGTACTGCGCAGACTCAAACTGAGCTTGACGACGTAGATGTGACGTGAGCAGCCTGCCTGACAGTTGTAAGTTTTCTAGTAGTTGTGCCAAGCGAAATCTGAACCATTCCCTTCCGAATCTCGCAGAGACGGAGAGTGTGAGTAGGAGCTGTCCATGAGCTAGGAGCATACTCTCTATGGGCTTCTCCCTTGACTTTATCGGACTTTATGCCTCCACGTCCCCCCGATTGACTGCGAGCTTCTCCTCCTGTCTATACGGTAATTTCCAGAGAGTCGCGTGGTTATGACGCAATCGTTAGCCTACTTTTACAAAAACTGCTTCTACGGGGCCATAACGTAAGATACAAGGTAATGGAGCCTTTTATACATTGTCGTGTTTCTTTAGAAATAAACAATGGACAAATGGAGTCTTTAAACGCCTCAGATGTAAAGTTATTCGCTGTCAAAGTGACGCCAAAATGAATGGGAGTCAATGGGATGCTAACAGCAGGTAAAGGCTTGTTAGCCAATGACGGCCGCCGGGGGTGGTACGGAAATCGAGCGCTCGATTACCCCCCTGGTTCAGTCCGAGTGTCGCTTCCGGATAAAAGGCGGTTTGAAACTCGCGCCACCTTGTGGGTGTTGCAGGAGTAGTAGAAGCAGTTCTAGTAGTGTCAGAGAGTTAGATAACTATCATTGTCATTGTCGTTATTGTGTCATATATGTATTAGGGCTGTATATTACTACATTATCAGGTTAGAATAGTTATAGTATATTGTTATTATTAATTATAGTAGCTATATTATAGTCTTGTTGTATTAATTAGATAAGATTATTTGGATTGCTCTGGATTTTTGGATCTGGACTGCTTTTTGATTTGGATTGCCCTTTTGGATTTGTTTGCTTTTTGTGACCTCTTCCTTTTTCCTGGTAATGGAGCCAGCGAGAAAGAGGAAATCATCCCCTGTCTGGGCTCAACAGAAGCATCGGTATCCTCATTTATACCAGCTTCACTGGCATTTTTATGTTCCCCTGCATCCTCTGTTCCTTGTGAAAGGATATTTTCCAAGACTGGAGAGATTTTGTCCAAGAAGAGGAATCGTCTAAATCCCAACACACTTGAAACAATTCTGTTCCTCAATAAAAATCTATTGTAATCCTTCCTTCCAGACTATTCTGTTGCAGTTTACTTTATTACACTCCCTCCACCATAAGCACTGCACTCAACACAGTGTCACTGTTGCTGTTCATACTGTCACTATCCAAACAATTTATGAATAATTAATTTAACTGTGTGTGTGACTCTGCACAAGTAAATTCAGACAGAGAAAGATACATATTTTATATTATACACAGGTAATGGACAAATGTCTGCTCATGTCTTTTTATTATGCAAATTAAATGTTACAGACATTAACAGTGAGTACAAAATAAATAAATATTTTTATTTATAAATAAATGAAATAAATGGGGGGGGGGGGGGTAGCTAGGTGTCACTAGTGAGCAATGCTGAATGAAGCTTTGGCCGTTTCTCAATATGCGTTCTTGTCTGTACTTGTGTTCTTGTGGACTTGTGAAACGTCATCAGTCGCTGCCCAAGTACTGTTCCAATTCAAAGTTCACATCTAGCGAAGTACAGTTCAAATCCCCGGATGTGTTCTTGATCCGCCCCTTTTACAGAGGATGCATCGAGAGGTGACTTGTGCGGACTTGAGACAGCCAGGTATCCCAGAATGCATCTCACACCAACCAGCAAGCGTCAATAGCAGAGGAGAAACCCCGCGTAATTTAAAAATACTGCTGTAATTGTGTGACGAAATGTAGTTTTAAGAGTTTTTCAGGCGAGAATGTAGTTGTTTAAAGCTCGAATCTTTGGTTTATTTATAAAGATAGCGCCTATTTGAAAATTTTATCTGACGTTTTCGGAGTTGTGAGATCCAGGCAATCGGATGTTTGGGGCTCATGTACCCCGCCGACAACAGCCTTCCCTCGGCTAGTGCTGCTGACGTTTGCCGCTGGCTCGGATGTCTCCAGTCTAGTGGTTTAACATGAGATATAAATCGTCTTGTGTATATCTAACGGGCGATTTTTTTATTTTTTTTATTTGTCTCATTAATATATAATTTGTTCCCTGGCAAAACGTTTTGGCTGAGGGCAAACTTAAGTTTCATAGCTTTATATATTTAGTCTATTTAACTTGGCGATATGTTATGCCCTAAATTAATACATGATTAACTAACTGTATTTTTCTATGTACATTTCTGAAATGCACTTTCTGTAAAGCTGCTTTGAAACAAAATGTATTGTGAAAAGCGCTATACAAATAAATTTGAATTGAATTGAATTGAATTATACCTTTTAGGCTACTTATACTTTTATAATGGCTATTATTGATCATTAAAACTGACATTTAACAAAAAAGGTTATGTCTTTTTATTTTATATATTTAAAACATATAAAATATTTTATTATACGTTGCCTACATTCTCTTCACTGTATGTAGCCTACACATTTAATCAAATAAAATGACACAACCCTGTCTCTTTTTGCTAAATGTCAGTTTTAATGATCAATATTATAATGTTTTTTTTATGTATCATATTTTTAAAATGAAAGCAAAAAGAGTCAGGGTTGTGTTTAATACAAAAAACAATGAGGCAGAAAACACAGGCAAGCAGGGGAATCCAGGAAACTTGAAAAAAGATTAAAAAAACATGACACAGAACACCAGAATAACACTTAGAAATGTAGTGCGACACTAACAAGACTTTGCAAAGACTGAGTGAAAAACAGGGTAATGACACACAACTGGAAGTAATCAAGCCTAATGAGTCCACGCAATGGGTTATGGGAAATGAAGTGATCAGAAAACAAAGGAGACGGGAGGAGTCACTCTGGTGGAGATCATGGGCTCTCCAGCTGGTGATTGTGACACATTATTTGAAGTGACAGCAGTGCATTAAATCAGCTAAATGCTAAATCAGCACATTCACCAAGAATTCATGGTCTTTTATTATTTCACTAAAGCTGCCTTTTTATTGACATTATCTGTTTAATATAAAGTCATATGATAAAATTGCCATTTGTGGCCCTTTAAACTTATAAAGCACTTACATTTATAACTAAACTTTATAAAGACATAATTTTACCAAATAACTATGTAGCCTACATGAATTTGTTACAGCATGACCAACGCTCAGCAGACACTACTGGATGTACTTCAAAAATGTATTATATATATTTTTTTAATCTAAATCTTAAATTGATCTAGTTTATGTATGTCCCTTTCTTAAAAGTTATGTTTTAAAATTAAAACAAAATCACAACAATCAAGGATATACTTTTAATTTTATTTTGTGATGTACATTAGCCATATTATATTTCATTTTTGATACTTCTGCATTACCACCATCATGAGTTGCAAAAGAAAGTAATTATGTTCTAGGCTAATTATGTGCAATAATTTGAATGGATGCATAAATAGCTATATTTGGGCATGGGTATTCCTTTATGATTAACAATGACTGATTAATGCGTGCTTTGCTAAACTACTCGTAAAAAGTGAATATGGGTCAGAAAAAATGTAACAGATAACAGTTCAACTTGTTGAAATTTGCCTATAAACTTGTTTATTCCATACAGCTAATATGGTTTATTCGAGTTACGTATTCAGAAATGGATATTATTATATTGTCCGTTGATTTATATAATTTATAATTCTGAGGTGATTTACTTCTTCAGTCATAAGCGCGGGCATTTTTAAAGTGAGGAGCTGAAGAGACAGCGCCCAGGAACGGGTGGTAAATTCACAGACTGAGATGAACATTTCATCCTGTAGTTTTAGTCTTGAAACAAGAACAATAATACATTTAAATTTGCATTGATTTATATTTTTAATTCATAAATTGTCAATAATGATATAAAAATGAGTGGCATTGTTTAATAATGACAAGTTTGTCATTGCGCAATAGCTCGCCACATGAGGACTCGATGAAATGAAACGTGTGATTGCGAGCCCATGCGTTGAGAAATGGAGCGATTGTAGAAACATTATCGTCAGGTGCGCTTTTATGACATGTACACATTACTTGAAAATGATACTATTAATTATTTAAAATTATTAACTACTTTTGATTAATTAATATAATTAATAATTATTAATACATTTATTAATTTAATTGCTACTTTAGATAGGCCTATGAATAACTGAAATTTTAGTTGTTTCATAGATGGCATATTAATAAAATACAATTTTGAACTATCATGTTTAGTTTATGTTCATAATAATTACATTAATAATAAAAAAATGCTAATAAACATTGAATGTTGGTTTTCTACCTTTACAGAGTATATTTCTTTTCAACATTTGGAAAGGTAAGCCTACATTTTATATTTTCAAACACAGTGGCCACAAACTTTACTGAGAGACTTTGGAACATTTATTGTAAAGTTACATTTTAAAATACATGAATTCCACAGCGTTATTGTACTAAATATCAAACTCATAACATCTTCCAACAAATGATGCAATTGTGTGTATTTGTCTGAACGATTCATTAAATTATTCATTAAATTATTTAACCAACTGTTATCAAATTGTATTTGTCTCTTCACTGGATTTTAAAAATAGGCCAGTTGTGTAGTTTACTATATTATAAAATAAACTGTTCCATAAAGAGTGATCATCTTTTGTTTTTGACAATGTCCTTTGAATATATCAGTTCTATTACAATGAATGTGAAAAAAAATCATATGTTGATAGTTTGCTGAATGTTATTAAATTATAATGTATTCATTTATTCTATTTCTTTGTAAGATTCATACTTTTATACTTTTCATAATTCCAAATACCTCGACCAACAGGATTCGACTTACAAATGCATGTCTTGCAAACTTGCAGGTAATAAAAGAAAACAACATGCACATCACATTCCCTTTTAATGTGGATAACCAGTTTCATTGTTTATATAATGACAATGTAAAATTAAAATTAAATTAAAATGAGCTATTAATAAAATTCAATAAAAATAAAGTACATTTAAATTAAAAACAAATTAAATATGTTTTTTGAATAATATAAAGAAAGAAACATTAGGTTACACATTATAACTCAATAAATAAGTAATACATTTAACAGCACCTTACTATAGTTAGTAGAATATAATCAAAGTAATAAAAAGTAGTATAAAGTAACTGTACATTTTTAATATTAACTTTTCTGTGTATAAATTTGATATTTATAAGAGATGTATGTCTTTAAAACTTGTATTTTAAAGGTTTTTAGGATGGGGTCCCTCACACTAGGATGATCACATTTGGGGGTCCATGGAAATTTGAAAGATTAAATACCCCTAATATGCCTTCAGCACACATTGAAACAAGAAACTATTACTTGAGAAAATATAAAACATTATATTATAAAAAAAGAAGAATACATTACACTTTGTTTGGAAATGAAAAAGAAATATGTGCTGGAAATGAACAAATTACAGTCCAGAACGAGTGTTAGGATATTTCATAATTTTCTTATTTATTTTTTTGTTCCTCTACTGTCTCAATATTCAAGGAAACTTCACTAGACAGCTCTGTCTGCTCTGAAAGTGATTTGAGAAAGGAAGAAAGAGATTATTTTGTTTGTATTTCACCATCCCAGAAGGTTTGGTTTTAGTCATGTACATCAATTGTAAATGCTCTGTGCCCTGAACAAGTTGATTGTGTACTCTTTTATTTTTTTCAATTGCATGAATGTAATAACTTGCCTGTTGAAGATTTGTTTGCCCATCTGTTGTATTTTGAATGTCCAGGAACCTTCACCGATTACACAAGACATCAGTGCCGACAGAGACAGTCCAGTGACTCTGTCATGATTTTACCATGCTGTGGAAAACCAATTAACGTGTTGCTTATGTTATGGTGATAACTTTTGTATCTGATATTTCTGTTTTAATTTATCATCTGTTATTTGTATATTGTATTACATAGAGGTCATATTTGTTGAGTTCTATCCAGATATCTGACTGTGATTTGAGTAATGAAGAAAGAGATTATTTTGTTTGCGTTTCACCATCACAGAAGGATTGGCAGGATTTTACCATGCTGTTGAAAAGGTTTTCCATATTGTTGTGATTATTTTCATATCTGATGTCTAGGAGGCCATTTTTACTATCCTTATTGAAAACAGATATTTAAAAAAAAAAATAATGGACTGATTAATTTGATTGTCTTGAGAAAATTAGCATTAAAGTATATAAACACATACCATTAAATGTTTAGAGGCACTATTTTTTGCATTAAGTGAAATGATTTTACAATAGATGTTAATCTTTGTTGTCCATTTTGGTCTTTTTCTGTTGTTGTTATTGTTGTTTTTATCATCCTGAATCATGTGTGTGTGTGTGTGTGTGTGTGTGTGTGTGTGTGTGTGTGTGTGTGTGTGTGTGTGTGTGTGTGTGTGTGTGTGTGTGTGTGTGTGTATTGTTTTTGCCCGCACAAACACAGTGACACTACGTCGGACAACAGTAATGCTGATGCTAACCTCTTTTTTAGACACAAACTGCCATGTTTTTTTTAATTTTATTAATAGCCAAACCTGGAGTGACCTAAGAAAAAAACAAACTCAATATCAATTCAGAGATCTTCAATGGACAAATGTTATTGCCAAAGGCATACAGTCAGTGCACCCCTACTGTAGTATTGCCCTCAGAAGACACCATGTCAAGATCAAGGGGTCCAAACGAAGGGGAGCTCTTTTCTACTTTCTGGGGTACTGCACATCACACAAATATTTAACAATTTGCATGAATGAATGAATGAATGAATGCAACTAACCTTAAACCATACCAAACCCTAATCCTAATCCTATAATAAGCACATGTAGTGACATAATATTACTCAGTCATTAAATGTATAATTACAGTGTAACAAACACAGAAACACTGTAAAATATTTTTTTATTTTTTTATTTAAATAATCCAAAAAATAAATAAATTATAGGCTGAAAATACAAGTATTCAAACCAATTCAATGTATTTCAGGAGATTTGGGCCGCCATGGAAGAGGTCCTGTATTCTGTTCTGACCAGTTCCGTAGCTTGAGCAAAGGCTTAACAGATAGCGTACAACTTGAAAAAAGAACTCCAGAAAGCAGTCTTCATAACTTTAGTGACTTTACTGGTGATTCGCTTCTCAATATTTTTTTCTGTAAAACTACAAACAAGAAGAAAAATATGTATGAACATTGTTCACATTTACAAACACATATCTAGCTTAACATACGGTTTGATTTTGTACATGGTTCCTTTTACATAATTTTAAGTAATAAACACAGAGAAATTATATTCAAATGAGATTATGTACAAACAGAAGAGAAATTAGCATGTTGGTACGCTACAACACAGCAATAACACAAATCAAGTATGCTTATAACAAAAATATAGCAATAATCTCGATCTAATAATTCTTAAACACTTTAAATCACTATTTAGTGCAAAATATTGCACTTACAGACATATATTTCCAAGGTTTAAACGATGGAATCAATAGCCGATAGAAACTGCGTGCCCGTTGTTCTTGACTGCGTTCACTGAGAGAAATCGAAAGTAAACTATATAAACATAGTGCAGTTCCTTAAATGTCCAGTGGGAGGCAGAAAAGAACACAGCTAGACATAAGCAACAGCACATCCTGCATACCAAAATCTCTCAGAGACATCTGAGCGATGTAGTCAGTTGGACACACGTACAGGTCTGTGCTTCATTGTTTGTACAATGCATCTGATCTTTAATACCTCTTTGACCATTTTCAAAACAGTAATGTATGTTTTGTACATTTTGTTTTTTAGAATTACACCAATGACAACAAAACTCAAGGCATTATGGAGAAAAGCCAGTGGGACCTGAAACGTGTGCGCTTTCAAAGACGCCGCTTCACACGACTGGATGATTTCGTCCATATTTATCAAATATCCCATAATGCCCTGCTGAAGGAGTTTTCAGACTCTACCCGCAAGAAAAAAGTTAGAGTAATAATTTGTCTCCAAAATGTTTAATTTATGGCTAACTATTGAGTAATCATGTTTTCAATAATGTTTCCAAACATATTTGTAAATGTAGACACATAGGGTAGATGTTGAGCGCTGGAAACAAAGAAGGCGGTCCTAGAAAGGCATTTATGTATCACCACTACTAAAGGTCTTCCCCTTCAAGAAAACCAAAAAGGTATAGGATGATGTTAATATATTCTATAACTTAGTATGATACAGTCCAAACCACACAACAACAATTCTTATGAAATACATAATTTACTGTTAAATGTTTGCAGAAAAAACTTGATAAGTACAATAGACTATCCAAACCTTTTAGTTGTAGAATTTTGATTCATCCCAGTGACTTGAGTGCTTTGAATGTGTTCATCCAAATGATTAGTTCCAGTACTAGCAGTTACCCTTTGTCCGTTGTACAAATTTACTACAGGCGGCAACAAATGAGTGCCTTTTGTGTTCTGAGTGAGTAGTTGTAGTAATTTGTACTGCAGTGCAAAAGGTCTTAATGTATACTGTATTAAGATTTGTACATCTAAATCTCTATATTAACCACAGAGAGAGAGAGAGACTGTCAGTAATATCATTACGTCATTAAAATGTATGTTGTATGACTTGTTTAGACTGCAGTGGAAGGATGTGACACGTCAATGATGGAAGAAAATCTACACACAGACACCCAGTCTGATGAAAATAAAGGTGAAAAGGTATGAATACAGTATTGACACTTAACAACTATGAACTACATGATATAAAATTATTGGACTGCACATGCATATATAATTGCAAACATGAATTAATTACTTATTCATTCCTTAAAAACATTACACAGCCTATAAGCAAGATTGTTCAAAATGTTAGTGGTGTTTATACGCGAAAGATTACATCACACAGATTTTGAATGGAGTAAAGTGAGAGAAAAACATCCTAATGCTAATACATTAGATCGCATGAGTGCTGTTATTTAACCCTAAAACCGTATTCTGGACAAATGTGGGCAAAATAATGTTGATTTATTTTTAAAAAATACTTCCCTTGATCTGAGCGGTACAAGACTTGGCCACTTTTCCTAAGTTTGCCTCCTGAACACACACAATTTTTTTTGACTCAATTCTACAATGTTAAGTGGGTGAAAAAAAAAAATCCTTAATCTTGTATTTGGGTCAAAAATGGGCACCCATAGAAATGAATGGGAAAAAGTGAAAGTGAAAGTGAAAGTGACAGTGAAGGTGAAAGTGAAAGTGAAAGTAATGTAATTTAGAGCAAAAACTGTAATTTAGAGCATTCTTCTTGTTTTTTTGTAAAAATAAATCAATAGATCCAATACAATGCATATCTAACATACACACAAATGAAGGGCTGATCCTGTACAACATTCTCATCATGCCAAAAACTCACACTCAAAAAAATAAGCATAATTTACATAGAAAATATGGTACTTTTTGAAGTAAATAAATTAAAAAATACCCCCAAAATAAAAAAAACACACCATAAATGGATAGACAAAATTTTATCGAAGACAGTGATATAACATTTATAATAAATAAAAAATAGGGTCACATCTGAGTCCTCTGTGCCCACATTTGTCCACAATTACAGAATTAAGGGCTATAAAGTGAATACAGTTTGAGGGTTAAATGCAGGCCATGTGCTGACCCCGGCAGATGAACTACTAACAACAACCCCAGAGAAAAGTCTGGAAGGAGAACTCTGGGTCAGTGTTGTAGTCCATTGGAAACCAATTCTTGTCCTTTAGCATCACAATTTATATAACAAGCTTTAGGAACTCTAATCTATCCATTTTTCAAAGTGTGATAATGCTGAGTTTTTACAGAGATGAAATGAAAGCAGACTTTAAAAACTGTATCCAAAGGTGAAGACCCGAATATGTCAATGTTTGTGTGTGTGTGCCTTGTTTAGATGGCAGTGGAAGCATGTGCCACATCACTGAAGGAAACAACAGTAGATACACTGATCCAATCTGCTGACACAAAACACCAAAAGGTATTAATTCATTTATATTCTATTTATGAAATGTAACAATTTCTAACTGCAGTAATAAAGATCTGTTAATTCATGTGCTAGATGCCATTATGTTTTTAATTATTGTAATTTCTGTCACAATGTTATGACTGTAGGTGTATCACATGACAGAACCCAATATTTTCTTTATTGGTGTTATAAATTCATCATACTTGATTATATATTTGACACCTTATAAAATGTGTTAACATTACGTAACTCCTAATAATGAATAGAAAGTAAAACTGCTTTAATTTCTAAAAGAAAAAGATTACCTTCTAGCAACCAAACACAAGATATTGTGACAGATTATAAATGTCAAAATACTGTGCTCTGGACATAATGGTTACAATGGTGTATTTTCAGGCTGTGACACCAAGTATGATGCAGTGTTACACCTTCTGGTGTAATTACCAAAATGTTATGGTTTGATTACAATTCGAGTTGTGAACTTGTGACAATATGTCTTATATTTATTTATTCCTTTTAAATTGACATTAACACAAAATAATCCTCTGCCTAAGGATGTTGGCCCTTTGCAAAATCAACATCACCTAAAAATGCGAAGCAATATGAACCGTGGTCCACGCTGGCATGGGAAGAACCCCACTGAAAAACTGCCTCCAGACCCCCAAAGCCAGTGCCATTACCTCCATTCTGCACCCCCAACATTGGCTCAGCAGTGATGAGATCGATGTTGCATCTCACCTTCTTGCAGGGGAGTACAATGACATTGATGGATTTCAGTCATCTCTTTTGTTTAGTGTTTTACAAAGAGGAGGGATTGTGGGTACTCCGACCAGGCCATTTGTTAAAATTTTACACACAGGGTGAAATCACTGGGTGACAGCAAGCAACCTCTTTGCTGGTAAAAATGAGGTTTGCATTTATGACAGCCTCTCAACAATTTTAGACACCAATACTGAACAGGCCTTATCATGGATGCTAAGGCCAAAGGAAGACCAATTTATGGTCATGTTTCCTACTGTTCAGCAGCAAACCAATGGCAGCAACTGTGATTTGCTTGCAATTGGATTTGCATATGCACTATGCAGCAACATTAGACCTGAGAACTGTCAGTTCCGGGAGGGTCGGATGAGGCCAGATTTCATCAAGTGTTTCTGAACAGGGAAGATAGAATTCAAAATACAGCCAACATTGTGCAAACCGAAGTTCAGATAGACCACTGTCAGTGTCCATTGTGTGTGCAGGACGGCACACAATAAAGAAATCATGGTGCGGTGTTCATTGTGCCGTGGCTGGTATCATGGGCGTCAGTTTGGTTTGAAATGTGCCGGGGACAGAGACGCATTCAGAAGTGCATTCTCAGAAGTGCTGGGTACAATGACGCATTCATTTTATTTATTTATTATTTTATTTTTTTCATTTCTCATATTGCTCCTCATAACCACTGAAAACGGTCAAAAAATCTAACCAAAAGTCCAATTATTATGGACGTTATCTGACATTAAGCGTTTCTGCTTCATTGAGACTATTGCAAGAAAAAGCTTAACGGTTTAATGTACCTAAACAACGATCAGTGATCACCAAATTTCTGATTTTTTGACAGTGTTAAGTGGTTATTATGAGCAATATGAGAGAAATTTGGTGATCATTGATCGTTGTTTAGGTAAACCACGTTAAGCTTTTTCACGTTAAGCATTTTAGAATGTCCCAAGGAAAATAGGTGGGTACAAAATGACTCATGATGAAAGCTGGTATCATCCCACCTGTTTAAACATACCCTCAAATTACATTTTTGGCATGGATGATTGGCACTGTTAAAATTGTAATGAAGCATCACTACTCAACCAGGAATGATTATGTGGAGTGAAAGATCTCCAATGATGAACATAAAATGTAGAAGAAAATGTACATATACACGCAGCATTGTAATGTTTCTGGGATTCTGTGACCTTTGTTTATAGTTTTGTCTTGTTTCTATTTCCTCTACTCGGACTGCATTCCTCCATGTGTGGATTGTTTTCTAATTAGCCTATTTTTGTTTAATCCCTTCTGTTTACTCTCATCATTGTAAAGTTTTGTTCCTTGTGTACTGTAAAGTATATATTTTTTCTAAATCCTTTACATTCTTTGTCTTTTTTTTCTTTTTACATTAAAGTATATTTAAATCCTACAATGAATGTACAAAGTACAGACAGAACAGCATGTTTTATCACTGTACACGTTTTGTAGTACCCCAAAATCCAAAAGTAAAATGTTTTTGTCGCTGTTAAAGTAAGAAAAGGCAATATATATATATACAATATTAGACTACAATATGAGTGATATGACATCAAAATATCAACAACAAATTAACTAAATGTTTTGTTCTTATTTTTTTATTTTTTTACACCAGGAAAGAGCTCATGTGAAAACATGGGTTTCTAGTTTGACATTTTATCTTTGCAGAAAGAGGAAATCTGCAGAAAATCAGGTCACATACTGTTAGGATAAATATGTTTGCATCTCCTTTTCTGTCTATCTCATCATTTCTTGTACACCCTGTTCAATCACATGCTTGTTAGTCACACGCTCGTAAGACATGTGCTATCATTATCCATAAAGAGCAACGTTGCGTATAGGCTTTGATATAATTATGAATGGAGTTCTTTGTCTATCTATGGATTCTTTCAGCTCATCTGTCTCCTTTCTTTTCATTTGGACTCGTTATTCTCTTTGTTGGTTTCAGCCAACACCATAGACTTGCTATAGGCTAAACGATGGCTCGAGCACCATAAAGCTTAGCTGACTGAGTGAACTGCACTTCTGTGTTTGTATCATTCTTGGTCCCCAGATCTGGTGTTCTGCTCTGCTCTTCATTGACTATTGACTTCATTCTGATATCCAATTTTATGCATATGACCTATTTAGTGGCCATTAGTCCTGGAGTAATTAGTCCTAGGCTAGTGGCCATTTCCCATGCATTCATAAGTTTTACAGCAAGCATCAAACAAGGAAAGCCGGACATCTGATAACGTCATGTCACGCAGGTACCAGGAAACATAAAAAGCTAAAAGAAATTGAAATAAACTCTGCATTTATCATAGATCCAAACAATAATCATAAAAGTGAACTTTGAGCTTGTCAATCTGTCTCGCGGAGTGTCCCACAGATGCCAGCAGCAACACAGTATCAGAAAAAAAAAACTAAAAGAAATTGAAATAAACTCTGCATATATCAGATCGCCCTGGAGTGATAAAATGTAAATGCATGGGCAAGATGGCACCTAATAGATGTAAATGCATAGATGTCGCCTAATTTATTGTTTTCTATACCAGTTTACGACTGTTTCCTCTTTATTTTTTGTGCAGCTGTGGTGCCTTTGAGTGACGATTCCTCATTTGTCCTTTATTTGTCCATGTTTGGGCCTAAGTTATGATTCAAGTCGAAGTTGTAGTGCTAAAATGATTTTAATCATCATAATATAATAATATAATAAGTGAATCTATAAGACTATGGACCCTATTTTAACGATCTAAAACGCAAGTATCAAGCGTGAAACACAAGTAACTTTGTGGGCGGGTCTTGGGCGCTGTTGCTATTATACCGGCGGGATAAATGACTCTTGCGCCCGACGCAAATCTAAAATGGGTTGGTCTGAAGTAGCGACATTACTCATAGGTGTGGTTTGGGTGTAACGTGAAATAAACCAATCAGAGCGACATCTCACATTCCCTTTAAGAGCAGGCGCGCTTGTTCCATGGTGAATTGCTATTATAATGGCGGATTTGCCAGGCGCGCGAGGGGCGGTTCACAGCCGAGGAGACCGACGTTCTCGTCAGGGCCGTAAAACACAGAGAAGTGACATTGGGGATGGAGAAACCCACCCAAATTAACTTCGGTTAAACAGTTCGGTTATCTATCTATCTATCTATCTATTGCAATAATGTATGATTTGCAAAAATGAAAACTGCTGCTTCTGTGTAGATGAGAGAATCAAAGTGTATGCGCGTTGTGCACACGCTACATTGATTATGGCTAAGCATGCACCCTTAAAATAGCATATGAATAACATGCGCAACGCGCCACTGACTTTAGACTAGGTTTTTCCTGGTCAATGGTGGAATTGTTTTCTAAACCTGCAAAATAGCATCAGGGAACGTTTGCGCTGGAACACGCCTCCTCTTTGCGCTGAACCGCTGAAGTGTATTTCCTAGTTTACCGACGTGTGTCTGTGGAGGGAAAAGTCAGCTGTGAGCGGGTGCAAAATAGGAATGATACATGCGTCGGTGTACAAAGTCAATTGCGCTGGGTGCAAGATAGGGCCCTTTAAGTGTTTCTTTTAATTCCACCTTTTTCTTGCTGTGGTGGGACACCACTACTAAAATGAATACTGAGGAAACACTGTTACCAGAACATTTCATATTATAAAAAAAATATTTTCATTTTCAGAGGAGCATAGAAGGACTTACAGAACTCCGTATCTAATCTCCTGTTGCAGTGATGATCAGCTCGGCCTTATTAAGAGGATATGACATTTCCAATTAATGTATTAAATTATTATTATTACTTTTATTATCAAATTAATATTACAATTAATTTGGCCGGCAATAATTGTATAGCGCATCCCTAACCGACGAGCTGCGAGGAAAAATAAAAGATTACTTAGATTAGCTTACTCCTCATTTCAAAAACAACCTGTTTTACATGAAATACTTCTCTTCTCATTTCTTCACTACTTATGGGCCACAAGAGAAATATTAAGAAGAGAAATGAAGACAGTTATACCTTTATCAGCCCGTTATCAATTCCGTTGAGTAGATTCAGCTCATCGTCTCTGAGAGAATATACAGTATGTACTGTTAATGCAGCGTCAGATGTTTTTACTTTCACTTCCTGTAGTGAATAATTGACTGGGGTTTGAGACTTCTTCACTGGCATAACTCTAGAGCAAAGTCTGCACCTGTGTGATATCCACTGGCTCGCCTTCATGCTTTAAAATGGAAATATTTCCAATATTGTGCGAAAATTTCCTTTAAAATGATGGACAGAGATTTAGATTTTGCATGCGTCATTTCCCTTGATAAAATCAAGTCAATTATTAAATAAATGAGTAAATACCGTTGATTTGCGCTAAAATTGATCCAGAAACTCCTCTAAAGGCTCCTCGAGGGAGCGTTCCCCTGATCAAGGCACATTTCATAATTACATTTATTAGTTAAATAAATCGTATTGTTTAAGCAGCCGTTGATACTGGCTTATTGGAAATTGACAATATTAAATTTGGGGAATCACACATCTTAACTTGTAGACTGTTTTCCACTGACTTATAGATCTTTAATACAATTTTAATCTAGATAAAGAACAATCATAAAATGATTGTATGAATGACTTTTGAGTCTTGAATGGTTTTAGCCTTTTTTTAGATGAAAAAGATTAGATGTTCCAGTTTTATATGGATTTATTTTTAAAGGGGTGGTATAATGCCTTTTTCACAAGATGTAAAATAAATCTCTTATGTCCCCAGAGTGTGTGTGTGAAGTTTTAGCTCAAAATACCCCACAGATATTGTTATATAGCATGTTAAAGTTGTCACTTTTTGAGGGTGAACAAAAACGCACAGTTTTGTGTCTGGCCCTTTAAAAGCAAATATGCTGCTGCTCCCGACAGAGAGGGCGGGGTTTCAAGACCTTGTGTGTATTAGCAGCTCTGATTACCTCAGGGGGGCAGGGTTTCATATTATTTTGAAGTTTCCCCGGGCGCCGCCATTGGCTAGCGGACCATCACCTGCTGTTAGCATCCCATTGACTCCCATTCATTTTGGCGTCACTTTGACAGTGAATAACTTCACATCTGAGGCGTTTAAAGACTCCATTTGTCCATTATTTATTTCTAAAGAAACACGAAAATGTATAAAAGGCTCCATTACCTTGTATCTTACGTTATGGCCCCGTAGAAGCAGTTTTTTTAAAAATAGGCTAACGATTGCGTCATAACCACGCGACTCTCTGTTGCACAGTAGAGAGATTACCGTATGGACAGGAGGAGAAGCTCGGGGGGACGTGGAGGCAAAATGACAAAGTAATTAATCAGAATACTTAGCAAAAGTTTCTCCTGCTCCTCGCTCATGGACACCTCCTACTCACGCTCTCCGTCTCTGCAAGTTTCGTAAGGGAATGATTCAGATTTCTCTCGGCACAGCTACTAGAAGACAGACGGGTTGCACACGTCACATCTACGTCGTCAAGCTCAGTTTGAGTCTGCGCAGTACGCTCGACCATCAGGAAGTAAGAGCTTCTAATTGACTTCACTTGTCTCCGTTGAATCCAATGGGGTCACTGTGTCCAGTTTATATACTGTCTATGGATTACCTCACGCAGACACACACTAAAATGACAGAAACTTTTCTGCCTTTTATGTTTAAATGGAGTCAGACAAAGATGGAGAGACTCAAGAAGAAGTGACAACACGTAGAATGCAACAGGACGTCTCTGAATGGTTAGTTGATGAATTTATGTTGCTGATGTGGAGTTAACTGTCTTCAATTAGCATATTCTGTCATGATAATCTATAAATCGCTCGTATAGGAACTGTTGTGAGATGCACACAGAGTGACTTTCTATTGCATGTGAAAAGATGGATGCTACAGTTTGAGCTGACTCACAAATGCACTCTTATACAACAACTCTTTCTCTTCTCAACATGGACTGCGTGTTCCCGGGGGCGGGGTTTATGTAAATTTTAGGGTTAGTGATGTCACTAACCCAGGAGGAATGCTGTGTAGTCCCAACCAGCCGTTTGCTGTAGTCCTTAAAAAACGATTTCTTTAAAAGCAAATATCTCCCTTTGTTTTGAACTTTGAGCGTTGTAACTTTGCAGATGTTGTTTATGCTCAAATGGCAACATTACACACTAACTAAAGTTAGAAAAGTGAAATCATAATCAACCACCCCTTTAAGACTTTGTATTCCTCTACTGTAAATAAAAATATTGTAATGTCTGTGACAGACTGTGATTTCGGCAATCCTATAAGATCATTATAAATCTGTACGACATGGATCTAATAAACTTGGGTACGACATGTATGTAGACTGTACGATGATGACATCTATTGAATCGTAGGCTATGACGCAAGTTAGTGTAGAAGAATAAAACATCATTAGCATGTGTTAGTGGTCAACAAACAGAGCAAGATCAATCACACTTTGGCAATTGTGTTTTTTATGTGTGCTGAAAAAGAGGAGGAAGCGAAAGAGAAGAATATGGATGTGGTCATGGCTAGGGGAAAGAGGAAAGCATGACAATTCTGCAAACGGAGCTTGAGGAAAGTAGTTTTAAGTTTTAGAGCCAGGTGGCGCCATTTCATGTTGCATTTTTATTTATTTTTTTACTTGTCTTTTTATTTCATTTTATCAAGTGCAGTCATACAGTGTGTCACAAATGAACTTTTTGATGGTACAGTAAGGTGTCACGGGTAAATCTACAAACAGAATAGCAGTCCATAGATATCTTTATCCTAACCATAATACATGTGAGGTAAGATCCTTATCTCCACAATACCACATTCCTGCTACATTTGGTAGGTAATACAGTAATTTTCACATTGCAAATGACCAATGCATTAAGATAAATAAATAATTAAAATAATAATAAAAGTAAGGAAAATATATAATATTCAGAAAAGAAAAGAAAATGAGAATACACAACATAAAAGTGTGCACAAATGTGCATGCACAAATCCCTATGGAAAATAAATAAATAAATACAATTCTGCATATATCATTCATATCAAATGAAAATGTAGAGCAATGGGTGACCATTTATTTAGGAATACATCTGCTTTTAGTTGTAATAATGCTGTTGTATGCTCCATGTTACAAACATCTTGGATTCTTTCCAGCCAGGAGGCCGTAATTACCTTATTCGCTATTAAAAGAAGGACTCTCAGCAAACATGTTTGGCTGTTCTCTTCAAGATCAGCTGGCAGAACCCCTAGCACAAAGTGTGATCGTTCAAGAGGTAGATCTATACAGATATTTTTTTTTTTTTTTTACATTTTTCCAGTATTCTAATATTTTTGGGCAGTCCCAAAATATATGTATGTGGTCTCCCACCAAGCCACAGCCCCTCCAACAGCCGTCTGATGTGTTGCTCCATTTTGATGTTATGAATGGAGTTCTAAAATATCTCATTTTAATTTTCCATCCAAATTCCTTCCAGTTTGGTCTACTGGTGGCCCTGTAATTATTGTGTTCATTTCTAGTTCCCATTTTTTTTTATATCTAAATTATTTTCTTTAAATTCTTCCTGCAATATCTTGTAAATATGTGAATATGAACTTTGTCTTTACTATTCCTTCTGTTATTGATATAAAAAAAAGTGCTATATTTTTGTTGGTAGGGAGCAGAGCTTTTCCCATTCTTGGTGGTTTTGCAAGTAATGTCTAATTTGTAAGTACCTAAATAAGTCTTGGTTTGGTAAATCATATTTCTCTTTGAGCTGATCAAATGATTTCAGGACTGCTCCGTCAAACAGCTGGTCCAATACCACTAGACCCCTTTCTTTCCACTTCAGGAATCCTTTGTCCTAGCTGGGGAGAACTCACCATATTGCATTTTTATTGGCTAGTCAGTAGACGCAGGTCGTAGCAGCAAACACACTGTGAGATGATCATGCTGAATTTATGACACTGTCAGACAATGATCACAGGCTATTTTAGGTTCCAAGACTGTGAGAACGACCATGAATCATAACTTAGGCCCAAACATGCACAAATAAAGGACAAATGAGAAATGTGCGCAGAACCGATCACCGGTGATCACCGCGAGATAAATGCCGGTTAGAAATGTGTCCGAGTGCGGTCCGCCTTGCTCTGATGTCATGCTGACGTATGTCAAACTCTCGTGAGCGCAAGGCGGCCGTGTCGGATTCTGCAGTCGAGCGCAGCTGCTCTCCACCGACTGCGCTGATCAAAGGCATGATGGGAAACGACTTGCTGACGACACAGCTTAATGCTCATTGGTTTAAACAACCGTGATGTATTGTTCTCTTTTAAAATGTTTGATTTTCATTTTATTCAGCACAGTTATAGTGATGGTCAGCAAACCAGAAAGTGCACCACGCCACCGGTCTGATGCATGGACCGGTGCATGGTCTGCTCTTGGACCACCATCATATTTAGTTTATTAACTTGCCATGAATTATTACACAAATGTTCAGTAAATGCATGAAGAGGTATGACTAGGCTAAATATTGTTTTGACAGTGGCATCATAAAATGCTTGATATGACTCACACCATATGAAGGCTACAGTAGCCTAGCTAAAGTGAACGATAATGCTAACTAACGTTACCATCCTCCCTGCAAAACTCACCACAACTTTGTAGGTCTTGTCCCTCATGCTGGCCCTTACAAAACCCACAAGCTGACCCTCGGACCCTCGGACACGCTACACTATATGACCCGATTTGAAGTGGTTTTCACCCCTTTGAACACTTTTGTTTTCCTCCTTGAAAAAAGCCATCATGGCAGCCAAGGAGATCATGATTGCACTGATAAGTAGCCTAGAAATCTAGACTCACCCTAGTGGCAGCAAAATGTATTTTGCAGCCAGGGTAGTCTAGCAACTCTCCGTTGACTTTCGGAGCTGTAAATACCTAAATTGGGTCAGGCCAATCACATCGTGTATAGAGTAGGCGGGGCGGGCTTAACATAATGACGACAGAGTTGTGACGGTTCCCTGCTACTTGAAAACAAAGAATGGCGGCTGCTGGAGAACAGTCTTTCGAATCGGCTTTGGCCATGACTCTGGAGGACTTGGAGTTAAGTTTTCCTTTGAGAAAAGAGCAAAGAACGGCACTTAAGTCATTCTTAAAAAAGGAAGATGTGTTCGTAGTTTTGCCGGCCAGATTTAAAAGTTGAATCTCTATCAACTAACGTTAGCTCCGCTGTTGGGAAAATACTCTGGTTGGTTGTAGCACTGTCCTATTGCGTGCAGAGGGAATTTGAAAAACAGCCGTTTATCCCGCCCCTCGGATTGAGCCGTGTCTATGGTGAGTTGCCAGACCTAACAACCTGATGTAGGTCTGGCTTGCCAGGCTAACTGATAAGTCTACCGTGCAAAAACGCAACACAGGTTTTTTATTTAATTAAATTTTTTTATTAATGATCTTCAGTCTTCACGGACCTTCGCGGGGTTTAACCATAGACAGTATATGGGTTTAACCAGACAGTTACACGACTTCCACCAATCAGATGCATCACTGTGGGATTGTTCAGGATTGTGGGTAATGAAGTACTTATCCAAGACATCGCGAATAAAAGGCATTTATCTCAAAACAAGGTTAGTGCCCCATGAACTTTTGGCGTTTATATGAGCATATACAATCGCTTAGTACAGCCGTAGCTGGTTTTAAGTCTACCATGTATGGTTACGTTTTTATGGCTTATACCCCAACTGTCAATGGAGAAATTGTATTGAATTCTTACTTCCGGCACCGGCTGTGGGCGGGACTGTGATGCTCTATATTTCTTGAGGAAAGGAGTTTCCCCAACTCCTTTCCTCGCAATACGAAGTGACCGTTCTCGAAAGGGAAATATAGTCTTCTGCTAAAGTCACATTCAATAGCCATACTAGGTCCTCATAAACCACATCATGTCCTCCTAAACCATGAGTAAACACACACAAGTGTTATAAAACTATATTCTACTGTTAAAGTCATATTTAGTAGCAATATGATAATCTAATTTTTAGCACTTAATGAGTGTTAAACTAAATTGACAAAAGTATTAACGAACCTCTGTTGGAGAAATTACTTTGCTTTCTGTCATGGCTGGAGCGACGGGCTCATAGAGGAGCTGAAAGAGAGAAACAAAGAGAAAGGAGGATTAATATGTGACATTCTGTTATTTGCTGAAAGCGTTACATCTTCCTAAACCACATCATGTCCTCATAAACCATGAGTAAACACACACAAGTGTTATAAAACTATATTCTACTGTTAAAGTCATATTTAGTAGCAATATGATAATCTAATTTTTAGCACTTAATGAGTGTTAAACTAAATTGACAAAAGTATTAACGAACCTCTGTAGGAGAAATTACTTTGCTTTCTGTCATGGCTGGAGCGACGGGCTCATAGAGGAGCTGAAAGAGAGAAACAAAGAGAAAGGAGGATTAATATGTGACATTCTGTTATTTGCTGAAAGCGTTACATCTTCCTAAACCACATCATGTCCTCATAAACCATGAGTAAACACACACAAGTGTTCGAAAACTAGGGCTGCAACTAACAATTATTTTAATAATCGATTAATCTGTCAATTATTTTTCCGATTAATCTGTGAATCGGATATTTTAAAAAAACACATTAATTTCCAACCCTTTATTCAATAACAGAACTGATAGTGCAAATTTACAGTGCAAAAAATCTTGCACAAAGAGGTTGCTCCTTGAACATCCCTGAGCTGTTAAAGTAATAATAATAATAATAATAACAAAATTGACTAAAACTAAAAACATACACATGTATGCTTTACATCTGCCACATTTTTTAAAATAAAGTGCACAAAAATATGTATATTTTTGTTTAAAGGGACCTGGGCTGTCAGAACAATAAATAATTTATAAAAAATGAAGAAAAAGAAAAATCAGAAAACTTACAGGATTTGTTTGAACGTCATAACTTGTTCTCTACACAGACGCACAAACTCTCACACTCACAGACACACACACTCTCACACTCACAGACGCACACACTCACAGACGCACAAACTCTCACACTCACAGACGCACAAACTCTCACACTCACAGACGCACACACTCACAAACTCACACTCACAGATGCACACACTCACAAACTCACAGATGCACACACTCACAAACTCACACTCACAGATGCACACACTCACAAACTCACACTCACAGATGCACAAACTCTCACACTCACAGACGCACACACTCACAAACTCACACTCACAGATGCACACACTCACAAACTCACACTCACAGATGCACACACTCACAGACGCACAAACTCTCACACTCACAGACGCACAAACTCTCACACTCACAGATGCACACACTCACAAACTCACACTCACAGATGCACACACTCACAAACTCACACTCACAGATGCACAAACTCAGAAGGAGGCGGGAACCGGCGAACATTCAAACATTTTAATGATACAAAATAAATCAACAACAAAACGAAAGTAAAAGACAGCAGCCCCTCACGGACGACTGCTGTCACAATAAAACAAGACACAACACAAATTCAGGCCTGTCCTCTCTCGCTCTTCACTGTCGTCGCTCCTCCTTTATGCTTCCGCTCCTCCGTGAGAGATACGAGACCGGTGCGTCACGCAGGTGTCGTCTATCAGTAATCACGCCACCGGCCTCGTCCTGCTCGCCACACTCTCATACTCACAGACGCACAAACTTACACTCACAAATGCACAAACTCTCACACTCACAGACGCGCACACACTCACAAACTCATACTCACAGACGCACACACTCACAAACTCTCACACTCACAGACGCACAGACTCACAAACTCTCACACTCACAGACACACAAACTCTCACATCACAGACGCACACACTCACAAACTCTCACACTCACAGACACTCACAAACTCTCACAGACGCACACACTCACAAACTCTCACTCACAGACGCACACACTCACAAACACTCACGCACGCACAAACTCACAAACTCTCACACTCACAGACACACAAACTCATAAACTCTCACACTCACAGACGCACACACTCACAAACTCTCACACTCACAGACGCACACACTCACAAACTCTCACACTCACAGACACTCACAAACTCTCACAGACGCACACACTCACAAACTCTCACTCACAGACGCACACACTCACAAACTCTCACACTCACAGACGCACACACTCACAAACACTCACGCACGCACAAACTCACAAACTCTCACACTCACAGACACACAAACTCTCACACTCACAGACGCACGCACACACTCACAAACTGTCACTCACAGACGCACACACTCACACTCTCACACTCACAGACGCACACGCTCACAAACTTTCACACTCACAGACGCACACACTCACAAACTCTCACACTCACAGGCGCACACACTCACAAACTCTCACACTCACGCACACACACACTCACAAACTCTCACACTCAGAGACGCACACGCTCACAAACTCTCACACTCACAGACGCACA
Source organism: Leuciscus leuciscus (assembly GCF_965113295.1). NCBI lineage: Eukaryota > Metazoa > Chordata > Actinopteri > Cypriniformes > Leuciscidae > Leuciscus > Leuciscus leuciscus. The sequence goes on from NC_138730.1 coordinate 3,736,908, forward strand.
CGCTCACAAACTCTCACACTCACAGACACACAAACTCACAGACGCACACACTCACAAACTCACACACTCACAAACTCACACTCACAGACGCACACACTCACAAACTCTCACACTCACGCACACACACACTCACAAACTGTCACTCACAGACACACACACTCACGCACGCACACACTCACAAACTCTCACACTCACGCACACACACACTCACAAACTGTCACTCACAGATACACACTCACGCACGCACACACTCACTCACAAACTCTCACACTCACAGACGTACACACTCACAGACGCACACGCTCACAAACTCTCACAGACGCACACACTCACAAACTCTCACACTCACAGACGCACACGCTCACAAACTCTCACACTCACAGACGCACACACTCACAAACTCTCACACTCACAGACACACACACTCACAAACTCTCACATTCACAGACGCACACACTCACAGTCGCACACACTCACAAACTCACACTCACAGACACACAAACTCACAGACTCTCACACTCACAGACGCACACACTCACAAACTCTCACACTCACAGACGCACACACTCACACACTCACTAACTCTCACACTCACAGACGCACACACTCACAAACTCTCACACTCACAAACTCTCACACTCACAGACGCACACACTCACAAACTCTCACACTCACAGACACACAAACTCACAGACTCTCACACTCACAGACGCACACACTCACAAACTCACAAACTCTCACACTCACAGACGCACTCACTCACAAACTCTCACACTCACAGACGCAAACACTCACACACTCACAAACTCACAGATGCACACACTCACAAACTCTCACACTCACAGACACACACACTCACAAACTCTCACACTCACGCACGCACACACTCACAAACTGTCACTCACAGACGCACACACTCACAGACGCACACACTCACAAACTCTCACACTCACAGACACACACACTCACAGACGCACACACTCACAAACTCTCACACTCACAGACACACACACTCACAGACGCACACACTCACAAACTCTCACACTCACAGACGCACACACTCACAAACAGGGGCGGCGCCAGAGAATTTTTAACGCAGGTGCTGAGGGGGTGCTAGATCATTGACAGGGGGAGCTGCGCAATTATAATCCAGGCAATTGGTTGATGAAAAATTGGTTAAAATTAAGATACAATTTATACAAAACTAAATTCACTTTAAAAAAAAGGTTTTCTACAAAACAAAACTTAATGAAGTGGTCAAAATCATGTCTGACCCACTCCACGTCTCTCGATTTATTTCGCATCCTATCTTACTCATTACTCATTTACTCATCTTACTCTGTTCACTTTTCATAATCAACATAGATGATAATCAACATAGATGGGGAAAAAAAAATTACATTATAATATTTTAACAAATATGAAACTAAATGAGCTTATTTAATGGCTACATATAGTAGGCCTAAAGACTCTCTATTTGTACAAATTGCTGCACATTCAATTAATTCTGAATTTTGCACACACAAGTTCAAAGGCATTTGTTTGTGCATAGTAAAACATATTTGCAACATTTATCAAGTTCACGGATAATTGTGCGTGCATTTATTAATCATTATGATACTAAAATCATAATACAGTAGGCTTCAGGCTACTATGTAAAAAAAAAAATAGATGAGCCCAGAATATGAACGCAACGTTTAATTACACGTTAAACATTTTCCTCCCATAGAAAACGTACTCGGTTACTAACGTAACCTCGGTTCTCTCTAGAAGAGGGAACGAGTACTGCGTAAGATATCTTATGCTAGGGGAAAATCCTTTTTCCGCGAGATATTGAAGCCAAAAATTATCCTTAATTTTAAATAATGCAAAACGCGTTGCGGCAGCATGCAGACATAGGCGAGGCAGCTCGCGCGCCTATTGGCTGCTCTGCGGCAACTGCAGCAGCCTATCGAGCGAGGCCTGGCGAGGCCTGGCCCCGCTGCGTCACGTCCAGCCGAAACGGGCGTGGTCTAGGCCTATAAATACCGCTCGCAGGCAGCTATTATCTGGTTTTTCATCATCGAAGCAACCAGAGCGTGTGCATGCACGGCAAGATACGCAGTACTCGTTCCCTCTTCTAGAGAGAACCGAGGTTACGTTAGTAACCGAGTACGTTCTCTTACGAGAGGTCTCTCGTACTGCGTAAGATATCTTACGCTAGGGGACCCAATGCAAATCGCCGTGCATGCTGAGATCTGACACCAAAGACCCAAGGGCGAAAGCCCGGGGTTCATATAGTGCACAATCACCCAGGGAACTCGCAGGGAGTCCGGGAAGAGGGAGGGGCGAAGCCGCACTCTTCCACATATGGTAGCGTCGCTTAAACGCGAATTTCATCATACAGACAGGGCAGGGTACGGCCTGAACAGATGGGAAAATGTGGGTCTTACACAGTTTGCCCAGGCACGTCTCGTGCTACTGCTTTCCACTGTCGATCATTGAGCTGTGCTCAGCAGACGCAGCATTCTGAGTTGATAGCATCAAGTCAGATAATACTGGTTAACTTAGACCGACAGCAGCCTGGCCTGCAGGGCGGGAACCTCTAGGTTGTAGAACCTTATAAATGTAGACGGGGAGGCCCAGCCTGCCGCCGTACAAATATCTTGCAAGGCAATCCCACTTGACCAGGCCCACGAAGAGGCCACGCCTCTCGTGGAGTGCGCTCTGACACCCAGCGGGCACTGCATGCCCTTGGAGGCATATGCCAGCGCTATAGCGTCAACTATCCATCTGGATAGTGTTGTGGCAGTTTAATTCACTAAACAATCATCTTTGGCGTAAGAGACAGTCTGGAATCAAATGATCATTAAAAAGTAATTTATTGTCTTGCAAGAGGCCCAATTGCCACACAGAGGTAGACAGTACAGTCTGTGAAACAAGTGCGACTAGGAGGGAGGGGCAGGCCAGTCTTTATACTCTGTTATTGTTATCTTCCAAGGTTCTTTAAACTCCAGAGATGGATAAGACACCACCAGTGATCCTATTATACTGAACTTTAGTTTAGCTTAACTTACAGCCTGCAAGTCCTAAATTGGACAGCCCTTTGACCTTAGGGGTCAGGGCTTCAGCCTTCAAAGCTCTCCCCCTCTTTCTCCTGCCTCACAGAAGTTCCACATCAATCATTATATCACATAGTCAGCAACACACATAGTAGTCAATCTAGTGTATGTTAATGAAAATCAAAGTAAGTAATGAAAATCAAAAATCTCCCATTACACTCCTCCCTTTTTATCATTCATTGATAATTGTTTCATCAAAAACACTCACACAGTACTAATAATCATAATGAAACGTACCAAGTTCAAGTCTTACATCACACTTATACTTCTCATTTCTCAATTTCATATAACTGATCATACTCTTAAACTTAGTAGACAAAAAGATTCAAATTAAAACTATTAGGCAAAAACATTAGAATTAAAACTAGTTTGAAAAAAGATTAAAATGAAATAAGCTCAGGTTATTTTTTCAGGGATAGACCCTTAATTTTACAGCAAGCAGATAAAGGTTTATTCTGAAACCGGGCTAGACGAACAAGCTCTGTCATTGCATCCCCAACACTATAGGTCGGACCCTCAGTCATTACAGTATAAACAAGAAAAAGTTGGATTAATATTTAGTAGGAAAACAAAACATGCTATAAAAACACAGATAAAGTAGATAGGAAAACTCCTCATATTCAAACCCTGTCCTTGTATGCCATCTCGTAACACGGATGGCTACTGCTTTTAACCCTCTTTACATATCATCATCGTTCTAAAAAATAAAAACATCAGAAAAATTCAACAAAAATGAAATAAGAAAAATAAAAACATAAACAGAAAACATAAAGAAAACATTCATTTACCACATGTTACTATAGCTTCCGCTATCAGTATCAAAGTCACATTTTGTTCACCAGTTTCATCATCAGAATGGACTGTCATTTTCGCCAATTGAACATTCATTCCCGCACTCATATTCACCCATGAATAACAAAATTATCAGAATAACACATACAATCATAACCTATACATTCAGCCTTTTCCATTAATCCACGCCCATCCACATATTTCCTAACCATTTTTTGTTAACTTTTAATTCCATCGGGCAATGGTTTTACTTAGTAAGCTCTATTTAATACCCTATTTAATAAAATCTAACCCTAAGAGTCATCATTGAATAGATTTTCTACTTTCCCTGAAAACATTTGCACCAATCAAATCATTAGATCCATATCAATACTAAGCCCTAGTTTGATTTAATCAAATAAAATCATCAAAATCATCACAAAACAAATTATTCTGCTAAACTTAAACCATTAGTTGGTCCACATCCTCCTCCAGGTGTGTTGATCATCTCGTTCGCCCCATGGACATTCCGTCTTCACCAATATGACACTTTGCGTGCCGTTGCAATGGGCTTTCCCTCGCTGGCAAAGGAGGTACGTTACTAGCACGTCCTTGATCCCTCACTGCCCTCCGCGTCGGCGCGTGGGGTTGCTGAGGTTGGTTGGTGTAGTCTAAGGTGAGAGGCGTGGACCAAGGTGTCACCCTCTCCAACCACTTTCTGATCCTTACAAGATTTTCCCTTAGATCCTGACCGCACCTCCACTGGAATGAACCATTTCCTGCCTGCTGTCACCTGTGAATGCATACCCTAGCTATTTTATTATTGACCGCTTGTCTAGCCGGTCGTCCCTTTTGGTGTGACCTGTGGAATCAACCGCCTGAAACATATTGTCACCAGATAATTTTGCTCACTGAATAGCACTCAGGGTCCTTGTTTTACCTGAAAAACACTCAACCCACTTTGCTCATGTCAACAAAACAATATTTCTACATTTGGAACAGAATCAGTTCTGTTCGACACAATCCATCCTGACATTCTGCCCTGTATCAAAAGTCTGCATGCTCTGTAAAGAAAAACAAATGTCGAGGTTACTGTCAGATTGGAAAGTACGTAGTTTCTTTTGTCTGCGGTGCTGCCGCGGCCTTCGCTGCCGCATCTGCCCTGGCGTTCCCTGTTCAAACAGTCCCTGTTATTAGCACACACATACAACACTCTTGTTAGGGAGAAGAATGACCCCAGTTAAACCCAGTGTCCTCCCAACATTTATTGTCCCACCTGTGCGATTGCATTCAGCAAATGTGAACCCCTTGGTATGGCAATTGTTACCATCCCCCTTTTGATGCATGATCCAACATTACATTCTTCACTCCAAGCCACAATCTCATCTTCTTATCGAAGTATTTGAAGGACAGCGGCCCTCAGTTTCACCGCATATCCTGCCTTTCAGACCTGTTGTTTGGTCTCTTAAGTCAGTCATCAACAAACATTTTCCAATGTCAAAGTCATCAATTGTTTCTATCAGGTCAGGTCGTGGTGTACAGACTTGGTCAGTATCAGTCAAACAACATTCTCCTTCTTTGTTCAGTTCACAATATTCATAAATGTGAAGGGCTCTCTGGATAAGTTGATATTGCCTTCGCCAATGTGTCACTTTTGTTGTTGCCATCAAATCATAATGGATGACGATCTGCAACTTCACAGTTCAGATTTACATAAATACTTAAACTGATCCAGAAAGTAATTCAAATCAACACCATAAATGTCAAAAATAATTACTGCCAGACAGAGCTTGATGACTAATCACCTTACAGATTGCCCCGTGTTCTGTATTGTCTTTTCATCAGATTTTTGGCTTCTTTAAAATTTGTCATTTGCCTTAACGGAATAGCTCCCCTAAACAAACACATACCAAACATGAATTAACACTCATAAAACATACAATGCTGTCACCGCCAAACAAACACACACGCATACCTGACTATTAACCGCTCATATTCTCATATTAATTAATTTGTTACATTTATATAGCGCTTTTTCTGAGACCTCAAAGCGCTTTACATAGAAGGGGGGAATCTCCTCAACCACCACCAATGTGCAGCATCCACTTGGATGATGCGACGGCAGCCATATTGCGCCAGAACGCTCACCACACACCAGCTTACTGGTGTAGAGGAGACAGGGATGAAGCCAATCATTATATGGGGATGATTAGGAGGCCATGATGGACAGAGGCCAAGGGGCAAATTTGGCCAGGATGCCGGGGTTACACCCCTACTCTTTTTCGAAGGACATCCTGGCATTTTTAATGACCACAGAGAGTCAGGACCTCGGTTTAACGTCTCATCCGAAGGACGGTGCTCTTTTGACAGTATAGTGTCCCAGTCACTACACTGGGGTGTTAGGACCCACACAGACCACAGGGTGAGCACCCCCTGCTGGCCTCACTAACACCTCTTCCAGCAGCAACCTGGTTTTTCCCAGGAGGTCTCCCATCCAGGTACTAACCAGGCTCAGCCCTGCTTAGCTTCAGTGGGCAACCAGTCTTGGGCTACAGGGTGATATGGCTGCTGGATATATTCATATCTTTTGGTGTTTACTCTAAACATATTTACATTTTTAATAAGATTTTAAACTTCTCATTTTCCTGTAGCTTTGATCTAATTTTACATTGTCTCTTAACCAGTTTCAAAGCACGTCTGTTCATTATTTTCATTTTCTCTTAGAAAAGTCAGCTGGGTTGTTTTTGTTCATTATCATTATTTTGCTTCAGCTTGCTTTATCAGGCCGATAACAGAAAGACAGACAGAGTACCCTTCCTCCACTCAGCAGTCTCTCTCACTATAAACAAATAATCTTTTCAACAGCCCCCTAAGACTGTAACTAAATAAATCATAGTCTAGAACCCTTAATAGTTCACAAATTTTAAAATACAAATGTTTAACTCAAATTAGTACCATTACAACAATCTAAAATACATTATGCTATGAGCATTTCTAAGGTTATCTTTAGTTTAAATACTCAATTCACCTAACCTTTGTTATCCAGAAATTTCTCTTAACTCATCACAAGCTGTCTTCATCTTTAGCCACCAACATGTCTAATGACCTTCAGGAGTTAAAACTATCTTACAGACATATTATTTCAATATCAACACTTCTATAGTTTTTTCCCTTGCCCATAAGGCAACCAGCATCATGTTCCTGACATTAATTAAGTTTTGTTACTGTCTCCACAACAAATAATGACAGTCCCCTCATGGTCTCAGCTGGCTCTTGAAAGCCCATTCCCATTAGCTCTTAATCTATCATTTTCTTCTCTTCAGGGTGTTGTCCCCTGGCATAGTTGCAGACACTTGTCATAATGAAAAACAAGCCATACAATGAATGCGGTTTTTCTGGTGAGTGGTATATAGAGGAACTCACATTTTCTGGGTCAGCCGTGCCGTAACTCCTCACAGCCCATCCGTCCTCTCAGTGATCTGCTGATGCTGCTGGCCTCACAGTCACCTGCTCAACTCTAATGCCTTTCTCACATAAAAACACCTCCCCATTATGGAGATGCCCAGTGTTTGTGGCGTGACTTCCCCTGTCTTAGGTTGACCTTTGGCCAAAAGATCTTACCCGTCTTTGGGGTAAGCACTTCGTACACACTTGGTTACCGCTCTTTCCCATCACGAAATCAGTTTTCCCCAACAGACTCAGTTGTTTTCTGGAGCTTAGGAAAGGCACATTCAAGAGTCACCAGAGCACTCTGGACTGCCTAATAGTGTTAACACAGGGAGACAGGTTAATAACAACAGTATTTAATCACAAAAATCTGTTAAATCTGTCCGAATCAGCAAAATCTCAGTGAATTTTAATCACATCCGTCTATTCAGTGTACTGTTACATCTGTAGCCGGAACCATTAGCCCTGTTTCATGGTGGAGGCTAAAATGAGATAAAGAAGTTACTGGTCCTGAATTAAACTAGTCAAAAACGTCCCTTCTATCGTTTAAGACTTCTTTAAAGTCATTCAGTTTTACTTTTAAAACATTTACAAACTTCCCTTCAAATGTATGAAAGGCCTGTAGCATGATTTCTTTTAACATCTCCATGTCTGTGGTTTTCAACTAAAACACTGTGCCTTACTATAAATAGCTTATTATCATTTATGACACAGGCTCAGATAACAGCTTTTAGCTAACATTGACTGAGAGAGAGACCCTGAAGCATTTAGGACTGGTACACTGCACTCTCATAAACTTCTAAAATCAAACTTTATCTACCATCTTTTAACTCTAGCCCAGCGTTAGGCATCTTTGCCAGAATTTACATGTATTTTCAAATAAACATAATTCTTATATTTGTCCTTTGCCCACATCAGGGAATTTAGACATTACAAATTTCCACTCAGATCGTGTCTCTGTCGCGCTGGCCGTTTCAGCCACAGCACACACCAGATTCAGATAAGCAAACTGTTTCAGCCAATCACAAGCTTATCTTCTTAAAGCAAAACATCAGCTCCTAGTTCTTTCATGGTCAACACTATTCCATCCACGTTCAAAACACTTAACAATCTGTTTGTTTAATCAGATGCCTTTCTACACATTTTACATTTAGCAACCTGTATTCCTCAATTCACTAGCTCTTTCCTTCAAAAGGATTCCCGACTTAAATCTTTCAACCTTCTTTTAACCTTCAATCTTCTTACGACTTCCATCTATCCACTTTCCTTTAACTTTCTTTTCTACCTCACTTACTCGTACGTTCTTTTCACTTTCTTTAACACTGCGTTCACATTCTTAGTTCTTTCTCAGACTACTTTCAAACACACATTAATACACGTCACTTTCACATTATCACTTTCTTTTCTGAGTGTCCATTTACAATTACGGGCTAAATGGCCCTGCTGACCACAATTAAAACACTCTTTTTGCCTATAGTTTGATCATTGAGCTTTCAAACGGCTCCAACTTACTGCACACCCTTGAAGCAGTGTGTCCCAATCAGGAATGTAAACAGAGCCACTGATAAGCAGTTCTCTGTATTCTTTTACAGTCCACCAGTGGCAGATTCAATCACATAGCCGAATCATAATCTTCATCATTATCATTGGCAGCATTAATTTTCTCTTCATAAAGTATAAAATTTGTGCTATATGCCATCAATTTAATTAAAACAAATCCAAATTAATGTTATCATTATTTTCTCATTTCTCAATCCCTAAAATGCACAGACAGCCATTATAGCTGCCTCCTCCTTCAACTCTTGTTACGAAAATTCTCTAGACATCATTATTTTACCAATAAAATATATAATTGTTCCCCATTCTGCTTAATAAACCTTTGTTCACTTAATTTGACTTACATGCATTTTGCCCATATGTTTCTTCATTGCACAGTATACCGGTGTGCAGTATTTACTATTAGATGTCCCCATAATGGCTGTTATTTTCCTTCTTTCACTATTGCCTGTGGATTTTACTTCAGCGCGCTTACTCTAATTTTCACCGGAAATCAGGAAAGGTTTGGAATTAATTTCTGCTTACTTTCAATTTCTTTCCCTGGAATTCCTCCAGCGATCAATTATTTCAGCCCCTATTAATTTCAATAACGAGTACTCGGCTTTGGTCCGGACAATGTCTTGACCTCCTCTAGGTCTCAATTTCCTCGCCCCTTTTAAAGCCTCTTCTTTTCCTCGTACCACAGTTCTAGCTTCAGTTCTTAAATACAGCCATTATGGTTTATCCACAAAATTTTCTTTTCAAAATCCCCAAATGAAAAATAAATTTGCTGTCTCTTACCCAAGATTTTCTGTTGCCTCCTGGATTCTTTCTGATTCCAGTGGAGTTCCTCCTGGCCCTGATAGCAGTTGGCTCTTCTCTCTCAATTCTGCGAGGTAAGACTAAAGCCTGGTGCTTCAGGATGATCAGTCGTCAATCCGCTTTACTCAGGGCCAGAAGAAACTGCCATGGAATCCCAACTTCTGACACCAATTGTTGTGGCAGTTTAATTCACTAAACAATCATCTTTGGCGTAAGAGACAGTCTGGAATCAAATGATCATTAAAAAGTAATTTATTGTCTTGCAAGAGGCCCAATTGCCACACAGAGGTAGACAGTACAGTCTGTGAAACAAGTGCGACTAGGAGGGAGGGGCAGGCCAGTCTTTATACTCTGTTATTGTTATCTTCCAAGGTTCTTTAAACTCCAGAGATGGATAAGACACCACCAGTGATCCTATTATACTGAACTTTAGTTTAGCTTAACTTACAGCCTTCAAGTCCTAAATTGGACAGCCCTTTGACCTTAGGGGTCAGGGCTTCAGCCTTCAAAGCTCTCCCCCTCTTTCTCCTGCCTCACAGAAGTTCCACATCAATCATTATATCACATAGTCAGCAACACACATAGTAGTCAATCTAGTGTATGTTAATGAAAATCAAAGTAAGTAATGAAAATCAAAAATCTCCCATTACAATAGGCTCTGTTTCGACGCGGCTAGTCCCTTAGAACGCCCGCTAAACGAAACAAAGATCTGCTCCGTCTGTCTGAAGACAGACGAGCGAGACACATAAGCTCGTAATGCCCTGACCGGGCAAAGGAGGCCCGCGTCCCTTTCCTCATCAGGGACTGGTAGGGCTGACAGGGAGATAACCTGCGCCCTAAACGGTGTGTTGAGGGATTTCGGAACATAACCGTGCTTAGGTTTGAGTATAACTTTTGAGTCATTAGGCCCAAATTCCATGCACGTCGCGCTCACAGAGAGCGCGTGTAAGTCCCCTATGCGCTTCACTGAAGCGAGAGCCAGCAGAAACACAGTCTTGAAAGACAGATGTTTCAGATCAATTGACTGTAAAGGCTCGAATGGTGCACCTTTCATGGCTTCCAGAACCGTAGAAAGGTCCCATACGGGGACTGAGGGGGGTCTGGGAGGATTCAGTCTCTTAGCTCCTCTAAGGAAGCGGATGACTAACTCGTTCCTTCCTATTGACTGACCAAGCGTTGTTCCTGAGAACGCTGCTATAGCCGCCACATAAACTTTGAGCATGGAAGGGGCCCTGCCCTTATCCAACAGCTCTTGTAGGAAGGAAAGCACCTCCGTCACTCCACAGTCTGTGGGTGACACGCCACGGGCTGTGCACCAGCCCGAAAACACTGACCATTTCGAGGAGTAGAGCCGTCTTGTAGACGGAGCTCTAGCCTGCGTGATCGTGTTTAATACTCCTTTAGGGAGTCCAACATGTACCCGTTGATGGCCCAGACATGAAGGGACCACAATTCCGGGTGAGGATGCCAGATCGAGCCGTGGGCCTGAGAGAGGAGGTCTCTCCTCACTGGTACTGGCCACGGGGCAGTGCTTGCTAACTGCATCACGACTGGGAACCAAGGTTGGTTTTCCCAGAATGGTGCCACCAGCAGTACTGAGCATCCTTCTTCCCTGATCCGTTCTATCACCTGAGGCAGGAGAGAGACGGGGGGAAAAGCATAAAGCGGGCGGCGGGGCCACACATGAGCCAGCGCGTCCCTGCTCTTGGAGAAAAATTCCGGACAGTGAGCGTTTTCTTGAGACGCGAACAGGTCTACTTCCGCTCTGCCGAATTTCTTCCACAGCAGTTGGACTGTCTGTGGGTGTAAAGACCATTCGCCTGCCGGAACATTGTTCCTGGACAGTCTGTCTGGTCCTATATTCAGGATCCCTGGCACGTGCGCTGCTCTGAGCGAGCGCAGGTTGCGCTGAGCCCATACCAGGAGGCGTTCTGCTAGCCTGTACAGGTTCCTGGACCTGAGGCCGCCCTGGCGATTTATGTAGGACACCACAGACACGTTGTCCGAGCGGACCAGGACGTGGCGTCCTTTTATTTGGGGACAAAAACGCGTCAGCGCGTTGTCTACTGCCAGCATTTCGAGGCAGTTTATGTGCAGGAGCTCCTCCCGTTCCGACCACTGGCCGAAGAACGGTCTGCCCTCGAGCAGCGCTCCCCATCCCGAGGTGGACGCGTCCGTGGACACCACTTTCACCCTCGAGGAAGTCCCCAGGCTTACACCTGACTGGTACCAGTCGTTTGCTCTCCAAGGTTTCAGAGCTGTGACGCACTTCTGATTGACCTTGAGGCGAATCAAACCGGATGCCCACGCTTGGCGTGGGACTCGCGCTTTCAGCCAAAACTGCAGCGGGCTCATGCGGAGCAGGCCCAGCTGGAGTACTGATGATGCTGAGGCCATGAGACCCAGCATCTTCTGAAATTTCTTGAGCGGGACAGACGCGCCGCAGCGGAACGAGTTCGCTGTGCGTTGAATGTCTACCGCGCGCTGTGGCATTAGTCGCGCTATCATGGACAGCGAGTCCAACTCTGTGCCCAGGAAAGATATCTTCTGACTGGGTGACAGAGAGCTCTTCGCCCAATTGACACTGAGACCCAAATTCTCGAGGTGATCGAGTAAAACGGTCGTGTGTTCTATGAGCACTGAGCACGATTGCGCTAGAATCAGCCAATCGTCCAAATAGTTCAGTACTGAGCACTGAGCGCGATTGCGCTAGAATCAGCCAATCGTCCAAATAGTTCAGCGCCGCATCCATGCACTTCGTAAATGTACGGGGTGCCAGGGATAAGCCGAACGGCAGGACTGTGTACTGATATGCCTGGCCCTCGAAGGCGAATCTCAAATATCGCCTGTGACGTGACGCTATCTGTATTTGAAAATATAGCTTTCGCTTTCAGATCTATTGACACAAACCAATCTCCTTGGCGAACCTGCGCGAGGATTTGTCTGGTCGTGAGCATCCTGAACCGTCGCTTCACAAGCACTCTGTTCAGTTGCCTTAGATCTAGTATGGGTCTGAGACCCCCGTCTTTTTTCGGTACCAGGAAGTATCTGCTGTATAGCCCTCCTTCGCGCTGAACTTGAGAGAGAGGCTCTATGGCCCCTTTGTTCAATAGTTTCGCCACTTCGGCTCGAAGTAAATGTGCTACTTCTGCTTTTACCGTGGTCTCGACGCGCGCCGCATTGCGGCGAGGGCGCTGGCGAAACTGTAGCGAATAGCCTCTGTTTATAATGTCCAGCACCCACTTCGAAACCCCGGGCAGCTTTGCCCATGCGTCTGCATGAATAGCTAGGGGTTGAATACGAAGCGCGCTCCGCTCGCTCAGCGATGGAGAAGCTTCGGCGTGCTGCAACACAAGCGTCGTGCTCGTGACATTTGAGGCATGGTGCGCGCTGATAACAGCGGGCAGATTGCCCGCGCTCGACTCCTCTGCGGCGGTCAACCGCGAGGGGGAGGGCTGGGCGGTTCCCGTAGGAACTGTCATGTCTATGTGTGGATGTGGGCGCGGGACAGCGGGCACACTTATCACACCGAAAGCATTGTTCGCTTGAGTGAAGCGAATGCACGCTGGTTTCGTTTTTACAGAAACCGTGAGACATGCATAACGTGGCGTTAGTGGGCACTGGGTAGTGGGCACATTCACCATGTTTGAAGCGCAACCGATCTGAGTCGGTTTTATGTGCGCGAGCCCTGTGTGACAGGCTGTGCTTGTGTGTAGAGATGGGCACTGGGCAGTGGGCATTCTTACTACACATGAGACACCATCGGCCGTGGCCGGGACACCAGAAAATACACTCTTTTGGGGATTTATCTGGGTAGCCGTGAAAACGACATTTGTGTGCAGGCAAGCGGGTGACAGAACCGGCTTGTTGGCTGCAGAAAACACTGGAACAGTCACATTTGCTGGAACTGGACAAGCGAATAGCTTTGGTGTGAGTCCGGCCGCAGCGGGACTTGAACACCGTCGTTTTCCTAGGCGTGCTAGGACGACTTCGGGGCCTCAGGCTTTACCGCAATCCTAGGTCGCGGACCACGCACGGCGGGGCGGCGACCGGATGAGCGGGAGCGCGGTCTCGCGCTTCGGGCCTGGCGGCGCTGCGAAGTGGCGGCAGTGGACGGTGGCTGGGGCTGTGAGCTCTGTGCAGACAGTTTCGCACGGCCTGCTGCAGAGCTGGAGCGCTTCGGGAGGAAGTGCTTCATAGCCTGTGACGCTTTCTGTACCTCTGCGAATCTCTCCGCAAAATCCTTGACGGAGGATCCAAAGAGGCCCGTGGTGGAAAGCGGGGCGTCGAGGAACGCGGTGCGCTCGGACTCGGCCATTTCCGAGAGCGTCAGCCAGAGGTGTCTCTCGGTCACAGTGAGAGAGGCCATATTCCGTCCAATGGCCTGCTCCTTAAGTCCGGCACGCAGATCGCGTCAGGTCCTTCCTCGTCCAGCTTACGGAGGAGATCGGCCTGGAAGATCTGTAACGTGGTCATGGTGTGCAGCGCTGATGCAGCTTGCCCGGTGGCGGCGAAAGCGCGGCGGAGCAGGCTTGACGTCGTGCGGCAAGCTTTAGAGGGTAGGGCCAGCTTAGCACGCCGTCCAGCGGAGGGCGGACATAAGTGGGCCGCTATCGCCTCTTCGACCGGCGGCAGCGAAAGGTATCCCCTGTTCTTGGCATCGTCAATTGCAGAGAATGCCAAAGAGACAGCAGGACGCACTCTAGCTGAATAGGGGGCGTTCCATGACTTAGCGACTTCTTCGTGTAGCTCAGGAAGAAAAGGCGCTGGTCTGGACGCAGGCGAAGCGCGCTCCCCAGGCAGGAAAAAGCCATCCAGACGGTTGTGAGCGGGCTGCTCGGGCGAAGACCACTCGAGGCCGAGGCTCGCCGCGGCCTGTGCGAGTACTCGCATGAGCTCCGTCTCGATGGACGCTCTCTTGCCTGACGGTGTGTGGGCAGGGGGCGCGGGGTCCTCAGAGCCCGCCCAATCCTCACTGCCTGACACCAGGATAGAGCAGGAATCATCCTCTCCCAGCAGGGCTTCCTCGTCAGCGATGTCGACGGAAGCGGCGGCAGACGGCGGCCGCTGTCCGTCAGGAAGAGAGGCTGATGAAGCCGGAGAAGCAAGCGGGCGAACCGGCGAGCTTTGGCGGCTGGGGGAAGGTTCCGGGACCCGCTGGGCACGGCGCTTCTTACGGCGCGATGCCGCGGTGGGCGGGGGAGCAGTCTCAGTGAAGAAGGCCAGGCGAGTCCTCAGAGTCGCAATAGTCATCAGCTCGCAGTGAGGGCAGCCGCCGTCAGCGAGCGCTGCATGTTCCTCACCCAGGCAGGAAACGCAAACCACGTGGCGGTCCCCGTCGCTGAGTGTGGCTCTGCACGAGCCGCAGGAAGGCATCTTGAAAAAGACGCTAGCTCTTTTAGAATGTGTGTCGCGGCGGCGACACACACACACACAGAGTACAGAGTAGTGAAAAGGATATAAGCGCCGGAAAGCGCAGCAGGAAGGCAGGAAGGCGGCGCGGCCAGCGACTTCAGTGACTCGTCCCGCTGAAGGTGCTCTCTCTCAGACGTCGCGGCTTCTTCTCCAGCTCCAGCGATGCGTATGCTTCGCTTGAAGGATGAAAAATCAGATAATAGCTGCCTGCGAGCGGTATTTATAGGCCTAGACCACGCCCGTTTCGGCGGGACGTGACGCAGCGGGCGCGAAGCACCCTGATTGGGTCTGGCGTCACGGCAGGCCTCGCTCGATAGGCTGCTGCAGTTGCCGCAGAGCAGCCAATAGGCGCGCGAGCTGCCTCGCCTATGTCTGCATGCTGCCGCAACGCGTTTTGCATTATCTAAAATTAAGGATAATTTTTGGCTTCAATATCTCGCGGAAAAAGGATTTTCCCCTAGCGTAAGATATCTTACGCAGTACGAGAGACCTCTCGTAAGAGAACCATTATAAGAACGCTTAAAGGGATAGTTCACCCAAAAATGAAAATTCTGTCATCATTTTCTCACCCTTATTTTGTCCCAAACCTGTGTGAGTTTCTTTCTTCTGATGAACACAAAAGATGATATTATGAAGAATGTTGGTAAACATACAGTTGATGGACCCCATTGACTGATATAGATTTTTTTCTCCTACTATGGAAGTCAGTGGGGTCCATCAACTGTCTGGTTGCCAACATGCTTCAAAATATCTTATTTTGTGTTCAACAGAAGAGAGAAACTCATACAGGTTTGGGACAAAATGAGGGTGAATAAATGATGACAGAATTTTCTTTTTCCTTCTGCAATGGCAGTCTTTTGTACTGTATGACTTGGCTGATGCAAGACCATTGGTTGCACAATCCTGTTGTTCAGATTAATTTCTCTCCATATATCGGCCTGTGCCAATGGTTTACCTTTTGCGCTATGATAATCATTTTGTTCCCATGTTTTCATGTTTTCCACAAAACCCAAATATACATAATCACTATCTGTAATCAGTTTACTGTCTTTATGGCTATGCTCAACCATATGCTTTAACGCCTGAGCAACAGCCATACAATCTACCTTTTTGTTTGTAGATTATCTTACCTTTAAGTTTGACTATAAATCCCCACCATGTCCCGTAACAGATTTTTGACTGGTTTATGTCAGTTTTTTCTTTCTTTGGGTTTTTTTCGTTTCTGAATTCTTTCTGGTTATCACTTATTATTAATCTGTTCCATTTAGCCCAAGTAAAGACCTCTCTTGAACTCACATGAACTCTCTTATCTTCACTCACAAGATTTTTTGCTTCTCTGGCCAGTAATCCAATACCCTAACCTTTTGCTAAAACAATTATTGTTTTTTTCAGCTACTAATGCTTTATATCTAATACATTTTTTGCTATTGTAGCTAAGATGTCCACGGCTGCCATGTTTTCATGTTTTCTTTGATTAGCTGGCTTTTCATGAGAAATGAACATAACAGGTAATTTTGAATTTCCCTCATTATATATAACAACTTCCATTTCCTCAGCGGTGTTGTCTATTTTGACTATTAGGTTCCTTTCAGGATCCCTGCGGACAATTCTTCCTGATCCTAATGCCATATCAATTATTTCACATTTCGTTTGCTCAAGCTTTGCATTCCATTGGAAATTATCTCCCGTTGTTGCTTTATATAGTACTTTCGCTTTTGCACTATGTGCTGGAACTAAATCTCTTATAAAATTCAGTCTTCCTAATAGGCTTTGCAACTGTTTTAAGCTCTCAATTGGCTTTTCTTTTAACTCGAGTAGTTTATCATCTGTTGATTTGGTTATGCCTCTATCTGTTCCTTCAGGTCGACTGTTTCATCCATCTGATTTTAGTACTAGGAATTTCTTTTTTTTTAAACTATTTCTCTAACGAAGGTCGCATCTTTTAAATACATTAAACTAGAGCTATCTACTATGCAATTTATTCCTTCCCAGATATCTGGGGTGGTGGTGGCGCAATGGATAAGACACATGCCTTTGGTGTGAGAGACCCGGGTTCGAATCCACTGTGAGACACCAATGTGTCCCTGAGCAAGACACTTAACCCCTAGTTGCTCCAGAGGCGTGCGACCTCTGACATATATAGCAATTGTAAGTCGCTTTGGATAAAAGCATCAGCTAAATGAATAAATGTAAATGTAAATATCTATCTCTGGTCACTGGTTTCATATCATTACTGAAACCATAAACACGATATTTACCTTCCAGTTTTATAGCTCCGGGAAGGACTTCTGTTACACTACCCACATAGCAAAATTGGTTTGGCCCAGTGATGGGCCACACAATCTACTTTCACTTGGCCCAAATACAGCAATGAATTACGGTACATGACTGGACCAGGTCTGGTTGCCAGAACTTGGGCCACATATGGCCCATGGCATAGCCATATCTCAGCTAAATGTATGACTATAGCTGGCCCTATTCTGGTCCTTTTTAGGACCAAACAATTGATTCTACATGTCAGCCTCAACTAAACCTTGATCTAGCCACTTTATACACACCCCTTGGGCCAAATGAAAAATGCCAGAAAAACAACAGTATTCTTAACAAATATTAATTTTTTCACATTTAAACGAAACAATTAGCAAAAAAAATGACATGAGGCATTGTGCACACTTCAACATCTGATTCAGTTCATGAACAAGAGGCACTGTGCACCAAGTCGCAAGTCGGTTAACCTGTTGTACTCTCCTGACGCTCTTTTCTCTTCATCCTTTCTCTTCTGCCACCATCCCTATCCGGGGCCAGATATAGCCATCTCTTAATGGTGGAATCGATTTCCTTTTCTGTGGCCGCAGACGTCAGGTGGTTACACCTCACAGCCGCTGAAACATATGGCGCTTTTCCACTACACAGTACCAGCTCGCCTCAGCTCGCCTCGCCTCGGCTCTGTTTGGTTTTCCACTGTGTAAAAGTTGTACCTGTACCTGCTTCCAGGTACTTTTTTTCGTACCACCTCCGGCGAGGTTCTAAGCGAGCTGAGGCGAGCTGAGGCGATACTAAAATGTGACGTGAAAACAAGACAGACTGCTGATTGGTCAGAGAGAATCGTCAATATTCACCGCGTCATCATTGCACGCGCCAGACGAAGTATCCTGAATAAAAAACAGCAAAAACAAAAACAAAAACATCCAAAAACAGCATACACTCGATTTCCTCCATTGTCCTGTGTGTGTGGGTAGCGGGTGTGTCTCGCGCGTCTCGCGTAAAAGATTACGTCACGGAAGTTTCCTGCGGCGTCGCTATGACGACCAGGTACTATTGTGGAGGTACTATCTGCAATGGAAAACGGAGCGAAAAGCGAGCCGAGCCAAGCCGAGGCGAGTCGAGTCGAGTCAAGCTGGTACTGGTAATGGAAAAACGCCAATACATGGTCTGAAATTAGTTTCTGTATAAAAAAAATATGGCTATTGGATTTTAAAGGGATAGTTCACTTTAAAATGAAAATTCTGTCACCATATACTCACCCTCAAGTTGTTTCAACCCTGTATGCTGGCATTCTTCAAAATATCTTCCATTGTGTTCAGCACAAGAAAGAAATTCATACAGGGTTGAAATAACTTGAGGGTGAGTATATGATGACAGAATTTTCATTTTAAAGTGAACTATCCCTTTAAAGGACAATTACATTAAAACTGAACACAGACATTATGTAACATCTACACAGAGACTGTAAATTGATGCAGATCAGTAGTGAGTCTGGCACCATCTTCCTACCAGGTTCCAGTATGACTCCAGGAGAAATCCAGTCTAAGCAGTTGCTTTTTACGGAGTCATGTGCAATTCAATAAGGACAGATATATGACTGCACTTTTCTTTTCTTTTTTTATCTCGGCCTTAGTGCAATGCTATGATTGGTTCAACACAATTTTCTCAGCAGAAAATAATAAGGACATTATGAATCATGTGAACCAGTCATATCATGTACGTCTACACTTTCAACTTAAACTGGTCTATGTATGTATAGATCACACCAGAATGTCCCGGGTTCGGTTTTGGGTTTTGCGTGTCCTTTTTACACAGTTGTAATTGTTATTTAAGAACAGAGTAAAATTATGTATCATGTACTTACTATAGTGTTAGTATTAAGTTTTGGTTTAAAGTTACTGCATGTAACTATTCATAATTCACTGTTATTATTACAGTAAGTACATGTAACATGTAGCAACGACACTGTAAAATAAAGAATAACAGAATTGTTTTTCTTCTCTCCCCCCATCTACCTCCTCTACATATACCTTCTTCATGTCCCCTCCTCTCATCTTTTTCTTTCCCCATCCCCCAATTTATCCACTGTGATGACGAACCTATGTGATTGACGTCATCACCATTTCAGTATGTCTTTGTGAGTGTTAAATGTTGCTATATTTAGTCTGTCAAGTACATTAAGCGCTTTGTTTACATTTTATTTCTGCATCCCGTATAATTGGCTATGGACGTTTGCAACTCCACAATTCATACATTCATTAACATCATGCAAGTTCAATTTCTTTGTTTACTGTTAGCACTTGCTGAAATGTAATAAATCACAAGGAGTCTAATGGTTTTACAGACTGTTTATTGGTAATTTAAACGATACAGCTTTGTGGTATTGTTTGTGCTTACCCGTCGATTTCTGCTCTGCTCTGCTCATTCCGGTAGCGCGCGTAACCCGGAACGCGCTTATAATAGCAGCGGTCATACCATTTTTCACAACTGGGGGGAGGCAACCTAGGTGTGCATTGTGATGTTTGTTCTGTTTAATGTTTAATGTATGTTTGTAACATTACTTTGCTTAAGCTGCACTAATTGTATTTATTCGACTGAGTAAGATGAGGTTGTTTTAATGTCATTGTTGTAATGATATTATTGAAACAAAGGTTACCCTGTGCAAATGGTACTTCCCATTTCCGTTTGGCGGGAAGTTTGTGTATTTAACCAGAGTGTTCCTTGATTGAAGGAGGGTTGGTGGTTTGCTCTGTTACAAGAATACAACATTACGGTCTATTGTTGATAGAGAGCTGTTTCAGCAATTTTCCTTTGTGTTTAATGTGCAAAGGTTATAGTGCTGCTTCATTAGCATTCATCATGTTTTTTTTTTTGTTTTTTTTCATTATTAATTTGTACTTTGCATGGATTATCTTTGGATAATTAATAAATTATCTATTTCCCACCGAAAATCATCTTGTCATGCCATACCTTCCTAACTCCTCTCTAACTCTCGGACTACAGCACCTGGCTTTGGACAGTCACAAAGGCAGTCCTTTGCGACACATGGTGGCAGCGGTGCTTCCAGGCCATTAGGAGGTTGGTCTACAAGGAATGGTGGTGGCATCTTTTTTTTTCCCCCATTATTTTTGTGGCATGAAGAGACATTTTTTTTTATAATGCCACCAAAGAAAGGTGAGGCGCTAAAGGATACGGCAAGGATTGTAAAACCTAATGTGGATGTTTTAGATCCTGACCAATCGGGAAGAGTCGAGGTCAGTGATCAGGAAACAGAAATAGCTGAGAGGAGGACTGATCCAGTCAAAGATGTTCTGCAGACATTCTTGCAAAGACAACAACAAAGAGATGAGCGCTGGGAGAAAGAGTCACAACGTCAAGAGCACAGATGGCGGACACTCCAGCACCAGTTTTCACAAATGCAGTCTGAAGTACATCAGCAAAGGCAAGAGCGACAGTCACAGGGAGGAGTGACAGTTCCACATACCCTACCATCAGCTGAAAGACAGTATTCTCCACCAAGCATTCATCCACATCGGCAGAATCTACAGGTTGACCATGACAGTGCATCGACATCATCTCAGGTACATGACGGTGCAGCACATCGGCAAAGATCTTCATTGCCAAGTTATGAAAGTCCAAGAATGCTACCATGGAATGATGAAGAGGATTTAGAGCATTACTTGACGACATTTGAACGCATCGCTAATGCATGCAGATGGCCCAGACAGGATTGGGCGTTACATCTTCTACCTCTCCTTACAGGCAAAGCGAGGGCAGCCTATGTGGCCATGGAACCTGAGGAGTCCTTGGAGTACAATCACGTCAGGCAAGCCATTTTAGATAAATTTGAGATTAACTCTGAAACTTATCGTCAAAGATTCAGATCGTACAGCCTACGAGAAAATGAGTCCGCAAAAGAACTTCAAGTAAGGCTGAAGGACTTGTATGAGAAGTGGATAAATCCTAGACACCGAACAAAGGAAGAGGTTGGTGACCAGATCATTCTGGAACAGTTTCTCAAACTCCTTAACCCTGAAACAAGAATGTGGGTAAAGCAAAACAACCCCACTTCGTCAAAACAGGCGGCTGAGATGGCAGAAACTTTCATGGCTGCAAGACGTTCAGTGTACCCGCCAGGGCGATGGAGAAGCAACAATAACAGCTCAACTGGTAAGGCTGCGGATGGCTTTAGCAGTGGTCTTAGTAACTCTACCACATACACACATACTTCCCATACTAGAGCTGGTAGTAATACAGGTAGTCAGCAAATGCCATTTAAACAATATAAAATCAGATCTATTCTAGTATGTCATAGATGTGGACAGCAAGGACACAAAAAAATCGATTGCCCATTGCAAAATGTTATTAATACTCGACTATGTTATGTACCCAGACCTTCTCATAGCTTAGATGAAGCAAGACTGAACAGGGACACGGTGACTGTTGTGAAGATAGGTAGTAAATGGTTTAAGGCCCTAGTTGATTCCGGCTCAAGCCAAACCCTGGTCAGAGAGGAATGTTTGGATGAACAGGGTAGTCCAGGGCAGGGCAAAGTAAGTGTTCGGTGTATCCATGGGGATGTAAGGGAATATCCCAAAATTGATCTCACGATAGAAATTGACAAGCAGTCTTATGTTCTGTCAGTAGGCATTGTGGAACAAGCTCCCTATCCAGTCATTTTGGGCAGAGATGTTCCAATATTAGTAGATCTTCTACAGGGTGACAAGGAGCTAGCTGAAGCTAGGGTACTCACAAGAGCACAAGCTAAGCAGGAAGAGTGTACCAGACAGGCTTTGCAGGGCTTACCTTTTGCAAAGGTTCCCAAGGCTAAGAAGTCAAGACAGGAGAAACGCCAAAAGAAAGTTGAGGGCACCAAAATTTTGGAGCAATTGCCTAAGCCGTGTGTTGATGACATTGAGCAGATTCCACATAATATAGTGCAATTACAGAGACAAGATAAGACTTTACAACCGTTTTTTGAGGAAGCAAGCAGGCTGAATACCCAGACAATGTTTTCCCAGAAAGAACACTATCTGATAAAGGACGACAGGCTGTACTGGCAAGGTGCGGAGGGAGAAAGGTTGGTGGTTCCTGTTCCTATGAGGGAGCGAGTGTTGCAATTAGGTCATTCAGTGCCCTGGGCGGGACATTTGGGGCAGCAAAAGACACTAGCCAGAATTGCTAGCAGGTTTCATTGGCCTAGACCAGTGGTTCCCAATCCTGGTCCTGGGGACCCACAGCTCTGCACAGTTTGTATGTCTCCTTTATCTGACACACCCAGTTCAGTTCAGAGCTCTTTCCTAACGAGATGATGATCTGAATCAGGTGTGTTAAATGAGGGAGACATGCAAACTGTGCAGAGCTGTGGGTCCCCAGGACCAGGATTGGGAACCACTGGCCTAGACTGTACATGGATGTGGTAGATTTCTGTAAATCTTGTCCAGAATGTCAGATGACGAGTCCATCGAAAAGAGGTGATAGAGCACCTTTGGTGAGCCTGCCCATCATTGATGTTCCTTTTACTTGCATTGCCATGGATATCGTGGGGCCTTTGGAAAGGAGTAGGACAGGGAATCGTTATATTCTTGTGGTTGCAGATTACGCTACTAGATATCCGGAAGCATTCCCCCTCAGAAATATTAAAACCAGACAGATTGTTAATGCCCTTATTCAGCTTTTTTCACGGGTAGGCATTCCCAGAGAAATAATCACTGACCAGGGAACCAATTTTACATCAAAACAAATCAAACAGGTCTACTCCATGTTAGGCATACGCCCCATAAAGACCACACCTTACCATCCGCAGACCGATGGTATGGTTGAAAGGTTTAATCAAACACTGAAAGCCATGCTTCGCAAGTTCGTGTCTGAAACGGGGAGCGATTGGGACTATTGGTTACCTTACCTGCTCTTCGCCTACAGAGAAGTTCCACAGTCATCCACAGGTTATTCACCTTTCGAGTTGCTTTATGGACGACAGGTACGAGGGCCATTGGATGTCTTGAAGGAGACCTGGGAAGGAGATAATCCTGTGGAGCAAGCAAACATCTTGTCCTATGTCATCAGGATGAGGGAAAAGATGGACTTCCTGGTAGAGATGGTACGGGTTAACATGTCTGAGGCACAGCAACGACAAAAAACCTGGTATGACCAGTCCTCAAGGAAGAGGACTTTGATCCCGGGCCAGAAAGTATTGTTGCTTCTCCCAACATCTGACAACGGTTTGCTAGCCAAGTGGCAAGGGCCATACGCGGTGCTCCGGAAGATGGGTCCTACCAACTATGAGATTTCTTTACCTGATCGTCGTAAAAAGTCACAGATCTTCCACATCAACCTTTTAAGGCCATGGCAAGAGAGAAAGGGGCCTTTGTCTGAACAATTATGGGCAAGAACAGTGGAAGAAGAAGAGGAACTTGATGAACAGTACTTTCCCACTGATTTAAATTCACCTACTTATCCAGCCGTGGACCATCTCACACCCAAGCAACAGAAAGAACTAGAAAAACGTATACCAGAAGGGCTTTTCAGGGACAACCCAGGAAGGACAAAGCTGATACAACACAATATCCGTCTACAGGCATCAGACCCAATTAGACAAACTCATAGTAGAGTACCAGCTCGACTGATTCCGGCGTTGAAGGATGAGGTAAAGATGATGGTCGATCTAGGAGTTATCGAGCCTTCTTCCAGTGAATGGTGCAGTCCAGTGGTACTGGTACCAAAGAAAGATGGCACACTAAGATTTTGTGTGGACTTCTCAAAACTCAAATCTGTGTCTGCATTTGATCCATACCCCATGCCAAGAGTAGACGAGTTAATCGAGCGGTTGGGCAAGGCCAAGTACCTGACAACTCTGGACTTGTGCAAAGGTTACTGGCAAGTCCCCTTGACTGAGACAGCTAAAGAATTAACAGCTTTTCGTGTCCCTAGTGGGCTGTACCATTTTAACGTTATGCCTTTCGGTTTGATTCGGTTCGGGGTGATGACGAACCTATGTGATTGACGTCATCACCATTTCAGTATGTCTTTGTGAGTGTTAAATGTTGCTATATTTAGTCTGTCAAGTACATTAAGCGCTTTATTTACATTTTATTTCTGCATCCCGTATAATTGGCTATGGACGTTTGCAACTCCACAATTCATACATTCAGTAACATCATGCAAGTTCAATTTCTTTGTTTACTGTTAGCACTTGCTGAAATGTAATAAATCACAAGGAGTCTAATGGTTTTACAGACTGTTTATTGGTAATTTAAACGATACAGCTTTGTGGTATTGTTTGTGCTTACCCGTCGATTTCTGCTCTGCTCTGCTCGTTCCGGTAGCGCGCATAACCCGGAACGCGCTTATAATAGCAGCGGTCATACCATTTTTCACAACTGGGGGGAGGCAACCTAGGTGTGCATTGTGATGTTTGTTCTGTTTAATGTTTAATGTATGTTTGTGACATTACTTTGCTTAAGCTGCACTAATTGTATTTATTCGACTGAGTAAGATGAGGTTGTTTTAATGTCATTGTTGTAATGATATTATTGAAACAAAGGTTACCCTGTGCAAATGGTACTTCCCATTTCCGTTTGGTGGGAAGTTTGTGTATTTAACCAGAGTGTTCCTTGATTGAAGGAGGGTTGGTGGTTTGCTCTGTTACAAGAGTACAACATTACGGTCTATTGTTGATAGAGAGCTGTTTCAGCAATTTTCCTTTGTGTTTAATGTGCAAAGGTTATAGTGCTGCTTCATTAGCATTCATCATGTTTTTTTGTTTTTCATTATTAATTTGTACTTTGCATGGATTATCTTTGGATAATTAATAAATTATCTATTTCCCACCGAAAATCATCTTGTCATGCCATACCTTCCTAACTCCTCTCTAACTCTCGGACTACAGCACCTGGCTTTGGACAGTCACAAAGGCAGTCCTTTGCGACATCCACCCTCTCCTCTTCCTCTGCTTTTTTTTCTCCCTCCCCTTTTCCATCCCTCACATTTCCATCATCTCGTTCTCCTCTGCTTTTTTCCTCTACTCCCCTTGTAACCTGAATTTAAATAAATTTTAATTATTCTTAAAACTTAAACCACTCTTATGGCATTAAGTAAAACTTACCAATCACAACATCCTGTAAACGCAAGCGCTGGAAACCAATTATTTTAGTATACATTCTCTTCACTGTATGTACATGTATAATAAAAAAAAATACACAAACCTGTCTCTGTTTGTTAAATGTCAGTTTTAATGATCAATGTTTCATATTTTTTTAAATGAAAACAAAAAGAAGCAGTGTTGTGTTTTATTTAGGCTACATGTTGTTATAAATATATGCAGTGAAGAGAATCAACTGGCTACGCCTTGCCTAAACCACATTTACGTGTCCATAAATATGTTTAAGATTTTTTTTAATTAAAAGAGGCAGAGTGGTGTTTTAGCCTATAACATATTTCGTTTTATTGTTGACGAAATAGTGTCGGCCCAGATCCGGCCCACATCTGGGCCGTGTGTACCAGATGTGGGCCGGATCTGGGCCGACACTATGTTGCTGTCTAGGGAGGCAGAGTTGTATTTTACACCACATTCCGTTTTATTGTTGCCGAAAATATAGCCTACATATTAAAGATAACCGGAGTAGCCAGAGCGTGCTGAGTGATGCAATCAAGAACGCACAGTTCTATTTGCAGAATAACCGGACTTGCGTCCTCTCGTCCTCAGGAGTTCGTTCTTCTGAGTCGAACTTGGCAAGTCCGAACTACCAAGGACGCAAGTCCGAAGTTTGCGTACTTGATATTGAGAAACGGCCGACGTTCTGACAATTACATTTTTAATAACAACCTTAACGGGCCTGAACAGTAGTTCAAAGTCAACATTGTGACAACGCCGTATAACAACCTTCACCACACAACGTAGTTATGGCGACCTTCTGGCCATATTGTTAAAACGTTGTTAGAAGGTTGGGTACGTTGTGCCAACGTTCTGTGTTTGCTGGGAATTGCTGCTACACATTTTTGTATGTTAATCCATCAGTGTGTGTCACTTAAATTGAAATAAATGGCTGAGCCTGTGATATAAAATAAAGATGTCTGATGTCATCTACTTATATTACAGGGCCGTTGAATGCTTGAATCTGATTGGTTGACGAACGTTCTAAGGTGTGCATTATTTTCAGGGAAACGCACGGCTAAAGTAGTTCCAGGCAGGTCTTGACCGCATTACAGTTCCATATCACTTCGCGTAGTCAACTGTAATAACGGAAAGTAGGTAACTAGGTTACAATTCATAACAAGAAACAAAATGACAGACAATTAAAGTTTGATTTTCCGGAAGTACATTTGAATATTTATGGTGAAATATGAAAATTTTGACAACTGGGCGACGGCAGTATTTGATAACACAGATGAAAAAACGAATAAACGGAAGAGGACATCAAAAGCAGCAGACAACAAAAGACATAAAACAATCAGCGAAGAACAGCTAGACAGACTCGAGGGCGAGAAACATGAAGAAAACACCAAAAAAAACAACAGCTTGGGCTGTCAATGTGTTTAACGACTGGCTTAAGGCCAAAAATACGTCTGTGGACAAAGTAGAGAGAGACGGGGCAGACGCTTTAAATACCCAGCTGTGGGCTTTCTATGCCACTGTCCGAAACGCATCAGGCGCAGAGTATTCAGTGTCAAGTTTTCTCTCCCTACGAGCTGGACTGAACCGCTATATATCCAAATACAACATCATTGGGCAGTCAGAATTCACATCGTCCAACGACGTATTCAAGGCCGTCATCAAAAAGTTTCGCAAGGCTGGGAAAGACTCCAGTACTCATCATCCTCCCATGTTGACCGCTGAAATAGAGCGCATTCGTAACTCTACGTATCTGTCACCAGACACAGCAGCCGGGCTGGTTCGCAAGGTCTGGTTTGACATTCAGCTGAACCTGGCAAGGAGGGGGCGTGAAGGAAATCGAGAATTAAGAAAGCATTCATTCGTCATTAAAAAAGACGAAAATGATGATGAATATATTTGCTTGTCTTATAATGCAGAAACAAAAAACCACAAAAAGCCCACCGATCCCAACAAAGACTGCTACCGTGGATTCATGTTTGCCAATCCAGGGGACCCCCTTTGCCCTGTAAAAAGTTTCAGAAAGTACATCGCCAAATGCCCGCCTGATGCCACATCCTTCTATCTTCATCCGCTGAAAGCCCCACAGGAGGAGCTTGACAGGAGAGACTGCTGGTATTCCCATGAACCGATGGGTGTGAACTATCTTGGAAACATGCTTCCGCGCATCAGCGGGGCAGTCGGGTTATCCAAAAGATACACCAACCATTCACTAAGAAGCACTGCAGTTCAAATGCTGTCAGAAGCAGGGCTGGAGAGCAGGCAGATCATGTCTGTCACAGGGCACAAGTGTGAAACAAGCCTGAGAAGCTACTGGGCACCTTCCGCTACAGATAGAAAGAAATGGAGCTGGATCCTCTCAGGAAACAAAAGTACAAACGGAAATCAAGCCAAGGATCACCAAAAAAAAAAAAAAAACTCTGCTAACATGCAGCCCCAGGCGCTTGATCTGCCATTTTCGATGTCTAACTTCACAATCAATGGAAATGTGCAGTTTAATTTGAATAAATAAAGTAGGCTATAGTCCTATCTATAATCAATAGAAAATTGAACTGAATATAGCTACATAAATAGATAGGTTTCGTTAGGCCTACAGCCTACTGTCAATAATATAAAAATAAAATTAACAAATGAATTAAAACTAATGAATTAATAAATAAATTAAATATTGACGAACATGCTTTTCTGTCTCATTATTGCAACCTCTCTCTGTCTCTTATAACTGCACTAATAACTGCATTAGTCTGCTATCAGTGGCTCAAATCAGTGGCTCAAATCTCCGTTACTAAATTACGTTTTGGAATTAGCAACGGCCGGCATGGGAATTGATGCGTAAGAAATTAGTCCTACACTACATACAAGATCGTTTTAATGACAAAAACTTGACAAACGTCTTGAAATACATCATCTGATAAATTTTTCGAGGTGTGGTAACTGTAGTATAAGCGGAATAATTGACTTCAGGCCATTGAATTATTAGAAAAATAATGCACACCCGAGGTGTAACGGCCACTCCGCTTCGCGTCGTGACCGCATTACCACCTCGGGTGTGCATTATTTTTCTCATAATTCAACGGCCTGTCGTCAATTATTCCTTACATGTTATCGACGCACATTTAGTGAATTACAACATTTTAAATAACATCTACGATAATACATTGTGGCACATCTTTAACATTTAACTTTCCGACTATGTTAACTAATACTAACTGTAAAATTCAAAATTATTACTTACCAAACTTCGCTCGCTTTGTTCTAGAGCAGGGGTTCTCAAACTTTTTGAGTGTGTGGACCACTATTTGTAATCAAGAATTTTCGCGGACCACCTCATAATACACATAATAAAATATGTCTACACACAGTCCTACCTGAATTAATCTGCACCTCTAAATAGGCTTATAGCACTAAAACTATAACTGGTCATCACATCACAGGCTTGTTAAAGGAAAGTTTACTGCACACAACGGCTGCCACATATTTAATTTATTTATTTAGGCTACTCAAGCGCCCAGGGCATAATCAGGTTCATTTGAACAACAGGCTTATTTCCATAGCAATGTATGAAATCTATACAGTAATAAGAACACTGGAATATAGTCAACATTTCAAAACCTTTGGCGATTTTAGGGGATTATTATTATTAATCTTCAGAGTTTTACAAGTCCTCAAAAAGTTTGTCCACTTAACAGCACATCTGCAAAACATTTCAGAAACGCGAGATCAAGAAACTAACTGGAAATTAAATAATAACAGGCCTTATTCATTCCATTTATAAACATTTCGTTTCATATAAACTGCCTATGCCTAACTGTGCGTTCACACACCGGACGCGAATAGCGCGTCAAATTCAAAAAGGGATTATGTGAAATTCGCGCCTGCCGCGTCTAGTGATACGCTTGACCACTTGTATCAATTCGCGCGTCAAGAGCTAAATTGACGCGCGTAAAAACAAAAGTTTGAAGCGAAATTTCGTCCGTTGTGAACGCACCATTAAAGGCTATATGCGTGTGATGTGATAATGAGAACATATTTGCCTCTGCCCTTTTCTCTTCAGAGAACCTTTTGCTATCCACCGAACCAATGTTGTGGTTCTAACGGCACTGAACTTGAATGTCACGGCCACTAGGCTATTTTAGTAATCACACAATAACTTGACAATTTAATTAAAATGTTATATCAATATAGGCCTACATATTCTTTTTACTTTTCTTTTTTTATGGGAATTTCCTGGTAAAATGAAGGTAAAAAAAATATTATTTTATATTTTATTTAGCCTTTCCACGGACCACCTGCAGTACCCTCATGGACCACTAGTGGTCCGCGGACCACAGTTTGAGAATGGCTGTTCTAGAGGTAAGAAGTCCAACGTTAGTGAAGTGCAGCCTCAAGTGCATCAGTGCCACTCTCTGCCCGCCCACTTCTTATGGTGCGTTCACACCGGACGCGAATAGCGCGTCAGGCGTGAGTGATTTCAATGTTAAAGGCCAATTTATACTTCTGCGTCGAGTGTACGCCGTGGTGTACGTCGTAGGCTACGCACGTAGGCGACGCCGTCGTGAGCATTTATACTTCTGCGAATGTCTGTGTTGCTCTGCAGTTACACCGCCGAAACGCTAGTTGGCACGGGTGGGTTTTAATGTTCCACTGTGTTTACATTCCTCGCGGCTGTTTTGAGTTTAGGTTTCTACGAGCAATGGCGACTGAAGGAGTCATAGAGATGGCTGTATTTCCGCACTTCTTCAAGCAATCTCTCGGTCACTTGGTCTATTTCCATGGCTCTTCACTTATTTATTCGGATCTTCGGAATTTAAAAATGGCGGGCGGGCGGTGCAGAGTGCAGAAGATCATTCCGGAAATGCGTAGGAGGAAACGCGATGCTATCCAGCCGACCAATCACAGATCTTGCGGTCCGCCGGCGTTTTGAGAATGAAAGGCGTTTCGTTAGTGGCGAAATTTGACCCTTTTGGCGTTCCATACGAATGAGGCGTAGAGCGCGGCGCGGTAAACGCCTGGTCAGGCGTCTGATTGCACACTGACACGTCAAAAGCGTGCGGACGCGCGATTTGTATGGAACGCCAAAAGGGTCAAATTTCGCAGATGGGAGTTTTACTTACTCAAACATGTTCTGAGGGCAGAAAGGAAAATGATTGGTTTACAGCTTCAACCAATGAAACTGAAGCAAGGGCGGGGTTTAGACGTTTGAATTTGAGATGCGCTGCGGAGGGATTTCTTGAAGAATAGTCGGAATAAAAGACATGTTCGTGGGAGAACGCATTTATTGCAAGGTAAGTGAATTTACAACTATATTGTGTTACAATTCAACATCCTCTAACGTTTACTAAGATAATAAGCGAACATTTAAAAATGCACAGAACTAATCATCGTCTAAATATCGTATTGTATGCATTTTGATTTGACTGTTTCATCAGTCGACCAAAACAAAGCTGCTTATGGGGTAACTGGTGTAAAACATGCTTTTCCAATGCTACCTCGCTGTCTGTTAAATTGATATGCGAGAACAGAACTCGTTCAAATTTTCCGCGATATTTCAACGGTCAAAATGATACATCTCCCGCGATCGCGCTGCTCTCAGGGCAGGAGTACTCGATAGATTCAAATTGCTGTTATTTTTAGTGTATTACGAGCTCTCAGGGCAGGAGTATAGATTCAAATTGCTGTTATTTTTAGTGTATTACGAGCTCTCAGGGCAGGAGTATAGATTCAAATTGCTGTTATTTTAGTGTATTACGCGCTGCTCTCAGGGCAGGAATACTCAATAGATTCAAATCGCTGTTATTTTAGTGTATTATGTGCTGCTCTCAGGGCAGGAGTACTCAATAGATTCAAATCGCTGTTATTTTAGTGTATTACGCGCTGCTCTCAGGGCAGGATTACTCAATAGATTCATATCGCTGTTATTTTAGTGTATTACGCGCTGCTCTCAGGGCAGGAGTACTCAATAGATTCAAATCACAGTTATTTTTAGTGTATTACGCGCTGCTCTCAGGGCAGGAGTATAGATTCAAATTGCTGTTATTTTTAGTGTATTACGAGCTCTCAGGGCAGGAGTATAGATTCAAATTGCTTTTATTTTAGTGTATTACGCGCTGCTCTAAGGGCAGGAGTACTCAATAGATTCAAATCACTTTTATTTTAGTGTATTACATGCTGCTCTCAGGGCAGGAGTACTCAATAGATTCATATCACTTTTATTTTAGTGTATTACGCGCTGCTCTCAGGGCAGGAGTACTCAATAGATTAAAATCGCTGTTATTTTAGTGTATTACGCGCTGCTCTCAGGGCAGGAGTACTCAATAGATTCAAATCACTTTTATTTTAGTGTATTACGCGCTGCTCTCAGGGCAGGAGTACTCAATAGATTAAAATCGCTGTTATTTTAGTGTATTACGCGCTGCTCTCAGGGCAGGAGTACTCAATAGATTCAAATCACTTTTATTTTAGTGTATTACGCGCTGCTCTCAGGGCAGGAGTATAGATTCAAATTGCTGTTATTTTAGTGTATTACGCTCTGCTCTCAGGGCAGGAGTACTCAATAGATTCAAATTGCTGTTATTTTAGTGTATTACGAGCTCTCAGGGCAGGAGTATAGATTCAAATTGCTGTTATTTTAGTGTATTACGCTCTGCTCTCAGGGCAGGAGTACTCAATAGATTCAAATCACAGTTATTTTTAGTGTATTACGCGCTGCTCTCAGGGCAGGAGTATAGATTCAAATTGCTGTTATTTTTAGTGTATTACGAGCTCTCAGGGCAGGAGTATAGATTCAAATTGCTGTTATTTTAGTGTATTACGCGCTGCTCTCAGGGCAGGAATACTCAATAGATTCAAATCGCTGTTATTTTAGTGTATTATGTGCTGCTCTCAGGGCAGGAGTACTCAATAGATTCAAATCGCTGTTATTTTAGTGTATTACGCGCTGCTCTCAGGGCAGGATTACTCAATAGATTCAAATCGCTGTTATTTTAGTGTATTACGCGCTGCTCTCAGGGCAGGAGTACTCAATAGATTCAAATCACAGTTATTTTTAGTGTATTACGCGCTGCTCTCAGGGCAGGAGTATAGATTCAAATGGCTGTTATTTTTAGTGTATTACGAGCTCTCAGGGCAGGAGTATAGATTCAAATTGCTTTTATTTTAGTGTATTACGTGCTGCTCTCAGGGCAGGAGTACTCAATAGATTCAAATCGCTGTTATTTTTAGTGTATTACGCGCTGCTCTCAGGGCAGGAGTACTCAATAGATTCAAATCGCTGTTATTTTTAGTGTATTACGCGCTGCTCTCAGGGCAGGAGTACTCAATAGATTCATTCACTTTTATTTTAGTGTATTACGCGCTGCTCTCAGGGCAGGAGTACTCAATAGATTCAAATCGGTGTTATTTTAGTGTATTACGTGCTGCTCTCAAGGCAGGAGTACTCAATAGATTCAAATCACTTTTATTTTTAGTGTATTACGCGCTGCTCTCAGGGCAGGTGTACTCAATAGATTCAAATCGCTGTTATTTTTAGTGTATTACGCGCTGCTCTCAGGGCAGGAGTACTCAATAGATTCAAATCGCTGTTATTTTAGTGTATTACGCGCTGCTCTCAGGGCAGGAGTACTTAATAGATTCAAATCGCTTTTATTTTTGTGTATTACGTGCTGCTCTCAGGGCAGGAGTACTCAATAGATTCATTCACTTTTATTTTAGTGTATTACGCGCTGCTCTCAGGGCAGGAGTACTTAATAGATTCAAATCGCTGTTATTTTAGTGTATTACGCGCTGCTCTCAGGGCAGGAGTACTCAATAGATTCAAATCACAGTTATTTTTAGTGTATTACGCGCTGCTCTCAGGGCAGGAGTATAGATTCAAATTGCTGTTATTTTTAGTGTATTACGAGCTCTCAGGGCAGGAGTATAGATTCAAATTGCTGTTATGTTAGTGTATTACGCGCTGCTCTCAGGGCAGGAGTATAGATTCAAATTGCTGTTATGTTAGTGTATTACGCGCTGCTCTCAGGGCAGGACTACTCAATACGCTGATTTCACGCAGCCGCCATTTTTAAATCGAAAGTGAGGCTCCGGTGGGAAGAACCCCGGAAATAAAGCTAGCGCAAGTTCTGCCAGGGAGACTCAATCATTTACGTCACTAATTGCCTTATCAACTACCCTATCATTTCCTTGCTGTAGTATAAAAGGGCAGCCCTTACTCATATCTGAGTCCGCAGATGCTGTTGTTCCAGCCACCACCTTCCTCCCCACCACCACTAAGACGGATCTTCTCCTCCATCCTCCCCCATCACGACCACCCAGGTGTCCACTTTCACCATCCCTAATATCACTAGATGGGCTCTTCTCTCCAACCTGAAGTCTTCAAGACGCCCTCCTTTCCATCCACCCCACCACCACCAGAGGGCCCCCTTCATCGCCTCGGGGGGTGAGCGGCGCCCCTGCCTTCATCTTCAGTCAGCAGTCGCTGATTCAATACCCCTGGAATTCGAGTCATGAACGGGGCCTCCGCCAAAGAATTTGATTGCTTGCTGAGCTCATTAATAAATGTCTATGCTACAGCATTAATTCTCCCGAGTCTTTCTGGCAGAAGTAAAGATAAACAACAATGCCTTGGATTACCAACCTGAAGCTGCTGCCGCGATTTACACTATTGGATGTTAATATTCAATATAGGATATGTATATAGTTCATTCCTGCTTCTGTTTTTACATTCTGAATTATATATAAAAAAATTATTTTATTTATAAATTAATTTCACTGTATATAGTCTAAAGTATGAAAGAAATGTATGTACATTTTTAGAATTGACACAACATCATTAAACACAACAATACGCCATCGCATTCACGACTCTCCTGTGATTAAAGGCGACACTTCCGGTTTTCTTCCCACCGGAGCCTCGCTTTCGATTTCAAAATAACGGCTGCGTGAAATCAGCGTATAGATTCAAATCGCTGTTATTTTTAGTGTATTACGCGCTGCTCTCAGGGCAGGAGTACTCAATAGATTCAAATCACTTTTATTTTAGTGTATTACGCGCTGCTCTCAGGGCAGGAGTACTCAATAGATTCAAATCGCTGTTATTTTAGTGTATTACGCGCTGCTCTCAGGGCAGGAGTACTCAATAGATTCAAATCACTTTTATTTTTAGTGTATTACGCGCTGCTCTCAGGGCAGGAGTACTCAATAGATTCAAATCGCTGTTATTTTAGTGTATTACGCGCTGCTCTCAGGGCAGGAGTACTCAATAGATTCAAATCACAGTTATTTTTAGTGTATTACGCGCTGCTCTCAGGGCAGGAGTATAGATTCAAATTGCTGTTATTTTTAGTGTATTACGAGCTCTCAGGGCAGGAGTATAGATTCAAATTGCTGTTATGTTAGTGTATTACGCGCTGCTCTCAGGGCAGGAGTATAGATTCAAATTGCTGTTATGTTAGTGTATTACGCGCTGCTCTCAGGGCAGGAGTACTCAATAGATTCAAATCGCTGTTATTTTTAGTGTATTACGCGCTGCTCTCAGGGCAGGAGTACTCAATAGATTCAAATTGCTGTTATGTTAGTGTATTACGCGCTGGTCTCAGGGCAGGAGTATAGATTCAAATTGCTGTTATGTTAGTGTATTACCCGCTGCTCTCAGGGCAGGAGTATAGATTCAAATTGCTGTTATGTTAGTGTATTACGCGCTGCTCTCAGGGCAGGAGAACTCAATAGATTCAAATCGCTGTTATTTTAGTGTATTACGCGCTGCTCTCAAGGCAGGAGTACTCAATAGATTCAAATCACTTTTATTTTTAGTGTATTACGCGCTGCTCTCAGGGCAGGAGTACTCAATAGATTCAAATCGCTGTTATTTTTAGTGTATTACGCGCTGCTCTCAGGGCAGGAGTACTCAATAGATTCAAATCGCTGTTATTTTTAGTGTATTACGCGCTGCTCTCAGGGCAGGAGTACTTAATAGATTCAAATCGCTTTTATTTTTGTGTATTACGTGCTGCTCTCAGGGCAGGAGTACTCAATAGATTCATTCACTTTTATTTTAGTGTATTACGCGCTGCTCTCAGGGCAGGAGTACTCAATAGATTCAAATCGCTGTTATTTTTAGTGTATTACGCACTGCTCTCAGGGCAGGAGTACTCAATAGATTCAAATCACTTTTATTTTTAGTGTATTACGCGCTGCTCTCAGGGCAGGAGTACTCAATAGATTCAAATCGCTGTTATTTTAGTGTATTACGCGCTGCTCTCAGGGCAGGAGTACTCAATAGATTCAAATCACAGTTATTTTTAGTGTATTACGCGCTGCTCTCAGGGCAGGAGTACTCAATAGATTCAAATCACAGTTATTTTTAGTGTATTACGCGCTGCTCTCAAGGCAGGAGTACTCAATAGATTCAAATCACTTTTATTTTTAGTGTATTACGCGCTGCTCTCAGGGCAGGAGTACTCAATAGATTCAAATCGCTGTTATTTTTAGTGTATTACGCGCTGCTCTCAGGGCAGGAGTACTCAATAGATTCAAATCGCTGTTATTTTTAGTGTATTACGCGCTGCTCTCAGGGCAGGAGTACTTAATAGATTCAAATCGCTTTTATTTTTGTGTATTACGTGCTGCTCTCAGGGCAGGAGTACTCAATAGATTCATTCACTTTTATTTTAGTGTATTACGCGCTGCTCTCAGGGCAGGAGTACTCAATAGATTCAAATCGCTGTTATTTTTAGTGTATTACGCGCTGCTCTCAGGGCAGGAGTACTCAATAGATTCAAATCACTTTTATTTTTAGTGTATTACGCGCTGCTCTCAGGGCAGGAGTACTCAATAGATTAAAATCGCTGTTATTTTAGTGTATTACGCGCTGCTCTCAGGGCAGGAGTACTCAATAGATTCAAATCGCTGTTATTTTTAGTGTATTTCGTGCTGCTCTCAGGGCAGGAGTACTCAATAGATTAAAATCGCAGTTATTTTAGTGTATTATGTGCTGCTCTCAGGGCAGGAGTACTCAATAGATTCAAATCGCTGTTATTTTAGTGTATTACGCGCTGCTCTCAGGGCAGGAGTACTCAATAGATTCAAATCGCTGTTATTTTAGTGTATTACACGCTGCTCTCAGGGCAGGAGTACTAAATAGATTCAAATCGCAGTTATTTTTGTGTATTACGCGCTGCTCTCAGGGCAGGAGTACTCAATAGATTCAAATCGCTGTTATTTTAGTGTATTACGCGCTGCTCTCAGGGCAGGAGTACTCAATAGATTCAAATCGCTGTTATTTTAGTGTTTTACGAGCTGCTCTCAGGGCAGGAGTACTCAATAGATTCAAATTGCTGTTATTTCAGTGTATTACGAGCTGCTCTCAGGGCAGGAGTACTCAATAGATTCAAATCGCTGTTATTTTAGTGTATTACGAGCTGCTCTCAGGGCAGGAGTACTCAATAGATTCAAATCGCTGTTATTTTAGTGTATTACGAGCTGCTCTCAGGGCAGGAGTACTCAATAGATTCAAATCGCTGTTATTTTAGTGTTTTACGAGCTGCTCTCAGGGCAGGAGTACTCAATAGATTCAAATCGCTGTTATTTTAGTGTATTACGAGCTGCTCTCAGGGCAGGAGTACTCAATAGATTCAAATCGCTGTTATTTTAGTGTATTACGCGCTGCTCTCAGGGCAGGAGTATAGATTCAAATCGCTGTTATTTTTAGTGTATTACGCGCTGCTCTCAGGGCAGGAGTACTCAATAGATTCAAATCGCTGTTATTTTAGTGTATTATGTGCTGCTCTCAGGGCAGGAGTACTCAATAGATTCAAATCGCTGTTATTTTAGTGTATTACGCGCTGCTGTCAGGGCAGGAGTACTCAATAGATTCAAATCGCTGTTATTTTTAGTGTATTACGCGCTGCTCTCAGGGCAGGAGTACTCAATAGATTCAAATCGCTGTTATTTTTAGTGTATTACGTGCTGCTCTCAGGGCAGGAGTACTCAATAGATTCAAATCGCTGTTATTTTTAGTGTATTATGTGCTGCTCTCAGGGCAGGAGTACTCAATAGATTCAAATCGCTGTTATTTTAGTGTATTACGCGCTGCTGTCAGGGCAGGAGTACTCAATAGATTCAAATCGCTGTTATTTTTAGTGTATTACGCGCTGCTCTCAGGGCAGGAGTACTCAATAGATTCAAATCGCTGTTATTTTTAGTGTATTACGTGCTGCTCTCAGGGCAGGAGTACTCAATAGATTAAAATCGCTGTTATTTTAGTGTATTACACGCTGCTCTCAGGGCAGGAGTACTCAATAGATTCAAATCACTTTTATTTTAGTGTATTACGCGCTGCTCTCAGGGCAGGAGTACTCAATAGATTCAAATCACTTTTATTTTAGTGTATTACGCGCTGCTCTCAGGGCAGGAGTACTCAATAGATTCAAATCGCTGTTCTTTTAGCGCAATACTCCAAGCTGTCAGGGAAGGAGTACTTCAGAGATTCTAATTGCTTTGCATTTTCCTAGAAATGAAGTCCTGTAATATTCCTGTATTGCAGGAATATACAGTAGTAATGATACTATGTGCTCTAATAATTTGATACACTAAGGTCAGTTCTAGAATAATTATATTTTTCTCTATAACTAATCATTGTTAATTCTTAAAAAAAAACTAAAAAAACATAACTCATAAAAATATTCAGTAAAAATGGCTGTCAGCTCCCAGGGCATTCTTCAGGGCATCACTTTTGTAAAACTAAAGCAAAGTTGTCCCACAATACCAAAATATAGGCTACAGTACAAAATACTCTTTTTTTCCTTTTTATATTTTTGCTGGTTTTATAGTCTAGTAAATCTATAGCCCTACACATTTTTAATGGTATATTTGATTATTTTGAATCATTTTGTTGTTACATAAGTAGACCATTTCTTTTTGGTCTATTATTAACTTGGGTAACACTTTACTTGAAGGGGTGTGCATAAGACTGACATGAAACCTTCATAATCATGACATGGCAGAGGTCATAAATGAAGCAATAGATATGCATGTTTATGAGAACTGTCATTAAGTGTCATTCGCTCAATTATGACATTTTTAATGCAAATATGACATTGTTTGCGATGTCTTTGTTATGACAACTTGACATAAACCAATACATCAAAACCTGTCAATGTCTTTGTCATGACAACTTGACATTACCAAGACAACATAAATTGTCATAAACATGACATAGCAGATTAACTATTAAACTTAAGAAACCACTTAGCTTTATGGGTTAACATTTCATTAAACTTTCAGGTGGTTGGTTTTGACATTGGCTGTCATGAGGCCATTATAACTGTGTCATGAATGTTTTTCTTGACCTCAACTACAGTGGTACAAATTTAATTTGTCATTAAAATGTTATAATGGCTTCATGACAGCCAATGTCAAAACCAACCACATGAAATGTTAACCCATAAAGCGAAGTGGTTTCTTAAGTTTGATAATTAATCTGCTATGTCATGTTTATGACATATTCATGACAGGTTTTGTTGTCTTAGTAAAGTTTAGTAAGTTGCCATAACAAAGACATCTCACACAATGTCATATTTGCATTAAAAATGTCATAATTGAGCGAATGACACTTAATGACATTTGTCATAAACATGCATAAAACCTCCTTCATATTCATGACATGTGTCATGTCATGATTATGACGTTGTCATGTCAGTCTTATGCACACCCCTTCAAGTAAAGTGTTACCTTAACTTGTTCTTGTATCTCATTCTTCAGTTACCTGAAAGAGCTGGCAGAAACTGGATGAATAAAAGGAGCCAACACTGAAGATGCCTGATGCTACCCAGTCTATGATTAAGGCCTGGATGCAAAGATGGAGAGCGTTTGGTTCCACCTGATACAAGCACACAATCTCAGTGTTGACTTTGTGATGCATAAATGTGATTGCAAAATGTGGATCTATGTTCAAATACTTAATTTTCCACTGAGTATTGCAGAGAAACAAAGACACTTAATTTCAGGGTTCCTAGGCAATTTGGAAAAGTTTGGCATTTGATTTGAGTAATTTCCAAGTATGGAAAAATATTTTTGTTTCCATACTTTTCCCACCATTCTGTTTTCCAAAAATAAAAAATTAAGATTTTCTAAAAATACATTTATCAAAAGCCGATTGAATTCATGGCAAAAGTTTAGTGATCATTTAGAGATTGTTTGTCTTTATCATAAGCGAGTCTCTTTTGAATGTCACTAAATTAATGTGCATTTACCCCTCTACCAGCAACAGATAAAGGATCAGACTACCATTTAACTCATGCAACATCAAACCACACCTGTTATAAAGCATTTTAGGTTTCTTCTCATCCTGTTAGTGCTTATCACTTCCAGAAAACTTTTGTACTGATTGTACTGTATACCAAAAATGTAATGTTTTATGAATCATTAATGTTTAATATGGTTAGAAAAATCTAGAGAGAGGATTGCAATTTTAAGTCTGTGTGGAAAAGTGTAAGATTGAAAATAATTAAAGATATTTGAAAATGAACAAAAACATTTTCTTTTACTGTTTCAATTCCCCTTTCTTACCCCAGGGTACCATTTGGAATTCCTAAAGGCAGAGGTGCTGATAGTGCTCAAGGCCTGTAGGTCAAAATGTGTGTACGTCGGGGGTCTACGAATTGTCACACCTTTTACAATGGGGGAAATTCGAATTATCTAATTAGTCGATTTGAACGTCTCACATTTGGGTTACAGACACATGGTCAAGGAAGGCATCAAAGATTATAACAGTTTCTCTGTCCCTTTTATTCTCTGGCTCTATTTGTCTCTTTCTACACTCTCTCCCTCTCTTTATATCTCTCAGGAAACACTTTACATATATGGGGGGTACAATTAATGGTATTTTGGGATGGGATAAGTTTTTATCATCACATCTATTTTGTAACTTTAAGTGTAACCATATATAGTGTCATTAAACCCTTTCAATTACATATAATGTGCTAACTAGTTTTGATTAGTTATTGACTTTGAAGTGCTACCTATTGCAAAACAATATTGTCACTCTATAGCAGCAATCTGCCACATATTTAGCTGTTGTTACAACTTGTAACTACTACTTGTAACAACTTATTTCCGTTGTTGATATAAGTAGCTGTGGGTGGTAATGGACAAGAAATCTACAGTTTTCCACCATCTTACTGATAACGTTTCTTTAGTTATTCGGCAGTCTAGCAGCCTGAACCCCTGTAGGAAATCAATCCTTACAAAATTATGGAATTTTGATTTCATTTAATGACTGAACAAAAATTGATTGTAAATAACTAGTTTACTAATTATATTTTTATTGAACTGTCTTTTGGTCCAATTGTGCAAAATAACCAATTCAAGCATAATTATGACTTTCCTTTTTTATAGTATTACAAAACATTTCCAGTGAATTAAATGTATAAAACAGAAACATATCACAAAAAAATGCAGAGCAAAGATGTAGCCTATCATTAAACTGTTGTACTTTTAACTAGCTCATATCATTATTCTTAGAGGTTTTTAATTGCTTTATTATTTTTATTTTAGACAGGTGTCATTGAACTTGAATGGGCTTCCTGTTAAACCAGGCCCAACGCTACGGGTCGCCTGGTCAAATGTCTGTCAGTTCCTCCTTAAATTCTCCAGATCTGTAGGTCTTCCTGCAAATGAATTACAAGATGTTGGTTTCAATGTAAGCTGATAGTCATAAAAAAACAAAATGTAAAATGTATTTCACCTGAAAGCTTCAGTTTCATCCTCATTTTAAAATATTTCCTGGACTAGGCCTATTTCTTTTGTAGAGTAAACTTGGTGCAAGGGACATTAATGAAACCTTATTGTAACGTGGAACCAATGTAACAAATAAAATTACTTGTAAAAATCTTAAGATCTTTAAGCTAAAATACATTTATAATGCCCTCAAAACAGCACTAAAGACACAGTTATATTGTGCTTATCACAGTTAGTGCATGTTGAAGTCAAATTGAATCGGAGTACTCCTGCCCTGAGAGCAGCGCGTAATACACTAAAATAACAGCGATTTGAATCTATTGAGTTCTCCTGCCCTGAGAGCAGCGTGTAATACACTAAAAATAACAGCGATTTGAATCTATTGAGTTCTCCTGCCCTGAGAGCAGCGTGTAATACACTAAAAATAACAGCGATTTGAATCTATTGAGTTCTCCTGCCCTGAGAGCAGCGTGTAATACACTAAAAATAACAGCGATTTGAATCTATTGAGTACTCCTGCCCTGAGAGCAGCGCGTAATACACTAAAATAAAAGCGAATTAATCTATTTGAGTACACCTGCCCTGAGAGCAGCGCGTAATACACTAAAAATAACAGCGATTTGAATCTATTGAGTTCTCCTGCCCTGAGACCAGCGCGTAATACACTAACATAACAGCAATTTGAATCTATACTCCTGCCCTGAGAGCAGCGCGTAATACACTAACATAACAGCAATTTGAATCTATTGAGTACTCCTGCCCTGAGAGCAGCGCGTAATACACTAAAAATAACAGCGATTTGAATCTATTGAGTACTCCTGCCCTGAGAGCAGCGCGTAATACACTAAAAATAACAGCGATTTGAATCTATTGAGTACTCCTGCCCTGAGAGCAGCGCGTAATACACTAAAAATAACAGCGATTTGAATCTATTGAGTTCTCCTGCCCTGAGAGCAGCGGGTAATACACTAACATAACAGCAATTTGAATCTATACTCCTGCCCTGAGAGCAGCGGGTAATACACTAACATAACAGCAATTTGAATCTATACTCCTGCCCTGAGAGCAGCGCGTAATACACTAACATAACAGCAATTTGAATCTATTGAGTACTCCTGCCCTGAGAGCAGCGCGTAATACACTAAAAATAACAGCGATTTGAATCTATTGAGTACTCCTGCCCTGAGAGCAGCGCGTAATACACTAACATAACAGCAATTTGAATCTATACTCCTGCCCTGAGAGCAGCGCGTAATACACTAACATAACAGCAATTTGAATCTATTGAGTACTCCTGCCCTGAGAGCAGCGCGTAATACACTAAAAATAACAGCGATTTGAATCTATTGAGTACTCCTGCCCTGAGAGCAGCGCGTAATACACTAAAAATAACAGCGATTTGAATCTATTGAGTACTCCTGCCCTGAGAGCAGCGCGTAATACACTAAAAATAACAGCGATTTGAATCTATTGAGTTCTCCTGCCCTGAGAGCAGCGCGTAATACACTAACATAACAGCAATTTGAATCTATACTCCTGCCCTGAGAGCAGCGGGTAATACACTAACATAACAGCAATTTGAATCTATTGAGTACTCCTGCCCTGAGAGCAGCGCGTAATACACTAACATAACAGCAATTTGAATCTATTAAGTACTCCTGCCCTGAGAGCAGCGCGTAATACACTAACATAACAGCAATTTGAATCTATTGAGTACTCCTGCCCTGAGAGCAGCGCGTAATACACTAAAAATAACAGCGATTTGAATCTATTGAGTACTCCTGCCCTGAGAGCAGCGCGTAATACACTAACATAACAGCAATTTGAATCTATACTCCTGCCCTGAGAGCTCGTAATACACTAAAAATAACAGCAATTTGAATCTATACTCCTGCCCTGAGAGCAGCGCGTAATACACTAAAAATAACTGTGATTTGAATCTATTGAGTACTCCTGCCCTGAGAGCAGCGCGTAATACACTAAAATAACAGCGATTTGAATCTATTGAGTACTCCTGCCCTGAGAGCAGCGCGTAATACACTAAAATAAAAGTGATTTGAATCTATTGAGTACTCCTGCCCTGAGAGCAGCGCGTAATACACTAAAAATAACAGCGATTT
This sequence comes from Leuciscus leuciscus, assembly GCF_965113295.1. NCBI lineage: Eukaryota > Metazoa > Chordata > Actinopteri > Cypriniformes > Leuciscidae > Leuciscus > Leuciscus leuciscus. Next base: position 3,780,230 of record NC_138730.1, read on the forward strand.
GAATCTATTGAGTAGTCCTGCCCTGAGAGCAGCGCGTAATACACTAACATAACAGCAATTTGAATCTATACTCCTGCCCTGAGAGCAGCGCGTAATACACTAAAATAAAAGGGATTTGAGAGTACTCCTGCCCTGAGAGCAGCACGTAATACATTAAAATAACAGCGATTTGAATCTATTGAGTACTCCTGCCCTGAGAGCAGCGCGTAATACACTAAAATAAAAGCGAATTAATCTATTGAGTACTCCTGCCCTGAAAGCAGCGCGTAATACACTAAAATAACAGCGATTTGAATCTATTGAGTACTCCTGCCCTGAGAGCAGCTCGTAATACACTAAAATAACAGCGATTTGAATCTATTGAGTACTCCTGCCCTGAGAGCAGCTCGTAATACACTAAAATAACAGCGATTTGAATCTATTGAGTACTCCTGCCCTGAGAGCAGCTCGTAATACACTAAAATAACAGCAATTTGAATCTATTGAGTACTCCTGCCCTGAGAGCAGCTCGTAAAACACTAAAATAACAGCGATTTGAATCTATTGAGTACTCCTGCCCTGAGAGCAGCGCGTAATACACTAAAATAACAGCGATTTGAATCTATTGAGTACTCCTGCCCTGAGAGCAGCGCGTAATACACTAAAATAACTGCGATTTGAATCTATTTAGTACTCCTGCCCTGAGAGCAGCGCGTAATACACTAAAATAACAGCGATTTGAATCTATTGAGTACTCCTGCCCTGAGAGCAGCGCGTAATACACTAAAATAACAGCGATTTTAATCTATTGAGTACTCCTGCCCTGAGAGCAGCGCGTAATACACTAAAATAAAAGCAATTTGAATCTATACTCCTGCCCTGAGAGCTCGTAATACACTAAAAATAACAGCAATTTGAATCTATACTCCTGCCCTGAGAGCAGCGCGTAATACACTAAAAATAACTGTGATTTGAATCTATTGAGTACTCCTGCCCTGAGAGCAGCTCGTAATACACTAAAATAACAGCAATTTGAATCTATTGAGTACTCCTGCCCTGAGAGCAGCTCGTAAAACACTAAAATAACAGCGATTTGAATCTATTGAGTACTCCTGCCCTGAGAGCAGCGCGTAATACACTAAAATAACAGCGATTTGAATCTATTGAGTACTCCTGCCCTGAGAGCAGCGCGTAATACACAAAAATAACTGCGATTTGAATCTATTTAGTACTCCTGCCCTGAGAGCAGCGTGTAATACACTAAAATAACAGCGATTTGAATCTATTGAGTACTCCTGCCCTGAGAGCAGCGCGTAATACACTAAAATAACAGCGATTTGAATCTATTGAGTACTCCTGCCCTGAGAGCAGCACATAATACACTAAAATAACTGCGATTTTAATCTATTGAGTACTCCTGCCCTGAGAGCAGCACGAAATACACTAAAAATAACAGCGATTTGAATCTATTGAGTACTCCTGCCCTGAGAGCAGCGCGTAATACACTAAAATAACAGCGATTTTAATCTATTGAGTACTCCTGCCCTGAGAGCAGCGCGTAATACACTAAAAATAACAGCGATTTGAATCTATTGAGTACTCCTGCCCTGAGAGCAGCGCGTAATACACTAAAATAAAAGTGAATGAATCTATTGAGTACTCCTGCCCTGAGAGCAGCACGTAATACACAAAAATAAAAGCGATTTGAATCTATTAAGTACTCCTGCCCTGAGAGCAGCGCGTAATACACTAAAAATAACAGCGATTTGAATCTATTGAGTACTCCTGCCCTGAGAGCAGCGCGTAATACAGTAAAAATAACAGCGATTTGAATCTATTGAGTACTCCTGCCCTGAGAGCAGCTCGTAATACACTAAAATAACAGCGATTTGAATCTGAGTACTCCTGCCCTGAGAGCAGCGCGTAATACACTAAAAATAACAGCAATTTGAATCTATTGAGTACTCCTGCCCTGAGAGCAGCGCGTAATACACTAAAAATAACAGCGATTTGAATCTATTTAGTACTCCTGCCCTGAGAGCAGCGTGTAATACACTAAAATAACAGCGATTTGAATCTATTGAGTACTCCTGCCCTGAGAGCAGCGCGTAATACACTAAAATAACAGCGATTTGAATCTATTGAGTACTCCTGCCCTGAGAGCAGCACGTAATACACTAAAATAACTGCGATTTGAATCTATTGAGTACTCCTGCCCTGAGAGCAGCACGTAATACACTAAAAATAACAGCGATTTGAATCTATTGAGTACTCCTGCCCTGAGAGCAGCGCGTAATACACTAAAATAACAGCGATTTTAATCTATTGAGTACTCCTGCCCTGAGAGCAGCACGTAATACACTAAAAATAACAGCGATTTGAATCTATTGAGTACTCCTGCCCTGAGAGCAGCGCGTAATACACTAAAATAAAAGTGAATGAATCTATTGAGTACTCCTGCCCTGAGAGCAGCACGTAATACACAAAAATAAAAGCGATTTGAATCTATTAAGTACTCCTGCCCTGAGAGCAGCGCGTAATACACTAAAAATAACAGCGATTTGAATCTATTGAGTACTCCTGCCCTGAGAGCAGCGCGTAATACAGTAAAAATAACAGCGATTTGAATCTATTGAGTACTCCTGCCCTGAGAGCAGCGCGTAATACACTAAAATAAAAGGGATTTGAGAGTACTCCTGCCCTGAGAGCAGCGCGTAATACACTAAAAGAACAGCGATTTGAATCTATTGAGTACTCCTGCCCTGAGAGCAGCACATAATACACTAAAATAACAGCGATTTGAATCTATTGAGTACTCCTGCCCTGAGAGCAGCACGTAATACACTAAAATAAAAGCGAATGAATCTATTGAGTACTCCTGCCCTGAAAGCAGCGCGTAATACACTAAAATAACAGCGATTTGAATCTATTGAGTACTCCTGCCCTGAGAGCAGCTCGTAATACACTAAAATAACAGCGATTTGAATCTATTGAGTACTCCTGCCCTGAGAGCAGCTCGTAATACACTAAAATAACAGCGATTTGAATCTATTGAGTACTCCTGCCCTGAGAGCAGCGCGTAATACACTAAAATAAAAGGGATTTGAGAGTACTCCTGCCCTGAGAGCAGCACGTAATACATTAAAATAACAGCGATTTGAATCTATTGAGTACTCCTGCCCTGAGAGCAGCGCGTAATACACTAAAATAAAAGCGAATTAATCTATTGAGTACTCCTGCCCTGAAAGCAGCGCGTAATACACTAAAATAACAGCGATTTGAATCTATTGAGTACTCCTGCCCTGAGAGCAGCTCGTAATACACTAAAATAACAGCGATTTGAATCTATTGAGTACTCCTGCCCTGAGAGCAGCTCGTAATACACTAAAATAACAGCGATTTGAATCTATTGAGTACTCCTGCCCTGAGAGCAGCTCGTAATACACTAAAATAACAGCAATTTGAATCTATTGAGTACTCCTGCCCTGAGAGCAGCTCGTAAAACACTAAAATAACAGCGATTTGAATCTATTGAGTACTCCTGCCCTGAGAGCAGCGCGTAATACACAAAAATAACAGCGATTTGAATCTATTGAGTACTCCTGCCCTGAGAGCAGCGCGTAATACACTAAAATAACTGCGATTTGAATCTATTTAGTACTCCTGCCCTGAGAGCAGCGTGTAATACACTAAAATAACAGCGATTTGAATCTATTGAGTACTCCTGCCCTGAGAGCAGCGCGTAATACACTAAAATAACAGCGATTTGAATCTATTGAGTACTCCTGCCCTGAGAGCAGCGCGTAATACACTAAAATAACAGCGATTTTAATCTATTGAGTACTCCTGCCCTGAGAGCAGCGCGTAATACACTAAAATAAAAGCAATTTGAATCTATACTCCTGCCCTGAGAGCTCGTAATACACTAAAAATAACAGCAATTTGAATCTATACTCCTGCCCTGAGAGCAGCGCGTAATACACTAAAAATAACTGTGATTTGAATCTATTGAGTACTCCTGCCCTGAGATCAGCGCGTAATACACTAAAATAACAGCAATTTGAATCTATTGAGTACACCTGCCCTGAGAGCAGTGCGTAATACACTAAAATAACAGCAATTTGAATCTATTGAGTACTCCTGCCCTGAGAGCAGCACATAATACACTAAAATAACAGCGATTTGAATCTATTGAGTACTCCTGCCCTGAGAGCAGCACATAATACACTAAAATAACAGCGATTTGAATCTATTGAGTAATCCTGCCCTGAGAGCAGCACATAATACACTAAAATAACAGCGATTTGAATCTATTGAGTACTCCTGCCCTGAGAGCAGCGCGTAATACACTAAAATAACAGCGATTTGAATCTATTGAGTACTCCTGCCCTGAGAGCAGCACATAATACACTAAAATAACAGCGATTTGAATCTATTGAGTAATCCTGCCCTGAGAGCAGCGCGTAATACACTAAAATAAAAGTGATTTGAATCTATTGAGTACTCCTGCCCTGAGAGCAGCGCGTAATACACTAAAAGAACAGCGATTTGAATCTATTGAGTACTCCTGCCCTGAGAGCAGCGCGTAATACACTAAAAATAACAGCGATTTGAATCTATTGAGTACTCCTGCCCTGAGAGCAGCGCGTAATACACTAAAAGAACAGCGATTTGAATCTATTGAGTACTCCTGCCCTGAGAGCAGCGCGTAATACACTAAAATAACAGCGATTTGAATCTATTGAGTACTCCTGCCCTGAGAGCAGCACATAATACACTAAAATAACAGCGATTTGAATCTATTGAGTACAGGGGTTAAAGTGGAAAAAAATCCTGAGCCTGAACATTTTTTTGGGGGGGGAGGGGGGGGGCTTCATTATACCATTTATTTTCAAGCATGTTAATGGCATATTTTTATGAATGAAGACCAGTTTCACTGATATAGCTACTTATGTCTCGATGAACATTTTTTTTTTTTTAAATTAACATTTATTAGGCTTAAAAAATTATAACAACTTTTAATTTAAGTGAACTTAAAACAATCCTCACTTAAACCCATAATAAATGTCATATTTACCTGTACCTTACCTGTCTAACCGATGTGAATTATATAGAAATTGAATACGTTTATAATACAGTCCGCACTGCATAAATTATAAATGAAAAATAGATTTATCCTTAAGCATTGAGCAGTTAGTAATTTTCTCTGTTCCCATTGTTCTTTGGTTAACTTTACTAACAGAGAGAATTGCTGTCACTTATATACCCGCCGCTGCTGACAGGATCTCACGCATCTCATTCTCTACTTCCATTTAAGATTGTATTTAACTCATTTGACTGTTCTTGTGAAGATACTCGACAAAACTGACATTTTGGCATAAATGTGTGTGTGTTATGGTTCGTTCAAGCGCGAAAGAGAACTCGATGGCGCGCTGTCGACTGCGATACTGGCGCGCGTCTTTCTGTGTGTGTATGTGTGTGTGTGTTTCAGGAGGACATACTCTGACAGCGCGTGCTCTTTTGTCTTCTCACGCATTGATAGTTTAAAACATTTGCGTGAAGTAGAGCATAATCATATAACCCAGAGCATGATCATATAACCCAAAGGATGACAAAGAACGGACGCTGCGATAAATATTTTAACACGTTAAAGCTGGACAAAAATTAATCGCATGCGTTTACGTTGAAAGCACTAACGTTAGGCTACTTGTCATACATTGCTGACAGAAAATGCTGCGGTTTAAAGTGGACTCGTTTTCATGGTAGGCCTACACAGAATGTTTTTTTTTTTGTAAGCTACACAGAATATTTAATTCAATATTAAAATTATATATTTAGCCAAGTCTGAAGTTACCAAGCAGCAGTGTATGTTAACGTTAGCTCAGTTATCAACAGGTGTAGACAGAAAATATGATTATCCTGATCTGAGCTAATTTACTGAATCAACCAACTCACATCTCCTTTCTTTCTTTTCATCCATGATGACATTAAAGTCACCTGTTATTGTTTCTGGCGCTTCATCGCTGTCTGTGCCGCAACCGCTACTTGCTCATTAGAACATTCAGTGAGCTATTTTACACAGGATCGGTCCTGCTCCTCCGTGGCAATGACGGCGTGCGGTTAAACATCATAACAAACGAATTTGAGTGGGGGTGGGGGGGAACAACGGGATTTTGGAAAGTGTCCCCATAGGAAATTACGCCCGTGGGTAGGACATCATCCCCAAGCTTCATGAACTAGCGCTCCTTTCACCGACAACGCTAACGTGATGTATAAATCTCAATCACACTGTGTTGCCAGGCCCCGCCCTGCTCTGCTTCTGATAGGCTTGTAACGTTAGTAGAGCTGCGTTCCTTTCATATGATTGGTAGGTGAAATCAATTGACTCGAAAATATTAAACCGCATGCAAGTTCCAATTTTTTTTTTTTCACGGCCGCACGCCGGAGATCCGGCACGGTGCCGGAATACTTTAAGCCCTGTGAGTACTCCTGCCCTGAGAGCAGCGCGTAATACACTAAAATAACAGCGATTTGAATCTATTGAGTAATCCTGCCCTGAGAGCAGCGCGTAATACACTAAAATAAAAGTGATTTGAATCTATTGAGTACTCCTGCCCTGAGAGCAGCGCGTAATACACTAAAATAACAGCAATTTGAATCTATACTCCTGCCCTGAGAGCTCGTAATACACTAAAATAACAGCAATTTGAATCTATACTCCTGCCCTGAGAGCAGCGCGTAATACACTAAAATAACAGTGATTTTAATCTATTGAGTAGGCTACTCCTGCCCTGAGAGCAGCGCGTAATACACTAAAATAAAAGTGATTTGAATCTATTGAGTACTCCTGCCCTGAGAGCAGCGCGTAATACACTAAAATAAAAGTGATTTGAATCTATTGAGTTCTCCTGCCCTGAGCTCGTAATACACTAAAATAAAAGTGATTTGAATCTATTGAGTACTCCTGCCCTGAGAGCAGCGCGTAATACACTAAAATAAAAGTGATTTGAATCTATTGAGTACTCCTGCCCTGAGAGCAGCGCTTAACACACTAAACTAAAAGTGATTTGAATCTATTGAGTACTCCTGCCCTGAGAGCAGCGCGTAATACACTAAAATAAAAGTGATTTGAATCTATTGAGTAGTCCTGCCCTGAGAGCAGCGCGTAATACACTAAAATAACAGCAATTTGAATCTATACTCCTGCCCTGAGAGCTCGTAATACACTAAAAATAACAGCAATTTGAATCTATACTCCTGCCCTGAGAGCTCGTAATACACTAAAAATAACAGCAATTTGAATCTATCGAGTACTCCTGCCCTGAGAGCAGCGCGATCGCGGGAGATGTATCATTTTGACCGTTGAAATATCGCGGAAAATTTTTCTGTTCTGAGTTCTGTTCTCGCATATCAATTTAACAGACAGCGAGGTAGCATTGGAAAAGCATGTTTTACACCAGTTACCCCATAAGCAGCTTTGTTTTGGTCGACTGATGAAACAGTCAAATCAAAATGCATACAATACGATATTTAGACGATGATTAGTTCTTTGCATTTTTAAATGTTCGCTTATTATCTTAGTAAACGTTAGAGGATGTTGAATTGTAACACAATATAGTTGTAAATTCACTTACCTTGCAATAAATGCGTTCTCCCACGAACATGTCTTTTATTCCGACTATTCTTCAAGAAATCCCTCCGCAGCGCATCTCAAATTCAAACGTCTAAACCCCGCCCTTGCTTCAGTTTCATTGGTTGAAGCTGTAAACCAATCATTTTCCTCTCTGCCCTCAGAACATGTTTGAGTAAGTAAAACTCCCATCTGCTCAAATTTCGCCACTAACGAAACGCCTTTCATTCTCAAAACGCCGGTGTTTAAGACAAAAAGACGCCGCAAAGTACGGCGTTCTGTGGTACAAACGCCGCAAATTACGGCGTTTGCTAAGCAAACGCGCCGTCATTATCGACGTTTTTTTTATCCAGTCAACAACGCCGTTTCTGACGCCGCAGGCCATCCATAATGCGCCGTAATTTGCGGCGCTTCTGTCTGACAAAGACGGCGTAAAAAGCGGCGTTTTGTATAATATTATAATCAGCCCCTCCCTTTTCTTCAAAGTTCAGCCCATCTAATGAAGCAAATGGAAAGACATATGTACTAGATTGTCGATCTGACTGATCGGGTTCTATTTTTCTAACGTTGTTAGGACTAGTGTTTGGACTTTTATCGTGTCATATTTTTTATTTCTTCGTTAGGCGCGTGTATCCCCCTTTTTCCTTTATCGTATGATTTTAGTCTCTGTTTACATTCATGTCTGTGAAATACATTAGATTTCCCAGTAAACTTACTACCTTCAATAGGGCATTGGTCTGCGTGCACGGACAGCAGTGTCGTTTTGCTCTTAGTGAGGGGTTCGAATCCAAGGTCCGACCGTATTATTTTCTTTCCGTTTCATTTCTTTTGTATTGGTCTGTTGGTGTACAGTATGTCTTTTATATTTCGGAAGACTACCCGATAGCTGACAACTGATCGAGTAGGCGGTAGGCTACTTATACAGCTTGCATAAGGCTTTTTAGGTGTAGCAACTGTTTTACACTCATACTTTAAGCTCATTTTAAGCTCAAATGTTTTGTAGCAACGCTTTTTAAGATCATAAAGCTCTGGACTTTCAGCAGTTCCCAGGATAGCTAAGTCCACGAAAGGAGGTAGAGCCTTCCTAAACAATTGAACTATTAAAACAAGAGATGAGGCCAGCCCAAGCGAGGACTACCGCTGCTCTTGACCAAGACTGTAATATATTTCACATATAAATTATTTATTATCACGCTGCCATTGCCTTAAAATGGACATTAATATTGCTAACAGTGAATAATATATTTTGTACTACCTTTAACGGTTCATTCTGATGTCATATAATAATATAACGATTAGGCTATAAGACTGTTTTTTTTTTTTTTTGGTAGGCCTAACAATAAATTATTCGTTTTCTGTAGAATCAGAATCAGAATTTTTGGCGTTATTTTTAGGGGACCATTGTGGAAAAGGGGGCTAGAGATGGAAAATGTAAAGGTAATTTTTTGCCAAGACTTTATTCAGTAATTTTACGGAATTTTCCGTTAACCTTAAAACACAACACAATACAATGCCTCAGTAAAAATACATGGGGAAACTGGAAATATCTTCTCGTATTATAGCCTAATAGGCCTATGCCCTATTTTTATGGACTGTAAATAATAAAGAGTTGTGCAATGTCTGTATTTTCATAATGGCTAATGCTACTTATTGTATTAGGTTTTTCTTTTAAATGTGTATTTAAAAAAAAAATTATTGTATTGTATTTTTCTAAAATAAAATCTTGAATTTAATTGTTTCAGTCAAACTTGGACTCAACACATTTGGAATTGCCTATTTACTAGAGCAATTAAAAACTTTTTTTTTTTTTATTAGGCTATTATTTAAATACTTTGAAGCAGCGGGATCTGCGGACGTCTCGTTCAAGCCATACAAAAATAAAATAAAGTCTGGTCTGAATCTGATCATATAGTGATGTGGACCATCTCTGCAGTTCAGCACTCTATAGTTTATTTACCACGTTTATTTATACCACTTTATACAATACAGTCTTTTAAATTTTTTAAGACTATCCGGTAGCTGACAACTGATTGAATAGCAGGCGGTATATGCTACTTTTTACGTTAATGACAGCTGCTATAAGACTTTAATGCTTGCAACTGTTTTAAGCCTGCTGACAGTGGCTATTGTGGGTCCGTATTGCTGATTATAATGATTTAGATAGGCCTAGATGCTTCACGATATAGTCCATCTCGCTTTTTAAGATCATAAAATGCGCAACTTTTTTAAGCCTGCTTACAGTAGCCGTTGTGGGTCCGTTTCTATTATTGATTAATGATAGGTCTATATACGATATAGTCCATCTTAGAGCTTAGATCGGGCCCAAAAAATCAAGCCCGAGTGCCCGACCCCACCCGAGCCCGTGCACGACACAAAACTGTAATTATGAGCCCGAGACCGGTTTTAACCCGACCATTTTTTAATGCGTGCATGGGCCGTTATAACCAGGGGCGGCGCCGGATCATTTTTAACGCAGGTGCTGAGGGGGTGCTAGATATATTAGGCTATATATAAATAGCCTACTATTAATAAATAGATAGATAGATAATTTTATTGTCCCTTAACGGGAAATTTGTTCTCACAGATTATCATACAGCACACGCAACTGGCATGTAACAGCAACAACAAAACACATGTAACAGCAACAACAGAAACACAAAAAAGTGAATGTTCAACTTTGTAGCCTATTAAGGATTGAAATTGCAGATGGTACAAAGCTCTTTTTGAAACGAGCCCTTCTCCATGTTAGGGTCCTGTATCTTCGCCCGGAGGGCAAGAGAGTGAAGTGGAAGTTGAGGGGGTGCTCTGGGTCTGTTATTATTGTCCGGGCAAGGCGGGCTATTGCTCTGTCATTGAGTTCTGAGATGTTGGGTGTAGGGGAGTGTATTATTTTTGTATTATTATAACGGCCCTGGGCCGTTATAACCAGGGGCGGCGCCGGATCATTTTTAACGCAGGTGCTGAGGGGGTGCTAGATATATTAGGCTATATATAAATAGCCTACTATTAATAAATGAGCAAACATTGGCCACTTAATATTTAATATTCAATTATTTTAATGATCACAACTATTAAATTGAACAAGCACAACATTCAGCATTCAATCAAATATTCTTAAAGATTTATTATTATTAATAATGTTATTTCAACATAATATCTATTTATTTCATCTTAATATGTGTGCGTGAAACAAGCAAGATGTGCATTTGTAAATCCGATGACACGCATGCATTGATTTTTATTAATAGTAATAAAAAGTATTTTCTGTCATTGTATGAAGTTGACGATCACCATCTCTGAACGCGGCTATATAGAGAAATGCACATAATGGATTACATGATCAGAGAGTAGCCTATTTCTTTTCGTTTTGAATTGTTTCGTTTAAAGACATTTCAAGCTTTATATATATATATATATATATATATATATATATATATATATATATATATATATATAATATATCTCATGTCTGTAAGGCATACACCGAGTTTCGGTTAATTTATATGATGAGATGTGCTCCAGTTCACGTGCAATGCAATGACCGCGCCAGCGCCTCCATGTCATGATTATACTGACTGCTATATTTGCTTATTAAATACAGGCAATTGGTTGATGAAAAAATTATAAAAATTAAGATACAATTTATACAAAACAAAATTCACTTAAAAAAAAGGTTTACAAAACTACTTAATGAAGTGGTTAAAAACATGTCTGACTTATGTTCATAAGTCAAAATCATGTATGTCTCCCTATATATTGTGCATCCTATTTTACTGCTGTTCACTTTTCATATTCAACATAGATGGAAAAAAAAATAACATTATAATATTTTAACAAATATAAAACTAAATGCGCTAATTGAATGGCTACACCATGCACCTATTAAGCAGACTCTCTATTTGTAAAAATTGCTGCAACATTCATTTAATACAGAATTTTTCACACATAAGTTAAAAGGCATTTATTTGTGCATAGTAAAACATATCTGCAACATTTATCAAGTTCACGGATAAATGTGTATGCATTTATTAATTATTATCTTAATGAATAATGCAACAAGGACGAAGCATGTAAACTGCTTTGTTTATTCAGAATGGAATGTATTGCAAATGGATCCGAAAAAACAAACGTAAAAAAACATTTGAGGCCGAAACAATAGCATTTGTCTTTCTGATTTTAATGAATTTCTTGCATGTATCACAGGTCGGGATGGGCCAAGCTAGACTGCGCCCACCCCTGAACCAGGACCACCTCGAGGAGCGTGTCAGAGGGAGGAGTCGGAGACAGAATAAATTTAACAAGTTTTATTTCGAAGTAAAAGCAAATTGGAAATCCTAATCTAAAATCTTCCTTGTTGCCCTCAGGGATCGAAGGTGAACAATGCAGCGGCCGGGGTCTCTCCCGCCCTCTTCCTCAGTGCGAACCCTGCAGTGGATGGACGGCGAACAGGTGAATGGTCAAGTAGGTCTTTCGCAGGTGGGAATGCGGTTGGCAAGTGAGCAGTCCGGTAAGTCTCCTCTGGTAAGTAGGTAATTCCGGCCTTCCTTCCTTCTTTCACAGGTGCGGAATTTGTGGCGGATGGATGTCAGGTACGTATACGGCAGGTACACGGTCTTAAGGTAGGGTGGCCAGGGGAGTCTTCCTTGAGAGAGGTGTGGTCAGACTCTTCTACCTTCCTTGTGACACCAGAGCAGGGCTTTAAGCAGGTACACGGCAAGCCGGTGAGTAAATAGGTGGAGAACACACTGAATGGCGACTCCAACACGGCACACTGTTCCCACGCTCGCTCACAGAGGGGGGCAGGCACTTCTCCAGTACAGGTGGGTTACAAGGTGGTAACAGACTCGAAGTCGACGGGCTGTATGGAGCTTCTTCCGAGACAGACAGAATGAACAGGCTGCAAACGAAGGGTGCAGGTCTCACGTTCGTTAAAGGAGGACGGCCACTGCTCACCACACAGGTGGGCCGCCGGTATGCCACAGACTCGCAGTCGACGACCGAACAGGGCTTCTCCTGAGACAGGCGGACTGGATGTTTCAGACAGAATATGCAGTCTTCACGTTCGTTGCAGAGGGACGGGCACTTCTCCAGTACAGGTGGGTTACAAGGCGGTAACAGACGCGAAGTCGCCAGACAGTACAGGCTTCGTCCGGTCGGACAGAATGAATGCTTCCAGCAGAGTGTATAGTTCTCACGTGCGCTGCAGGGGGACGAGCACTTCTCACATTACAGGCAAATTACAAAGATGCACCAAACTCGAAGCCGACAGGCTGGACGGGGCTTCTTCTGGAACAGACAGAATGAGTACTTCAACAGTATACAATTCTCACAGTTGTTGCAAGGGGACGCGCACTTCTCACAATATAGGTGGGTTGCGGGGCTGCAGCAGACTCGAAGTAGACGGGCTGCACGGGACTTCTTCTGAGACAGACAGAATGAATGCTTCAAACAGGACGTACAGATCTCACGCTTTTTCTAAGGGGGCGACCACTTCTCACAGTACTGGTGGGCTACAAGGATGCAGCAGCCTCGAAGTCGACAAGCTGGACGGGGCTTCTTAATATAGGTGGGTTGCGGGGCTGCAGCAGACTCGAAGTCGACGGGCTGCACGGGACTTCTTCTGAGACAGACAGAATGAATGCTTCAAACAGGACGTACAGCTCTCACGCTTTTTCTAAGGGGGTGACCACTTCTCACAGTACTGGTGGGCTACAAGGATGCAGCAGACTCGAAGTCGACAAGCTGGACGGGGCTTCTTAATATAGGTGGGTTGCGGGGCTGCAGCAGACTCGAAGTCGACGGGCTGCACGGGACTTCTTCTGAGACAGACTGAATGAATGCTTCAAACAGGACGTACAGCTCTCACTTTTTCTGAGGGGGACGACCACTTCTCACAGTACAGGTGGGCTACAAAGATGCAGCAGACTCGAAGTCGACAAGCTGAACGGGGCTTCTTCTGACACAGACAGAGTGGATATTTCAGACGGAGCGTGCCAGCCTCACGTTCGTGACAGAGGGTCAGTCACTTCTCCCAGCACAGGTGGGTTACAAGTGTACAGCAGACTCGAGGTCGACAAAACAAACGGGGACTCTTCAGAGGCAAACAGTGAGCATTTCAACAGGGCATCTCCTCTCCTATTAGCACAAACAGAGGGGTTAAATTCTAATCCCAGATGATAATTCTCCGACATCCAGATAGATAGAACAGATCAATGTCACTGAGCTCTCATTATTGACAGTAGACCAGCATGACATATGGAGTGCGCACAGTAAAGAGAAACGTATCTTCCACACACCCACGGCAATTCCACTTCAACCATATAATGTTGGAGAAAACGTCAATTTTAGGCACTGCAAACTCACTTCACAAAGTGCAATTTAAAGCCAGCACTCACCCTTGGGTCTCTGTCCGAGGGGGCCGCGATCATCAATGCTGCGAAGGAGGCTTTGAGATGTTTTTCTTCACAAACACAGGCAGAGTTCACATCACCATTTATAATGGAGGAAGAGATAAGAGATCGATAATGAATCAGTACAATCCACTCAGTGATATTTATGATCATGATCCAAACCACATCCAATTCAGTGTCAAATGCATGCAATTACGAGACTCAGTTCTCAGTTACTTAGCTCCTCTCCAATGCAAACGGGGCATTTCACTCTCCCTCTGTTGCCCTCGAGTCCCTCATCAAGTCAACACTCTCCTCTTCATTCGACAGCACTCCAATAGCTGCAACCACCCAATAAAACAACTTCTCACGGGGAGAACCACCCTAACATCCTCCTTCTCTTGCTTTTTATATTCTCTCAAATGCTGACGGGGCCTCGCCCAAACTCTCAGAGTAAATTCCCCACACCTGTTGTCAATCTGTCATTTGGGGTTGTCATGGCAACAGACGCACACACAGGCCTGGGGACGGTGTTACACTCAAAGTGTCCCAACGGGAACACTGCTTCAGCAGGAATAAGTTCCATATGCTACTTGTCACACCGTGACACATGTCTCAATTATTGTAAGCCTAGGAAGTTATGATATTTGTGGCTTTAAAGCAATATGCTGTATTGTATAAAGTGGTATAAATAAACGTGGTGCGACTATAGAGTGCTGAACTGCAGAGATGGTCCACATCATATGATCAGATTCAGACCAGACTTTTATTTTATTTTTGTATGGCTTGAACGAGACGTCCGCAGATCCCGCTGCTTCAAGGTATTTAAATAATAGCCTAATAAAAAAAAAGTTTTTAATTGCTCTAGTAAATAGGCAATTCCAAATGTGTTGAGTCCAAGTTTGACTGAAACAATAAAATTCAAGATTTTATTTTAGAAAAATACAATACAATATATTTTTTTAAATACACATTTAAAAGAAAAACCTAATACAATAAGTAGCATTAGCCATTATGAAAATACAGACATCGCACAACTCTTTATTATTTACAGTCCATAAAAATAGGGCATAGGCCTATTAGGCTATAATACGAGAAGATATTTCCAGTTTCCCCATGTATTTTTACTGAGGCATTGTATTGTGTTGTGTTTTAAGGTTAACGGAAAATTCCGTAAAATTACTGAATAAAGTCTTGGCAAAAAATGACCATTACATTTTCCATCTCTAGCCCCCTTTTCCACAATGGTCCCCTAAAAATAACGCCAAAAATTCTGATTCTGATTCTACAGAAAACGAATAATTTATTGTTAGGCCTACCAAAAAAAAACAACAAAAAAAAAAAAACAGTCTTATAGCCTAATCGTTATATTATTATATGACGTCAGAATGAACCGTTAAAGGTAGTACAAAATATATTATTCACTGTTAGCAATATTAATGTCCATTTTAAGGCAATGGCAGCGTGATAATAAATAATTAATATGTGAAATATATGCTCGATGGTGTTTTAAGCCCCCAATGGCTCCTTAGAGGCAGCTAACCCTACCCTCAACCTTAAACCTACCCATCCCCTCGCTGCCTGGAAGGCGCCGTTGGGGGCTTAAAACACCAAGTACCGAAATAGCTCGAAATATATTACAGTCTTGGTCAAAGTTCTGAGTGTCTGACACTTGCCAGTGCACTCAGTCCAGGTATTCTTTTAACTGGTGATCTCAATTTTCATGTTGACAATTTGACTTGCAATAATGCTGTGTGCCTCACGGATGCACTTGAATGTTTTAACTTCACTCAGCATGTTGACTTTCCGACACACAAACACGGACATATATTAGATCTGGTCTGCACTTCAGGAGTATTTATTGAACAACTTGAGTGTACTGATGTATGTATAAGTGATCCCAAGCTCATCACGTTCAATCTGACTCCTCCTTCTTTGCAGACTGTGAAAGAACGTGTTATCTGTTTTAGGAAAATCAGTGATATTTATCTTGATCTCCTTAGTCATACTATGGCCGATTTACCAGTTGCAGCCTCTACTGATCAGTATAATGCTGCACTTACATCCATTCTGGATGAGTTTGCTCCTCTGAAAAAACGTGTTGTGTCTTTTAAGAGATCATCACCCTGGTACACATCGGAGTTGCGCAAATTGAAGGCATTAGGCAGGCAGTTGGAGCGGAAATACAAAAAATCTGGTCTAACAGTTCATAGATTAATGTTTAATCAGCATCAGATTGAGTATCAAAATGCTCTCAAAGCTGCAAAAGGGGCATATTATTCCACTATTATTGGTAGCAACATTTCTAATCCCCGTGTTCTGTTTAGAACAGTCAATAATTTAATCAAACCTCCGAGTGACTTTAACTGTTCTACCATTGAGCAGTGTAATGCATTTCTCAATTATTTTGCAACTAAAATTGAGAATATCCATAACGTTATTGCTTGTGAGGTTGCTTCTGAGGTTGTGGAATTGCATCCTCCTGATCTCTCTGGTCTTGTTTTTTCAAGTTTCAGTGCTGTTGACTCTGATTTTATTTCGAAACTTGTCTTGTCTATGAACTCTACTACTTGCATACTTGATCCACTCCCTACGACTGTTTTAAAAAATTGTCTGCCTGTCATTTTACCCCACATCACTACCATTGTAAATGCCTCACTCATTACAGGAAATGTCTCTTCTGCTCTAAAAATGGCTGCAGTTACGCCTGTTCTTAAAAAAGCTGGTAGCGATATCACTGACATGTTAAATTATCGACCCATTTCCAATCTACCTTTCCTGGCAAAAGTGCTTGAGCGTGTGGTTGTTGGCCAACTCCATACTCATCTCCGTACGAATAGCCTATTAGAGAGATTTCAATTGGGGTTCAGATCTGGACACAGTACAGAGACGGCTCTGGTCAGGGTTCTGAATGACCTCCTTATTATAGCTGACTCTGGGGCATGTGGCATTTTGGTCATGTTAGACCTTACTGCTGCATTCGATACCATATGTCATAGTGTATTATTGGACAGATTGCATAAGTGGACCGGTCTGTCTGGAACGGTGTTAAACTGGTTTGAATCTTACCTCTCAGGTCATTCACAATTTGTCTACCTGGGTTCAAACAGATCTGAGACTGTTTCTCTGTGTCAGGGTGTCCCTCAGGGGTCAGTCTTGGGTCCTATTTTATTTAGTGTTTATATGTTGCCTCTTGGGCAGATCATTCAGAAATATGGCCTGAGCTATCACTGCTATGCAGACGACACCCAGATTTATATCAGCTCTCAGCCTGATCTTAATTCTTCCTCTTCAAAATTGTCTGACTGCTTAATGGAAATTAAAGGGTGGATGAAACTCAACTTTCTGAAACTAAATTGCTCCAAAACTGAAGTCTTGTTAATTGGCACTCCTTTGAATGTCAGTAAAAGTAAGGATTTTAGTATTTCAGTAGACAACACCAAATTGTCCCCTTCTGGTCAGGTTCGTAACTTGGGCGTTATTTTTGATGCCCAGCTAACTTTTAATTCTCATTTTAAAAACATAACGAAGGTTGCTTTTTTCCATCTGAGAAATATTGCGCGCATTAGGCTATGTTCACACTTAGCGTCTTTTTTGACAAGAAAAAGTTGACAACGGCGTTTTTTTTGCAAAAAAAAATGCTGGCAGCGTTCGGTTACAAATAGCAGCCGAGCGCGTCTTTTGTTGCTATAACAACAGCTGCAACAGTAGCCTAGTGCTGTGTGATGCAAAAAATGTCGAGAAAGAGAAAGTTGGCTCTTGCGTTGGCTTTTGAAGTTACCGGGGAGGAGAATGTCGGTTCACAAAGACGTTTGTGGGTGCACGACAGACAGTTGTTCTTGTTGTTATGGAAACGACAGGTCTCGTTACTCGCTTGTCATTGGTCAGCTGTCAAAAAGGCGCTTGACGTAGGGCGTTCTTTTCAGAAAAGTTGAACTTTTTTCAACTTAAAAAGTCGCTCTGAGCTGCAGAAAAAGACGCCGGCGGTGGCGTCTAATAAAGCGCTCAGGACTTTTTTGAAAAAACGGTTTACTCCATAGGGTTATAATGTAGAACAGACGCTGGCAGTTTGAAAAAAGACGCTAAGTGTGAACATAGCCTTAGACCGTTTCTCTCTAGGCCTGATGCAGAGAGGCTTATCCATGCCTTCATCACGTCAAGGCTTGATTATTGTAACTCTCTCTTTGCGGGTTTACCAGCAAACTCTATTAAGAGGTTACAATATATACAGAACTCAGCCGCACGTGTTTTGACTCACACATCATCTCGCCATCACATTACACCTGTGCTCCAGCAACTGCATTGGCTTCCAGTTCAGTCACGTATTGATTTTAAAGTTCTGATTTTAACTTATAAAGCAGTAAATGGGCTGGCTCCAGATTACATCTGTGATTTGGTTACTCCGTCCATTCCTGCTCGCTCTCTCCGCTCTGCTGGCTCTCTCTCTCTGTGTCAGCCTCGTTGTAAATTAAAAACTATGGGGGGAAGGGCCTTTTCCTGTAATGCGCCAAAGTTATGGAATACATTACCTGCGTCTATCAGGGACGCTGATTCTGTGGATTGTTTTAAGAGACTTCTTAAGACACATCTTTTTAGTCAAGCTTTTAATTTATAAATTGTGTATTTATGATACTGATTTTTTACTGCAATATTTGTTTGATTGTTTGATTATTTTGTTATGTATGCTGTAGCGCTTTGAGTATGTGAAAGGCGCATTATAAATAAAATTTATTATTATTATTATTAAGAGCAGCGGTAGTCCTCGCTTGGGCTGGCGTCATCTCTTGTTTTAATAGTTCAATTGTTTAGGAAGGCTCTACCTCCTTTCGTGGACTTAGCTATCCTGGGAACTGCTGAAAGTCCAGAGCTTTATGATCTTAAAAAGCGTTGCTACAAAACATTTGAGCTTAAAATGAGCTTAAAGTATGAGCGTAAAACAGTTGCTTCACCTAAAAAGCCTTATGCAAGCTGTCGTTTCCGTATAAGTAGCCTACCGCCTACTCGATCAGTTGTCAGCTATCGGGTAGTCTTCCGAAATATAAAAGACATACTGTACACCAACAGACCAATACAAAAGAAATGAAACGGAAAGAAAATAATACGGTCGGACCTTGGATTCGAACCCCTCACTAAGAGCAAAACGACACTGCTGCCCGTGCACGCAGACCATGCAATGCCCTATTGAAGGTAGTAAGTTTACTGGGAAATCTAATGTATTTCACAGACATGAATGTAAACAGAGACTAAAATCATACGATAAAGGAAAAAGGGGGATACATGCGCCTAATGAAGAAATAAAAAATATGACACGATAAAAGTCCAAACACTAGTCCTATAACAACGTTAGAAAAACAGAACCCGATCAGTCAGATCGACAATCTAGTACATATGTCTTTCCATTTGCTTCATTAGATGGGCTGAACTTTGAAGAAAAGGGAGGGGCTGATTATAATATTATACAAAACGCCGCTTTTTACGCCGTCTTTGTCAGACAGAAGCGCCGCAAATTACGGCGCATTATGGATGGCCTGCGGCGTCAGAAACAGCGTTGTTGACTGGATCAAAAAACGGCGATAATGACGGCGCGTTTGCTTTGCAAACGCCGTAATTTGCGGTGTTTGTACCACAGAACGCCGTTCTTTGCGGCGTCTTTTTGTCTTAAACGCCGTAAACACCGGCGTTTTGAGAATGAAAGGCGTTTCGTTAGTGGCGAAATTTGACCCTTTTGGCGTTCCATAGAAACCGCACGTTTGTGACGCGCGTTTTCCGTGACCACAAAGCGCGCGTTAAGAACGTGCGCTTTTATGGCAAAACCGTTTGGCGGTCAAAACGCACGCTTTTGACGTGTTAAGGCCAATTTATACTTCTGCGTCGGGTGCGCGTAGAAGGTACGGCGTAGCATACGCATTGACATGTACCATACATCGTACCCTTCGCCGTACCCTGACGCGCACCTCCTCAAAAATGTAACTACGCGTCGCGGCGACGCGGACGATCTGTGATTGGTCGGCTGGATAGCATCGCGTTTCCTCCTACGCATTTCCGGAATGATCTTCTACACTCTGCACCGCCCGCCCGCCATTTTTTAATTCCGAAGATCAGTGAAGAGTCATGGAAATAGACCAAGTGACCGAGAGATTGCTTGAAGAAGTGCGGAAATACAGCCATCTGTATGACTCCTTCAGTCGCCATTGCTCGTAGAAACCTAAACTCAAAACAGCCGCGAGGAATGTAAACACAGTGGAACATTAAAACCCACCCGTGCCAACTAGCGTTTTGGCGGTGTAACTGCAGAGCAACACAGACATTCGCAGAAGTATAACCTACGTGCGTAGCCTACGACGTACACTACGGCGTACACTCGACGCAGAAGTATAAATTGGCCTTCAGTGTGCAATCAGACGCCTGACCAGGCGTTTATGAATACTTTGGCTTGCCATAAATACGCCTCATTCGCGCGTCAAGTTCGCGCGAATGGCACGAATTGAGCGCTTGCCGCGTTAAGCGCGTTACGCGCGAATGTTTTATGTAGTGCTTTTTGTGCATTCTCGCGATTGACGCGAATTCGCGTCTGCCGCCCGAGTTGAAAAATCTGAACTTCTGCGTCAATTCGCGCCGCGTTAACCAATCAGAAGCCTGGTTGCTGCTGTCACGTGGTGAAGTGACAGTTTAGAATGTTATTTTATGTTTGGCCTCAATAAATTATTTTTTAATATGACTAAAATGCTTGGTGTGCAAAGCAAATCTTTCACATAAAAACTCGATTTCAATATATGAGAGATACTCATTTTGTATTGAATGCTATTTATTCCATATCTATTCTAGATTATATGAAACATTATTATTCTAATGTAAAGACAACAAACACAATTTAGTGTATAAAAACTTTTTAAAAAAATCACAGGACAGGTTTCACTTTTGGAGGCTGGCTCCATTTATTATCAAAACAAAAATAAATTACAGATTAGGTGGGTGCGGGCGAGGGTGAACCTCGCGCCGGGCTGTAGAGCGCGGGCTCGACAGGCATAGACCACTCGAGGCCGAGGCCTTATACGGCCTACGCTGTCCTCGTCAGCGTCCTCATCGTTAGGTCCATTAAACCTAGCTCCTGGAGCAAATTGTGAAACTCCTGAAACCCTCCGGAGGGTCTGGTGGACCCGAGTACAGCGACGATGTCCCCTACGCAGCTGTTTCTGCTCTCCAGAGCATATACGAGCGGTGACTCTCTCGATTAATGCTAATGCTAATGCTCGATAAACATCTAAAAAAGATGGCCGCCAACGGGTTTAGAAACTTTCGCCTCCGGATTTCGCCTCTGACGCGCGTAAATTTCGCTTCAAACTTTTGTTTTTACACGCGTCAATTTCGCTCTTGACACGCGAATTAACACAAAAGTGGTCAAGCGTCAAACTAGACGCGGCAGGTGCGAATTTGACGCGCTATTCGCATCCGGTGTGAACGCACAGTTACACTGCGGCGGCGCTGGATCCGGAAGTATCAATATTTTTTTAATTTGGGTTGAAGCGTTCTAAACCATTAACTAAATCGGCTAAATCGCAAGATTACACAGTTTCAATTAAAAAAAAAAAAAAAAAAAAAAGGAAAAAGTACAAGATTGAGTTTAAAGACTACAATGATGTACAACTACAAACCCATGAAGCATTGCGTTTTAGGCGCGCTATCTGACAATCAAACAATTAAAGTTCTATTCTATCTTGCTTTGACCTTTCACACTAACACACAATATATATATTGCTTACTTATGTTGTCCTCTATTGTAAACCTCTTTGGATAAAAGTGTTTGTTAAATGATTCAATGTAGCCTAATGTAAATTTAAAGTTTATGTTGTTTCATAATTATTCATTAAACCTTGCTGATAGAGAATAAACCCACGCTGCAAACAGGAATAGGGGAAACAGCTGTGTGTATGAAAATATTATTAATTATGAAATATCTGAAATTACATTTTAACTATGGGATAAGTCTGGCCACACATATGTGGGCCACATTTCTATATTTTATATGTGGGCCAAATAATACACTTAACAACTGGCCCATATCCTGTTTGCCACCTTAAAGACGGTCCAATCTCCCCATAACCGGGCCATGTTCGGTTCACATGCCTCATGCCAGTGCCGACTGAATGCCAGCTGTGCCGGCTTCATGCCAAATCTGGGCCAGAATTCTTTGCTTCCTGGGTAGTTACCTCTGCGACGGTATCTAATATACATTTTCTTCCCTTATAACGAACGTATAAATCTTGCTCTTCATCTTCCTGTACAATGTCAGAGGCAATAGTTGCTTTTCCTGGGGTTATACTTCCCTATTTCTTGTTTTCTCTAGCAGTTTTGTTGCTTTTTACTTGGAGAGTCTTTTCTGTTTTCGGTTCTGCTTTCTCGTTTAGTTTATTAATGTGGTCTTGTTTCTGCTCTTCGGTCAGTTTTGCCCATTTTTTATGCTCTATAAATGTAGTTCCTTTTTCAGTCTTCTTAGCTGGCCTACCCTAGGGTTTAAACTTTTGATATAAAGTTTTAGGAGATTCACTCCTAGCTGTCCTATCCTCATTTCTATCCTTTGATTTATCCTCAGATTTCTGATAGGCAGTTTTTCGTTTGATTCTATCCCCCTCTACTGGTTTATCTTTGTTTTGGCCTGAGCTTTCTCTGGTCCTAATTCTTCTCACAGTTTCCCTGTCATATAGGGCTGCGAATTTAGACATTTCGGACCAGTCTGTTTCTATGGCTAGCCTTTTTAGTCTAGCTAACTTTTTTTTTTTTATCTGTCCACCCTTGGGTGGTTTTCTTTGAAAGGTATGGCCAAAAGCCTCTTGTTTTAACCATTTCTATCTTTTTCCTGAACTCAGCTTCCTTATCTACACCTATCACCAGGGAGTGGTGTGCATTACGGATTTCTAGTCTCATGGACAACCCGGTATGATATTTTATCATGTGCTCTACCAGGATAGTTGAGGCACCTAGGGTTTTCCCCAGATCAGCTACCATTTTTTGCCTTACCTATATTGTTAT
Organism: Leuciscus leuciscus; assembly: GCF_965113295.1. NCBI lineage: Eukaryota > Metazoa > Chordata > Actinopteri > Cypriniformes > Leuciscidae > Leuciscus > Leuciscus leuciscus. The sequence goes on from NC_138730.1 coordinate 3,803,255, forward strand.
CCTTTGCCCCTAGGAATATTTCATATTCTGTAGGAGCTGGATGGCAGTGATACTGTCCCCTTTAGCCTGTCTAGCTGGATCTCGCCTAGGTTTACAGACTATAACTTCTTCTTCTGAGTCAGATGCTGATTGCGTCCTTCTCCTATCCTGCCTGGATACCGCAGCTAGGATGGACAAATCTATTTGTGGTTTTACTGACAAGGGCTTTTTAGGGCGCCTGCTCTCTTCCTCTTTATCAGAGTCTGAGCTGTAGGGAGAATCAGAAGGTTCTCCTCCATTTTCTACTTCTTGTCTATACTCTTCCCTTGCTAGGTCTACCTCACTAAAAGGGGAAGTTGACACTTCCTATTTTCTTTTAGGTGAAGCAGCTTTCCGCGGTTTTCTTGGAACTTTACCCTTAGGCGGGGAGCCTTGCTATGAGTGGCTTCCCGTAGTTTCGACACCTCCCTCATCGTCTGTTCAAATTGATATTTTGTATTGTCATATAATATAATATAACACATGGCTTTTTGCATACAATCTAGCTGTTCTGCTAACATGTAATATTTTTCTTTTTTGCTGGTTCCTGGAATATCCAGGATCTCATCAGCAGTAAAGGCTGATTTATACTTCTGCGTCGGCCCTACGCCGGAGCCTCTACGCTGTAGGCAACGCGTTGGTTTTCATTTATACTTCTGTGTCATTGTCCACGTTGACGCGCAATTACACTTGCAGAGGGAGCATGTGAAACCCGAGGGAGCGGTCCTAGCAGACCAATCACAGCGCTTGCGTCCGCGTAGAGTTGACGCGTTGTTACATTTAGTTGACGCGTTGTTACAGGGTACGCGCGCTACACACAGCCTACGACGTAGCTACGGCGTGAGTTTGACGCAGAAGTATAAATTGGGCTTAAGTCCACAAGCGAGCTGCCTTATTTTCTGCCCCTGGTCTTCTTACCAACAAACTCTCACTCACAGACACACACACTCACAAACTCTCACACTCACAAACGCACACGCTCACAAACTCTCACACTCACAGACACACACACTCACAAACTCTCACACTCACAAACGCACACGCTCACAAACTCTCACACTCACAGACACACACACTCACAAAGTCTAGTCCCAATTCGCCTACTTATACTACGACCTAAAAGTATGTACTTTTTTGTGATGAAAAAGCACATACTTTTGAGTGTGTAGCAAAAGAGTATGCACGTTCTGGGACATACTTCGATGACGTCATGCAACGTAAACGAGAACGTGGTTGCCTAGTTACGCACACCGCGACTGTTAACAAAACATTTTACATTTCATTCATTCTTATATATCCAATATAATTTTATTTACTATTCCCATCTTTTTTTCCCACAATACATTTACAATGTGTTTTACCAAATTGAGGAGTGAAGCAGGGCGTCGTCGTAGATCAACCAAACGCAGGTCGTTTGTGAGGCGGCTGGTTCTGACGTTTATGTGCAAATGTGTGTAACGAAAGCTACTTATTTTCTGAGTTAAAATATTTAAAGTTTATAGTGTAACTATTGTTTAACGTATTTTATACTTAATCTTATACTTATGTATAATACTTAAAAATACCTTGATGAAAATGAACCATGCTTTTACTATAGTAAAAGTGTAGTAACCATGTTTCTTTGGTTGGACTGATAAAGTTAACATTTGTACAGCCACAGTATTACTACAAATAAGTCAGACAGAAACATCAAAAGAAATACATAAAAAAGACACTTGCATGACACTGTACTAGAGCCTTTTTATTTATTGTTTTGTAGCCTGCAATGAGGCGCTCAGTATCTTCATCGGACCCTACAAGATAAACACGGTACTTTTTTTGGCACAACATAAACCCATTAATATTACGAGACAATAAAATATAACTTTAATTAGGGTTAAACATTTGAATTCTTACACTTAAAAACTGAGGGCGCATCTCCGCTGCTGCATCCGACTGCCATGTCTGTCACAGTGTCTGGGTTGTGTTCCCTGGGTCACCACTAGATGTCCTCCTTCCCCGGTGTCACTCACATCATGAACTACGTTTCCCATCATCCTGTCTGGCTACCACTGATCATTGCACTCAGGTGTTCCCCATCATTGCACTCAGCTGTTTCCCCTCACCTTGTTAGTGTCTGTGTATATATATCCTGTTTGTGTCAGTGTTTGTCACTGAGTCCTTGCAACATTTCACACACTTCTGATGTTTGTTTCTGCCTGGTTCATGTTTTGTTCTTGTTTATGGATTGCCTTTATGGATTTTGACCTTTTGCCTGGACTGGTTTTGTGAGTACGGATTACCCCAATAAATACTGCAAATTGGATCTCTCTTGTTTCCTGTGTGTGTGAATCGTGACAGAAGGACTCAGTCACCTAAGAGATCCAGCATGATGGGGTTCCGTATCCTCCCTCCTACCACTGAGAAAGAGAGGATGGGGCGTGTCCAAAATTTTATGAGCTTTCGTCAGCAGGGCCAACCGGTGGGTTGCATAGCTCAGTCATTTTGGACGCTTTCGAGAGGAATGGGATACAATGAGGCAGCATTAAAATACATTTTTAATACCTGTCTTGATGACCCATTGCCGGGGTGGGAAATGAAGGGTCTGGAAGTCTTGGACTTTTGGGGTTTTACCAGATACCTTGAGCATCGGAGTCAGTGGGATACTCCGGTCCCGAGTCCGGTAGTCCCTGTTCCAGTGGTCCCGAGTCCAATGGTCCCAGTCCCGGTGGTCCCGAGTCGGTGATCCAAGTTCCGGTGGCCCCGAGTCCGATGGTCCCAGTTCCGGTGGTCCCGAAACACAGGAGGAGGAGAAAGGCTCCCTCCGTAACTCTTCCGGTGGTCCCGAGTCCGGTGGTCCCGAGTCCTATGGTCCCAGTCCCGGTGGTCCCGAGTCCGGTGATCCCAGTTCCGGTGGTCCCGAGTCCGATGGTCCCAGTTCTGGTGGTCCCGAAACACAGGAGGAGGAGAAAGGCTCCCTCCGTAACTCGTCCGGTGGTCCCGAGTCCGGTGGTCCCGAGTCCGGTGGTCCCGAGTCCGGTGGTCCCGAGTCCGGTGGCTCCGAGTCCGGTGGCTCCTAACACGGAGACCGTCCCGGAGGTGACTGCCGTCCCTGACGCGCCGCCCAGGCGTCTTGCTCTGCCCGCGCCGCCGGTTCCAGTGCCTGAGTCGGCGGTGCCGGTTCCAGTGCCTGAGTCGGCGGTGCCGGTTCCAGTGCCTGAGTCGGCGGTGCCGGTTCCAGTGCCTGAGTCGGCGGTGCCGGTTCCAGTGCCTGAGTCGGCGGTGCCGGTTCCAGTGCCTGAGTCGGCGGTGCCGGTTCCAGTGCCTGAGTCGGCGGTGCCGGTTCCAGTGCCTGAGTCGGCGGTGCCGGTTCCAGTGCCTGAGTCGGCGGTGCCGGTTCCAGTGCCTGAGTCGGCGGTGCCGGTTCCAGTGCCTGAGTCGGCGGTGCCGGTTCCAGTGCCTGAGTCGGCGGTGCCGGTTCCAGTGCCTGAGTCGGCGGTGCCGGTTCCAGTGCCTGAGTCGGCGGTGCCGGTTCCAGTGCCTGAGTCGGCGGTGCCGGTTCCAGTGCCTGAGTCGGCGGTGCCGGTTCCAGTGCCTGAGTCGGCGGTGCCGGTTCCAGTGCCTGAGTCGGCGGTGCCGGTTCCAGTGCCTGAGTCGGCGGTGCCGGTTCCAGTGCCTGAGTCGGCGGTGCCGGTTCCAGTGCCTGAGTCGGCGGTGCCGGTTCCAGTGCCTGAGTCGGCGGTGCCGGTTCCAGTGCCTGAGTCGGCGGTGCCGGTTCCAGTGCCTGAGTCGGCGGTGCCGGTTCCAGTGCCTGAGTCGGCGGTGCCGGTTCCAGTGCCTGAGTCGGCGGTGCCGGTTCCAGTGCCTGAGTCGGCGGTGCCGGTTCCAGTGCCTGAGTCGGCGGTGCCGGTTCCAGTGCCTGAGTCGGCGGTGCCGGTTCCAGTGCCTGAGTCGGCGGTGCCGGTTCCAGTGCCTGAGTCGGCGGTGCCGGTTCCAGTGCCTGAGTCGGCGGTGCCGGTTCCAGTGCCTGAGTCGGCGGTGCCGGTTCCAGTGCCTGAGTCGGCGGTGCCGGTTCCAGTGCCTGAGTCGGCGGTGCCGGTTCCAGTGCCTGAGTCGGCGGTGCCGGTTCCAGTGCCTGAGTCGGCGGTGCCGGTTCCAGTGCCTGAGTCGGCGGTGCCGGTTCCAGTGCCTGAGTCGGCGGTGCCGGTTCCAGTGCCTGAGTCGGCGGTGCCGGTTCCAGTGCCTGAGTCGGCGGTGCCGGTTCCAGTGCCTGAGTCGGCGGTGCCGGTTCCAGTGCCTGAGTCGGCGGTGCCGGTTCCAGTGCCTGAGTCGGCGGTGCCGGTTCCAGTGCCTGAGTCGGCGGTGCCGGTTCCAGTGCCTGAGTCGGCGGTGCCGGTTCCAGTGCCTGAGTCGGCGGTGCCGGTTCCAGTGCCTGAGTCGGCGGTGCCGGTTCCAGTGCCTGAGTCGGCTGAGTGCACTCACAGTCACACACGCACACACGCAGTCACAGACGCACACACGCAGTCACAGACGCACACACGCACACACGCACACACGCACACACGCACACACGCACACACTCACACACGCACACACGCACACACGCACACACGCACACACGCACACACGCACACACGCACACACTCACACACTCACACACGCACACACGCACACACTCACACACGCACACACGCACACACGCACACACGCACACACGCACACACGCACACACGCACACACGCACACACTCACACACGCACACACTCACAGACGCACTCACAGACGCACACACGCACACACGCACACACGCACACACGCACACACGCACACACGCACACACGCACACACGGTCACACACGCACACACGCAGTCACAGACGCACACACGCACACACGCACACACGCACACACGCACACACGCACACACGCACACACTCACACACGCACACACGCACACACGCACACACGCACACACGCACACACGCACACACGCACACACGCACACACTCACACACGCACACACGCACACACTCACACACGCACACACGCACACACGCACACACGCACACGCACACACGCACACACGCACACACGCACACACGCACACACGCACACACGCACACACGCACACACTCACACACGCACACACTCACAGACGCACTCACAGACGCACACACGCACACACGCACACACGCACACACGCACACACGCACACACGCACACACGCACACACGCACACACTCACACACGCACACACGCACACACGCACACACGCACACACGCACACACGCACACACGCACACACTCACACACGCACACACGCACACACGCACACACGCACACACGCACACACTCACACACGCACACACTCACAGACGCACACACTCACAGACGCTCACACTCACACACTCACAGACGCTCACACTCACACACTCACAGACGCACACACTCACAAATGCTCACACTCACACACTCAGAACCTCTCACACTCACACACTCACATACGCACACACTCACAAACGCTCACACTCACAAACTCTCACATTCACAGACGCACACACTCACAAACTCTCAAACTCACAGACGCACACACTCACAAACTCTCACATTCACAGACGCACACACTCACAAACTCTCAAACTCACAGACGCACACACTCACAAACTCTCACACTCACAGACACACACAAACGCTTACACTCACAGACGCACACACTCACAAACTCTCACACTCACAGACGCACACTCACAAACTCTCACAAACTCTCACACTCACAGACGCACACTCACAAACTCTCACAAACGCACGCACTCACAGACGCACACTCACAAACTCTCACAGATGCAGACTCACAAACTCTCACACGCACAGACGCACACACTCACAACCTCTCACACTCACAGACGCACACACTCACAAACTCTCACACTTACAGATGTACACACTTACAGATGCACACGCTCACAGACGCACACACTCACAAACTCTCACACTCACAGACGTACACACTTACAGATGCACACGCTCACAGACGCACACACTCACAAACTCTCACACTCACAGACGCACACACTCTCAGACGCACACACTCACAAACTCTCACACTCACAGACGCACACACTCACAAACTCTCAAACTCACAATCTCTCACACTCACAGACGCACAAACTCTCAAACTCACAGACACACACACACTCACAAACTCTCAAACTCAAAGATGCACACACTCACAAACTCTCACACTAACATACACACACACTCACAAACTCTCACACTAACATACACACACAAACGCTTACACTCACAGACGCACACACTCACAAACTCTCACAGACGCACGCACTCACAGACGCACACTCACAAACTCTCACAGATGCACAGACTCACAAACTCTCACACTCACAGACTCTCACACTCACAACCTCTCACACTCACAGACGCACACACTCACAAACTCTCACAGATGCACACAGACGCACACACTCACAGACGCACACACTCACAAACTCTTACACTCACAGACGCACACACTCACAAACTCTCACAGATGCACACAGACGCACACACTCACAGACGCACACACTCACAAACGCTCACACTCACACACTCAGAACCTCTCACGCCGCCTTCACACTGGCAGTTGAAATCAGCTCCTCAATACGCCCCCAGCGGACGTCGTACACAACAGTGAAAAGCGTCGGAAAGCCTCGGAAGCGAGTAGAACAAAAATGGCGGAAAGATTGGAAAGGCTGATTCTAGCTGTTTCAGAATGTAGATTTCTTTATGATCTCTCGGATGAGGGTTATAGAGATACTAATAGGAAGTCTGCTGCGTGGAGGAAAGTTGCCGAGGAGGTGGACATGTCAGGTCGGCAAAATGTGATATAGTGGTATAATGTGAATAGTTCAATGTATGTGTTGCAATGGAAAATGAATTGCCTAAATAAAATAAAATAAACTATTTTAGTTATTAAATACATGCAATTGGTTGATAAACATTTGTTAAAATTAAGATACAATTTATACAAAACGAAATTCACTTTAAAGAAAGGCTTTTTACAAAGCAAAAAAACGATATACAAAACTTAAGTGGTAAAAACCATGTCTCCCGATATATTGCGCATCTTATGATCCTATACATATATATACTCACTCTATATGTTTCTTTTGTCAAACATTTTTGGGGCCAGTCAATGGGTAATAAAACTTCACGATTGGTAATGATACATTGTTTATTATTGCAAATGTTTATTATTGGCTGAAAAAAAAAAATTACATACAGTACATACAGTACATTATTGAAAAAAAGATTGAGAAGCACTGCTATAGGCTTGTTTAACTTAAAATGGGCTGAACATTGTCTGTGCTTTTCAGTGGAGGAAGTGAAAAAAAAGTGGAGGGACCTCCGTGATGCCTTTGTGCGGTATAGGAGGGAGGACCAGTCCAGGCGGGTAAGCGGGGCTGCTGCCTCTCAAAAGAGGCCCTGGCGTTATGCCCAGATAATGTCCTTCTTCCTGCCGTTCATCACACCACGGAGGACAACCTCCAACCTAACTGAGACAGAGGTAGAGTCCCAGGAGGGAGAGGGAGAGACCCAGGAAGGAGAGGGAGAGAGCCAGGAGGGAGAGGAGAGAGAGGGTGAGAACCAGGAAAGAGAGAGAGTCATGAGCGTGCGCCCACGCGAAATAGAGAGCACACCAGACCTGTCAGGGGAGCGCAGGCGTAGGCGACGGGTTGTCTCTAGCATTTGAGCAGAGGATTGCCACTGCAATTTAATCTGCCAATACACCACAGGAAAAAGAGCCAGACCAGGCCTTCTTGGACAGCCTGCTCCCCGCCCTAAAAAGGATGTCTCTACAAAAAAACGCTGCTACAAAGCTAAAAATACACCAGCTGATTTATGAAGCTGAATTTGAGTGTAAGTATTTTGTTGTGAATGTTCTTACACTGGCATTGATAATGTGTAACATGCTGCCATCTCACCTTTTAATTTTTATTTTGTTTTTCAGAATCTGGTGCATCTAGACACAGACAGACACAGACAGACAGACAGACACACACACACACACACACACACACAGACACACACACACACACACACACACACACACACACACACACACACACACACACACAGACACAGACAGACACACACACACACACACACACCATTAGTATAATATCATATCAAATAAAGTTCACTTTAACTATTATTCAGTACTGTGGTTTATTTTTGCAAGAGAGAGAGAGAGCTAAAAGGGACAGCGACACACACACAAACACTAATAGAAAGCGTTTGTAGAAAGTGCACGTGATTATTTGAATTGCAATTTATGACATTGTGGTTGGCCCTTAAAAGGGCCTTTTGGTCATTATCAGCAATTATGATACAGGATCATGTCGGTGGACACCTCCCGCCTCAGAGGAAAAGTAGGTCGTATAGGCCTCTCTGACACGAACTGCCTCCGCGGTGGAATTATTGGCACCTTGTCGGATGACACTGGGCAAGACAACACTGTGGGGTGGGTTGGGCGCTCGATTCTCCCTTGGTCTATAGGGGCGTGTTGGGGCATCACGGCGAAGAAGGTTGTGGAGGACACAGGTTGCCTTCACGCACACCTCCACATTGTGTGGATGCTGCCACATCACTCTATGATAGATCCTGAACCTGGCTGCCAGCACACCGAAGGCTTGCTCTACTACCATTCTTGCCCGAGACATGCGGTAGTTGAACATCCGACGGCGTCTGCAGAGGTTCCTTCCAGGATATGGACGCATCAGGTGACGGCGCAACGGGAAGGCTTCGTCCCCCACAAAGGTGTGAGGAAGTGGCCCGAGATGGCTCCAGGGATGATGGCATCTGGTGGGACTCCCAAGGTGCCTTCCTGGAGTGCGCGACCAAAGGCAGACTCCCTCAGTGTGCCTCCATCACTCCCGCGACCATAGGCACCCACATCAATAATGCGGAAGCAGAGGTTGGCATCGACAACCGCAAGGAGCACGATGGAGAAGGTCCCCTTATAATTAAAAAAAAAGGGAGCCTGAATTGGGTGGTGCGACGATCCTCACATGTTTCCCATCAATGGCCCCTATGCAATTGGGGAAGTCACGGTTAACCAGGAACTGCTCTGCAATTTCGTGCCAATCACTCTCCTTTGGCACAGGCATGTACACATTCACTAGCTCCTCCCAGATAGCCTTGGCCACCTCAGGCACAATGAGAGACACAGTGCTCCAGCCCACTCGGAAGCGGTAGGAGAGGGAGTGGTAGGAGTCACCAGTCGCCAGGTGTCTGAAAGAACATAATTAAAATATTCATAATAATTATCATATTAACAATAATAATACATATATACATTTATTTGGCAGAAACCTTTCTAGATACAGAAAGATTTTACATGTTTATGGGCGAAAAGAAGAAAATGCAATAGGTTTTAGCTTCATAGAAATACAGTTAACAAAATAGACTATAACAGTATTGAAATAACCAAATGACTTGATGATAAAAAAGTCTAATTATTTTCCCATTTATACAATTCCATCATGTAATCAGTTCTGTGTGGTTTTAATTGGTTAAGTTAAAAGAAAAAAGAAATACTGCGCTATGCATCGAACAAGAAAAAACGACAATATGCCTATTATTTATAATGATGTGATCTATGTGTAATATCAAGGAGATAGAGACAAACTAGAAACTCACCTTAGACAGATGGCTAGGCGTTCTGCCGGAGAAATACATCTCCGAAGCCGGGTGTTGATCCTCTTGATCCGTGGACCAACACGGTAGAGGATTTCGTCAAACTGACAGCGCGACACCCTGAAATACTCCCTGAAATCCTCACCGTTGTTCAGACGCAGCTCACCCACCAGGCGGTGAAACTCCCCGTACTGATTCCTCTCCGCCAGGTAGTATTTTACCCACATAGATCTCTTTTTTTTTTGCTTGCGTCTCCAGTATAGGAGAGCAACAGCAAGAGCATTGACAAGTCTACGATTTGCCATAATATAATTTTCTGGCTGTATGTGAATGAGCGGGATGATGGAAAATGGCCACAATATTGAATTGTACAATATTTAAATATTGAATTATTTAATTGTATTAACTGCACTAATTACGTTATAAAATCATTAAAATAATAAAATGACATGACAACTAATCGTTATAAAATCATTATTTTATTAAAAGTTAAGAATTCAGGTTTGTTTATCAGTACCATAGCAACGCTAACTTCCGTTGGGATTTTCGGATAGGAACCGTCCGTAGCCTTTCGCAAGAGTTCAATTTTTTGAACGCATCCGGATGGCCAACGGACACGATTTTTTTCGCACCGCACTCGTTCGCACCCGGTTCGGACCCATTTGCATGCGGTCTGCGAATCTCCATAGGAAATGAATGACTTCCGGTCGTTTTGCTGCCGTATCGGAGCTGATTTCAACTGCCAGTGTGAAGGCGGCGTCACACTCACAAACTCTTACACTCACAGACGCACACACACACAAACGCTCACACTCACAGGCGCACATACTTACAAACTCTTACACTCACAGACGCACACACTCACAAACGCTCACACTCAGAACCTCTCACACTCACAAACTCTTACACTCACAGACGCTCACACTCACAAACGCTCACACTCACAGACGCACACACTCACAAACGCACACACTCACAGACGCACACACTCACAAACTCTCAAACTCACAAATGCACACACTCACAAACTCTCACACTCACAGACGCACACAAACGCTTACACTCACAGACGCACACACTCACAAACGCTCACACTCACAGACGCTCACACTCACAAACGCTCACACTCACAGACGCACACACTCACAAACGCTCACACTCACAGACGCTCACACTCACAAACGCTCACACTCACAGACGCACACACTCACAAACGCACACACTCACAGACGCACACACTCACAAACTCTCAAACTCACAAATGCACACACTCACAAACTCTCACACTCACAGACGCACACAAACGCTTACACTCACAGACGCACACACTCACAAACTCTCACACTCACAGACGCACACAAACTCTCACACTCACAGACGCACACACTCACAAACTCTCACACTTACAGATGCACACACTTACAGATGCACACACTCACAAACTCTCACAGATGCATGCACTCACAGACGCACACTCACAAACTCTCACAGATGCACAGACTCACAAACTCTCACACTCACAGACGCACACACTCACAACCTCTCACACTCACAGACGCACACACTCACAAACTCTCACACTCACAGACGCACACGCTCACAAACTCTCACACTCCCAGACGCACACAAACTCACACTCACAGACGCAAACACTCACAAACTCTCACACTCACAGATGTACACACTTACAGATGCACACGCTCACAGACGCACACACTCACAAACTCTCACAGATGTATACACTCACAAACTCTCACAGATGCACACACTCCCAGACGCACACGCTCACAAACTCTCACACTCCCAGACGCACACTCACAGACGCACATACTCTCACACTCACAGACGCACACACTCACAAACTCTCACTCTCACAGACGCACTCTCACTCACAGACGCACACACTCACAAACTCTCACACTCACACACTCACAGACGCACACTATGGAGCGTAGTATGTGCCATAATTAAACAAACAAATCCAGCATTTTGCAAACAAACTCGATCTACTTCGCAAAGGAAAACACGACTCGTAAACAAACAGAAAGCAATGTGCAAGTACAAAGGTCATTTTGAATGAAAATGCAGTGGAGTAACAAATATGTATTGTGTTTTACAAATATAAATTTGTAATGCCATTGCCAAGATAATATTTCACAAATAAATACAAACCATCCTACAAATTGCATGTACCCTTTGAACAAATACCTAGTGCATATAAGGGTGATTCTTAGACTATGGGCACTTTTATGTACTTTGGTCATATTTTTTCAAATACATATAATTTTGGACAAATTCCTCTTTCTTTTTCAAACTAAGTATAAAACCTCCTTAAAAACTTTTGACTACTTTTTGATTATGATTTTTTCATACTTTTCAACCTCCTAATAGGTGTCAAAATCACTGTTTTCTCCTTGTCGCACACCCAGGCTTTTTAACTTCAACAATGAAAATACAGTTGAAAAATATGACTTATCTGGTAACTATTAATATACCTAAATTAAGCACTAGTAAAATAATTAAAATACATTATAGTATTTAATGTGAGACCACCATCAATATTACTTTTTATACAAAATATAGCTGTCCACAGTATTGTTGTCATTTCCACCACAACACTGTAATGTCCCTTTAAAAAGTTTGTGTAAAAGATTGTTTCGGTGGTTTCTATGGAAATGTTCAGACACATCTGAGCACATGTTGGACATGGAGGCAATTTTAAATTTTCATCAAGAACAAAATAAGAAAAATCAAGGTAAATATTGCTTGATCAGTTAATATTTTTATTCTACATCATTTCCAAACATGCTGTACCTTCATGGGTGTTTTTAAAAAGTTACAAATTTTAAGTTAAATAAGATTTAAATAAGATTTTTTCAATACATGAAATGCTAAGTATTAATTCAAAGCTAATCAGTGAAGCTCTCTTCCATTTTTTCACAAAAAACTACAGAAATGTCATTTCCACGACACTGCACTCTGTGGTGGAAGTGACAGCATGTGGTGGAAATGACATTTATGGTTACAAAGTACAATTGATATGGATTGCAAGAGTAGATTTGTGTAATACTTTTTATATTATAATTTTATAATAAATTACAATACTTTTTATATTTATATTTATATTATAATATTATTTTTATTTCTAAATTATACTTTTATATTAATTGATTTCATTTATATAAATGAAAATTCAATTTTGTTGCATCATTTATTGCTTATATTTTTTGCCTTGCCATCAGTTGTGTCAGTTATTTACAGTATGCACTGTAACCGTTCATCTGTGAGACAAATCAGTTGTATACATCAAACTCAGCACTACACTAAAAACAGGGTTATGTTTAATGACTTTGTGAATTGAGTTTACTGAGTGTGATGAGTTTAAGAGTTTTTCTAATAAATATAACTACTGTTTCTCTACATTCACGTTAATTCATTGTCATTTCCACCACCACCCTGTCATTTCCAGCACCACACATATTTTTTACAAATATTAAAAAAGTTCTCATCACACATTAAAAATGTATCCACAATTTACGAGATCATGCTCTACTTAATATAAAAATTCAAGTTATTTATGTTCTAATAAGCTCTTGCCCAAACCAATATTAATTTCAGAGTGTGACAGGTGTACAGTTCAGCATTTGGTCCTTAGGGCAGTTAATTTATCTCATTGACAAATGTATAATTATTGTAAATTGTGGAAAAACTGATAAAACTAGTTACAAAAAATAATCTTAGACAATTCTTGAGTGGCATAATTATTCTATTTTTAAATAACAGCTGTATATTGAGATGTGGTGGAAATGACATTTGTTCATTGCAGGTCGGAAAAAATGTAAAATATTAACAATTTCTATTGTAATCTAAGTTTGTCCTCTTACAGACCTTAAAACTAGACAAATTATTTAAACTTATGAGACTGTGTTACGTGACTTTTGAACAAGTTTTTTTATTTTTTATTCAACTTCACAAGCCTAAAAGTGCCCCTAGTTGAAGAAACGCCCATAAATGCATATCTGTCTTTTATGATTGTGAGAGTCGACGCTTGGCTTTTTATGAGATCTCTCGGCTCGATTTCCTCACAAATGTGTCCAGGCAGATTTTCTCACAAATGCAGTTGAGCAACTTCCTCTTCTAAAACAGTAGATTGCAGGCTAGTCTGCCAGATTGCCTTTGCCTACAGCTGAGGGAAATGACCGGTGAACGGGTGTGTTTGTCTTAATTTATCTATGATTTTTTTTAGGTTTTCTTTTGCAAAATGTTTATTACATACCTAGACAGAAATCCACATTAGCACTTAGCACTTCACTCTCTCTAGGATAGGGGGATCTATAAGCTGAAAGCTTATAATAACTTTATTAAATGTTGTTGAACTATTGAAATGTTATGGCATTTTGCCAAATAGTTAAAACATTGAACTATTTGATCTAAAAATACCTAATAATCCTTACAATAACACTGCAAAAAACACTGCTCTAAAAAGTATTGTACTATACTTATTACTTTATAAATCCCATATCAACTTCAACCAGTTGAATAATACATGAATATACACGAGTAACACGAAACAGCATTTTTTTATTATTATCACATAAACGATATTACAGTTACATATAAAACATAAAACACTCCTGTAAAACACTCGAAGAAGAGGAAAACGAAAGTAATGTCAGTTTAGAACAATGCCTACCAAATCTAATAACACGATCGCGTCCATTTTGTGTTTAATCCACAATCCATCGAGACCAGCAAGAGATTCTGAGAACGACACGCGCGGACTGACAACAAGCGTTACTGAGTTTAAAATACTTATAAATTCTCTTCTTAGTGGACAAGACTGCAAGTAAGGTTAATACATTCTCCATTAAAGTCATTTGTAATTATTAGGAACTTCATATTGTATATTAAGCGTGATTTAAATGTGAAGTTACAGAAGGCTGTTCTTCTGCTACTCCGAACAGACGAAGAATCTGCCAGAAATTACAATCTTTTTAAGTAAAAACAGAAAAAGTTTTATTGATAAAGGGTTATTGAAAACAAATATGTTTTTTAAAGTTTTCTCCCATTTCCTCGTTTTAGGCTGTTGATTTTGTGATGTGAAATCGAAAGTATTTTTGAACCAGACGTTTACAGAGTCTGCGGGCCTTCTTATGGCCCAGACAAAATGTATGTGAGCCTGAAGTGGCCCACATGTAAAATGGCAAATATGGCCCAAATATTTTAAATCACATGTGGGCCTTTTTAGGCAAAGATGCGGCACTCATGGCAATGTGTAATCTGAATGTGAGCCTAAAGTGGCCCATATGATAAATAATGAATATGGCCCAAATATCACAAACCAAATGTGGGCCACCTATGGCAAAAATGTGGCACAATCGACAATGACTAATCTGGGTGTAAACCAAATATGGCCCACATATGTTGCAGCAAATGTGGCCCAGTTTTCTTAAAACATTTCTGGGCCAGTTTTGGCAAAGATGAGGGACAGTAATCACTGTGAATCTGAATGTGAACCTTACTTACTGAATGTGAAGATTACTTTTTGCTCCTACTTTTTGGATCGATTGCTCCTGTCTGCCTCGCTGCCTGCTGTGAGTTTGTTTGCTTCGGTGCTGTAAGCTCCGTCTTAGCCTTGTATTTCTTTGTTTTGAACCATCATTTACTACAATTTCTAGTTGTTTATACTACTACTAAATACAGCTTACCCAACATCTCAGACTAACCTGACATCGCTAGCTACCGTTACTACTAGCACAACACGCTAGTAATTCACTAGCCTGTTAACGCGCCAGCTGTGCGCTCAGCTATTTTTTATTTATTTTTCTCTCACACGCCCGCACCTTTGAGTTCATAAAAAGCTCAGGTGAGTAAGAATCAGTCAACAAACACGGTGAGTAATGTCTTGTCCCGTTATTGTCACCTGCACTTCATGTCACATGTTTAGCATAGCCTTCTCTGTCGGCAATATAGGATTTATATGTGATAAATGCAAGGAGTCAGTTAGGCTGACGGAGAAGATTTCAGAACTAGACACACGCATCCAAACTTTATTTGAGGATAGTAAGAGTGCTAGAGCTTTAGATCATATTTTGGATGTGCCTAGCATAGTGAACTCTTTACATGATTCGGTTCCAGCTGAATTGCCTGCAGGCAGGCAAATGGGTGACAGTGAGGGATCGCTCTAGTCACGGATAAAAAAAACACTCTTCTGTTCCGATTACCATAACAAATCGATTTGCCCCGCTCAGTGAAACACCCACTGAGAATTCTGTTGATTGTGCCCTAGTAATTGGCGATTCTATTACACGGAACGAGACACCAGCCACAAGTCACATGTTTCACATGTTAAAAATTTAATTGATGTTCAACAAATAAAAAACAGCTATAATACAGATGAGCAAATGCTAAAGCTTGGGTTGCTGAATATTTGATCGCTTACTTCAAAAGCGCTCATTGTTAATGATATGATTTCAGATAATAACCTAGTTGTGCTGTGTTTGACAGAAACCTGGCTAAAACCAAACGATTACATTACTTTAAATGAGTCCACCCTACAAGATTACAGTTATAAACATGAACCTCGTCTGAAACGCAAAGGGGGAGGTGTTGCTGTAATTTATAGTAATATTTTCAAAACCATTAAGAAATCAAGTTTTAAATATAATTCTTTTGAAATGATAGTGCTTAATGTAAAAATATATAGTATAAATGATAAATCACGTTTGAGATTTGTGCTGGCTACTGTATACAGGCCACCAGGGCACCATACAGACTTTATCAAAGAATTTGCGGACTTTCTATCAGAGTTAGTATTGGCTGCAGATAAAGTACTAATTGTTGGTGATTTTAATATACACATCGATAATGAAAAAGATGCATTGGGTATGGCATTTAAAGAAATTGTAAACTCAATTGGAGTTAGACAACACGTGTCAGGACCTACTCATCGTCGTAATCATACTCTAGATCTAATATTATCACACGGAATAGATGTTGATGCCGTTGAAATTCTGCAGCAGAGCGATGACATCTCAGATCATTATCTAGTCTCGTGTAAATTACATTTAGCCAAGGCTGCAAAGCCGACTCCATGTTTCAAATATGTTAGACCTATCACTTCTGCCACTAAAGATTGCTTTATTAATAATCTTCCTAATCAGTTTCATCATCTCAGCATCCCAGATAGCTTAGAAGAACTCGATACTGCAACAGAAACTTTTAACTCTCTCTTTTCCAGCACTTTAGACACAGTTGCTCCGTTGCGCTTAAAGAAGATTAAAGAAAATAGTCCAACGCCGTGGTACAACGAGCACACTCGGGCCCTTAAGAGAGCAGCCAGAAAAATGGAGCTCAACTGGAAGAAAACAAAACTAGAAGTATTTCGCATTTCATGGAAAGAGAGCTTGATTGCATACAGAGAGGCTTTAAAAGCTGCTAGATCTGCTTATTTTTCAACCCTATTAGAAGAAAATAAACAAAATCCTAGATATTTATTTGAAACGGAGGCTAAACTAACGAAAAAGAAAGCTTCAAGCACCGAAGTTTCCAAGCAACACAGCAGTAATGACTTTATGAACTTCTTCACTTATAAGATTGATAATATCAGGGACAAAATTATAACTATGCAACCGTCTACTACAGTATCGCATCAGGCAGTGCATTGTAGTCTCCCTGAGGAAAAATTTGATTAATTCATTGCTATAGGAGAGGAAGAATTTGCTAAACTCGTTAAATCATCTAAATCTACAACACGTATGTTAGACCCTATACCGACTAAGCTACTGAAAGAGATGCTCCCAGAGGTCATAGATCCTCTTCTTAATATCATTAATTCGTCTTTGTCAAAAAATTTTAAGCTGGCTATGATTAAACCGCTTGTTAAAAAACCACAACTTGAACCTACAGAATTAGTCAGTTACAGGCCGATCTCTACCTTTTCTGTCAAAGATTTTAGAAAAAGCAATATCTTCACAACTGTGTTCCTTTCTTGAAAGAAATTATATCTGCAAGGATTTCCAGTCAGGATTTAGACCGTACCATAGTACCGAGACTGCTCTCGTTAGAGTCACAAATGATTTGCTCTTAACATCCGATCGTGGTTGTAGCTCTCTATTAGTGTTACTCGATCTTAGTGCTGCATTTGACACCATTGACCACAACATTCTTTTAAATAGACTAGAAAACTATGTTGGCATTAGTGGAATTGCACTAGCATGGTTTAAATCATACTTATCTGACCGTTATCAGTTTGTAGCAGTAAATGAAGAGATGTCTCATCGATCACAAGTTCAGTATGGCGTACCACAAGGCTCAGTACTAGGACTGCTGCTGTTCACTCTGTACATGCTACCATTAGGATATATAATTAGGAAACATGGAATTAGCTTTCACTGTTATGCCGACGATACTCAGCTCTATATTTCTTTAAAACCTAACGAAACTTACCAATTCACAAAATTAACGGAATGCATAGCTGATATAAAAAATTGGATGACTCGTAATTTCCTACTTCTAAATTCTGAAAAAACAGAGATTCTAATTATTGGACAAAAAACTTCCTCGCGTAATAATCTAGAATACTGTCTAACACTTGATGGCTGCTCTGTTAAGTCTTCGCCGTCGGTTAGGAACCTGGGTGTGCTCTTTGATACCAATCTTTAATTTGAAAGTCACGTGTCTAGTATCTGTAAAACGTACTCGGTTACTAACGTAACCTCGGTTCTCTCTAGAAGAGGGAACGAGTACTGCGTAATAGCTTACGCTAGGGGGAAAACTCTTTTCCACGAGATATTGAAGCCAAAAATTATCCTTAATTTTGTAATATTGTAAAACGCGTTGCGGCAGAATGCAGACATGGGCGGGACGGCTCGTGCGCCCATTGGCTGCTCTGCGGCAACTGCAGCAGCCTATCGAGAGAGGCCCCTCGTGACGTCAGATCCAATGAGGGCACTTCGCGCCCGCTGCGTCACGTCCCGCCGAAACGGGCGGGGCCTTGGGCTATAAATATAGCCTTGGGAGGCTGGTCTTGCTGGTTTTCATCGCTGAAGCGAACCAGAGCGTGATGCATGCACGGCAAGATACGCAGTACTCGTTCCCTTTTCTAGAGAGAACCGAGGTTACGTTAGTAACCGAGTACGTTCTCTTACGAGAGGTCTCTCGTACTGCGTAATAGCTTACGCTAGGGGAACACAGTGTAAAACGCTGTGCGTGCTGAGATTCAACACTAAGGTCCCAAGGGCAGGTGCCCGGGGCTCATATAGTGCATAATCATAAGGGACTCACAGAGAATCCGGGGAGAGGGGCTAGCATAGCATCATTCCCGTAGAAAGTAATGCTCTATTAAGAGCATATTATATCAAGTGATCCGCACAGCCAGGGCGAACTCGGCCTGGACTGATAAGTATTAGGGGACTTACACACTTCCCACAGAGGTATATAGTCGATCAGCGAGCGACGCTCTAGCAGTTTCAGCATCCTGAACCGATAGCATCGGGCAGACAATACTGATTTATTAGACCGAGAGCAGCTTAGCCTGCAAAGCGGGAACCTCTAGGTTGTAGAACCTTATAAATGTAGACGGAGAGGCCCAGCCTGCCGCCATACAGATATCTTGTAAGGCAATCCCACTAGACCAAGCCCACGACGAGGCCATGCCTCTAGTGGAGTGCGGGCATTGCAGGCCCTTAGATGTATAAGCTAGTGCTATAGCATCAACTATCCATCTGGATAGACTCTGTTTTGACGCAGCTAGTCCCTTAGAACGTCCGCTGAACAAAACAAAGAGCTGCTCCGTCTGTCTAAAAACAGATGAGCGAGACACATAGGCTCTTAACGCCCTGACCGGGCAAAGGAAGCCCGCGTCTCCTTCCTCTTCAGAGACCGGCAGGGCCGACAGGGAAATCACCTGTGCCCTAAACGGTGTGTTGAGGGATTTAGGAACATACCTGTGCCTTGGTTTGAGTATGACTTTTGAGTCATTTGGCCCAAACTCCATACACGTCGCGCTCACTGAGAGCGCTTGCAGGTCCCCTATGCGCTTCACTGAAGCGAGAGCCAGAAGTAACACTGTCTTGAAAGATAAGTGTTTGAGGTCTATTGACTGAATTGGCTCGAATGGGGCGCCTTTCATGGCTTCCAGAACCGTAGAAAGGTCCCATATGGGAACTGAGGGAGGTCTGGGAGGATTCAGCCTCTTAGCTCCTCTAAGGAAGCGAATGACCAGATCGTTCCTTCCTAGTGACTGGCCAAGCGTTGGTTCAGCGAACGCTGCTATGGCCGCCACGTAAACTTTGAGCGTGGATGGGGCTCTGCCCTTATCCAGTAGCTCTTGCAGAAAGGAAAGAACCTCCGACACCCTACAGTCTGAGGGTGATATGTCACGAGCTGTGCACCAGCTAGAGAACACAGACCACTTTGAGGAATAGAGCCGCCTAGTAGACGGGGCTCTAGCCTGCGTGATTGTGTTTAACACTCCCGCTGGGAGGTTAACGGGTACCCGTTGATGGCCCACGCATGTAGGGACCACAGCTCTGGGCGAGGATGCCAGATCGAGCCGTTGGCCTGCGAGAGGAGGTCCCTCCTCACTGGTATCGGCCATGGGGCGGTACTCGTCAACTGCATTAGAACTGGGAACCAGGCTTGGTTCGTCCAGAACGGGGCCACGAGTAGCACTGAGCATCCGTTTTCCCTGATTCGCTCTAATACCTGGGGTAAGAGCGCGACAGGGGGAAAAGCATAGAGCGGGCAGCGGGGCCAGACGTGGGCCAGCGCATCCCTGCTCTTGGAGAAAAATTCCGGACAGTGAGCGTTTTCTTGAGACGCAAATAGGTCTACCTTCGCTCTGCCGAATGTTTTCCACAGCAGTTGGACTGTCTGCGGATGTAAAGACCATTCTCCTGCCGGAACATTGTTCCTGGACAGTCTGTCTGGTCCTACATTCAGATGACCTGGCACGTGCGCTGCTCTCAGCGAGCGCAGATTGTGCTGAGCCCAGATCAGGAGGCGTTCCGTCAGCCTGTGAAGGGTTCGGGATCTGACACCTCCTTGGTGATTTATATAAGCCACCACCGACATGTTGTCCGAACGGACCAAGACGTGGTGTCCTTTTATCTGGGGACAAAAACACCTCAGCGCGTTGTCGACTGCCATCATTTCCAGGCAGTTTATGTGTAGAAGCTTTTCCCGTTCTGACCACTGGCCGAAGAACGGTCTGCCCTCGAGCAGCGCTTCCCATCCCGAGGTTGAGGCGTCCGTAGACACCACCTTCACACTCGAGGAAGTCCCCAGGTTTACACCTGACCGGTACCAGTCGGTCGCTGTCCAAGGTTTCAGAGCTGAGACGCATTTCTGATCGACCTTGAGGCGTAAGAGACCGGAGGTCCACGCTCGATGTGGTACTCGCGCTTTTAGCCAGAACTGCAGCGGGCGCATGCGAAGCAGACCCAGCTGAAGCACTGGAGATGCTGAAGCCATGAGACCCAACATCTTCTGAAACTTTTTGAGCGGGACTAAAGCGCCGTAGCAAAAAGTTTTCGTCATGCGCTGAATACTCAGTCTGCGCTGTGGTGACAGCTGTGCTGTCATAGACAGCGAGTCCAGTTCTGTGCCCAGAAAATATATTTTCTGACTGGGAGACAGCGAGCTCTTTGCCCAATTGACTTTGAGACCCAGATTCTCGAGATGATCGAGCAATATGGTCCTGTGTTCTATGAGCTCTGAGTGTGATCGAGCCAGAACCAGCCAATCGTCCAAATAATTCAGAACTCGTATGCCCTGGAGTTTCAGGGGTGCGAGCGCTGAATCCATGCACATCGTGAATGTACGAGGTGCTAGGGACAGGCCAAACGGCAGGACTGTGTATTGATATGCCTGGCCCTCGAAGGCGAATCTCAAAAATCGCCTGTGACGTGACGCTATTTGTATTTGGAAATAGGCGTCTTTCAGATCTATTGACATAAACCAGTCCCCCTGGCGAATTTGCGAGAGGATTTTCCTGGTTGTGAGCATTCTGAACCGTCGTTTCAGAAGTGCTTTGTTCAGCTGTCTTAGATCTAAAATGGGTCTGAGACCCCCGTCTTTTTTGGGTACCAGAAAATATCTGCTGTACATGCCCCCTTCGCTCTGAGCTTGTGATAAGGGTTCTATAGCCCCTTTGCTCAATAGTTTCGCTATTTCGGCTCGAAGTAGGTGTGCTACTTCCTTTTCCACCGTAGTTTCGGTCCGCGCCGCGCGTCGAACGAACTGTAGCGAATAGCCTCTTCTTATAATGTTCAGCACCCACTCTGATATCCCGGGAAGCTTTGCCCATGCGTTCGCATGAATAGCTAGGGGTAGAATGATATCTGGGCTCTGGTCGCGACATAGTGGCGAGCAGAGTGCACCGGTGTGCTGCAACATAAACGCCGTGCTTGCAGCGTGTGAGGCCGGGGGCGCGCTGATAACAGCGGGCAGCCTGCCCGTGCTCGGCTCTCCTATAGCTGTACGCTGCGAGAGAGCGAGTAGGGTTTAACATGTCTGTGAGTGAAAGCGGGCCCATTCATAACACTGAAAACACCGTCTGCTTGGGCAGACTGTATGTGCGTTGGTTTCGTTTTTACAGAAACCGTGAGACATGCAGTGTGTAGTGTTTGTGGGCACTGGGTCGTGGGCACATTCACTTCATCTAGTGCACAATCGGCGTGAGCCGATTTTATTTGTGCGGGCCGTGTGTGGCGGGCTGTGCTTGTGTGTAGTAATGAGCACTGGGCAGTGGGCATTTTTACTACACTCATAACACCATCGGCCGTGGCTGGAATACCAGAAAATACACTCTTTATGGGATTTATCTGGGTCGCCATAAAAACGGCGTTTGTGTGCAGGCAAGTGGGCTGTGTTACCGACTTGTTTACTGCAGAATACACTGGAACAGTCGCAATTACTGAACAGTCGTAATTACTGGAACTGAACGAGTGAGAAGTTTTGGTGGAAGTCCGGCCGCGGCGGGACTTGAACACCGTCGTTTCCCTTGGCTGGCTAGGAAGACTTTGAGGCCTCAGGCTTTATCTCAATCTTCGGCCGGGGCCCACGCGGAGGGGGGCGGCGGCTGGAGGAGCGAGAGTGCGGTCTCTGGTCCCGGGTCTGACGGTGCTGTGAAGCGGCTGCAGTCAGCGGGGGTTGCGGCTGGGAACTTCGAGCAGACGGCTGTTTTGAGCGACCTGCTGCGGAGCTGGAGCGCTTGGGCAGAAAATGCTTCATGGCCTGTGACGTTTTCTGTACCTCAGCGAATCTATCTGCGAAGTCCCTGACAGAAGATCCAAAGAGGCCAGCAGAAGAGATGGGGGCATCGAGGAAAGCGGAGCGCTCCGAGTCCGACATCTCAGATAACGTGAGCCATAGGTGTCTCTCAGCCACAGTGAGAGAGGCCATGTTCCGCCCTATGGCCTGTGCAGCGGATTTAGTGGCGCGAAGGGCGAGATCCGTCGCGCTCCTCAAATCCGGTAGGCTGACAGCTTCCGGCCCTTCCTCATCCAGCTTACGGAGAAGGTTGGCCTGGAAGATCTGCAATATGGCCATGGAGTGTAGTGCAGAGACAGCCTGCCCGGCGGCGGTGTAAGCGCGACCGTGCAAGGCTGACGTCGTGCGGCAAGCTTTGGATGGTAGCGCCGTCTTAGCACGCCGTCCAGCAGAGGGTGGGCAAAGATGGGCAGCTACAGCTTCCTCCACGGGGGGGAGAGAATGGTAACCCTTGTCTTTAGCACCGTCCACCACGGAGAATGCTGCTGACACGGAAGTACGCATCCTGGCAGAAAAGGGGGCGCTCCAGGACTTAGCGACTTCTTCATGAAGCTCAGGAAGAAAAGGCGCTGGTCTCGAAGGTGGCGAAGCACGGTCCCTTTGCAGGAAACAACCGTCCAGTCGGTTGTGTGCAGGCTCCTGGGGCGTCGACCACTCAAGGCCGAGACTCGCGACGGCCTGCTCGAGCAGACGCATGAGCTCTGCTTCAATGTTGGCTCTTTTCCAGAGGGCCGGTGAGAAGATGGTGCGAGATCCGCAGAGCTAGACCAGTCCTCACTGCCTGACGCTAGGAGAGAGCAACTGTCATCCTCCACACAAACGGCTTCTTCGTAGGCTCCTATGGCCGGCAGTGAGAGACTCGGGAGAAGCAGGCGGCGAAGCTGGCGGGCGAACCGGCGAGCTTTCGCGGGTTGGAGGAGGTTCCGGGACCCGCTGAGCGCGGCGCTTTTTACGACGCGGCAACGCAGCGGGCGAAGGTGCAGACTCTGAGAAAAATGCCAGGCGAGTCCGCAGAGTCACCATGGGCATTAGCTCGCAATGAGGGCAGCCGCCTTCAGCGAGCACGAGAGCTGCATGATCCTCACCCAGGCAGGAAACGCAGATGACATGGCGGTCCCCGTCGCTGAGTGGAGCTCGGCATGAGCCACAGAATGTGCAAGGCATCTTTAAAAAGACGCTCGGCTCTTTTAGATAGGGAGTGTGTGTTGCGGCGGCGAACACACACAGCAGAGAAAAGGATATAGACGCCGGAAAGCGTTAGCAGGAACGGCGACTGAAGGCGGCGAGTTGTCGACCAGCGGCTTCAGGTGCAAAGGCTCGTCCCGCAGAAGGCTTCTCAGATGGCGCGGCTTCTTCCTCTCGGGATCCAGCGATGCGTGAGCTTCGCTTGAAGAGATGAAAAACCAGCTAGACCAGCCTCCCGAGGTTATATTTATAGCCCAAGGCCCCGCCCGTTTCGGCGGGACGTGACGCAGTGGGCACGAAGCGCCCTCATTGGATCTGACGTCACGAGGGGCCTCTCTCGATAGGCTGCTGCAGTTGCCACAGAGCAGCCAATGGGCGCACGAGCCATCTCGCCCATGTCTGCATGCTGCCGCAACGCGTTTTACAATATTACAAAATTAAGGATAATTTTTGGCTTCAATATCTCGTGGAAAAGAGTTTTCCCCCTAGCGTAAGCTATTACGCAGGACGAGAGACCTCTCGTAAGAGAACCACATTTTTCCATCTTAAAAATATATCTAAATTACGCCATATGCGCTCAATGAAATATGCGGAACAATTAGTTCATGCGTTCATGACCTCAAGGCTTGATTATTGTAATGCTCTACTGGGTGGTTGCCCTGCACGCTTAATAAACAAACTACAGCTAGTTCAAAACGCAGCAGCTCGAGTTCTTACCAGAACCAGGAAGTATGACCATATTAGCCTGGTTCTGTCAAAACTGCATTGGCTCCCTATTAAACATCAAACATCAATTTTTAAATATTGCTGATTACTTACAAAGCACTAAATGGTTTAGCTCTGCAGTACTTGAGCGAGCTCTTAACGCATTATAGTCCTTCACGTCTATTGCGATCTCAAAATTCCAGCCAGTTAATAATACCTAGAATATCAAAATCGACTGCTGGCGGTAGATCCTTTTCCTATTTAGCACCAAAACTTTGGAACAATCTTCCTAACATTGTCCGGGAAGCAGACACACTCTGTCAGTTCAAAGCTAGATTAAAGACACATCTCTTTGACCTAGCATTCACATAATACATTATAGACTTATATAATTCAATGTTAGGCTGCATAGATTA
Organism: Leuciscus leuciscus; assembly: GCF_965113295.1. NCBI lineage: Eukaryota > Metazoa > Chordata > Actinopteri > Cypriniformes > Leuciscidae > Leuciscus > Leuciscus leuciscus. The sequence continues at coordinate 3,828,528 of NC_138730.1, forward strand.
GGTCAGCTGGAACCGGGAACACTTCCCATAAATCCTGATGTACTCGTTACATCATGAGAAGAATGGCATCTACGCTAATTTTAGTGTCTTTGTTTATCCCGAGGTTTTCCCGCAGCCTGCCGGATCCAGGCCGTATCCAGATCTGACGAATGACCTGCGCCTGGACCCGATGACAATGCAGTGCTGAAGTGCCAACTAGTCTCTCCCTATGGAGGATCCCTTTACCACTCTACAGATAAAGCGTCGTCGGGAAAACTCAATTCGCGTATCTAACCCGAATTGATAAAATTAAATAAAATTCTGTATCAAAATTATAAGGAAACACCAGTACTTTGTTTAGGCCTGGTTTGTAGGGAATTACAAACCTGCGCACATATATTCAAACGCACATAACAATAGAACCAATTATTTATGCGCATGTGAACGCCATCAGCGTTTCTCACAGGTTCGCGTTTAAATTCTGTGTAGAGAGAATGGTGTCGTCTTAACGGCCCCTAATTTAATAACAAATGATCGTTGCGACGGAAGCGAATCAATCAAAACTAACTTTAGCTGGAAAATAACTTTATTAAAGAACCGCTATAAAGCCAAAACAATCTTACCTTAAATGATATGCTTATCTCTGTAAAGCTGCTTTGAAACAATCTACGTTGTTAAAAGCGCTATATAAATGAAGATGACTTGACTTGACCTAAAGTGGCCCACACATGACAGCAAATATGACCAGATTACATTGCAAAATAATTTGGACAACATTTGGCAAATGTATGGCACAGTCAGCACTGGCTAACCAGGGTGTAAACCTTAATGCACAGTAAGCAGTGTGTGTGTGTGTGTGTTTGCGTGTGTGTGTACTGTGCAGCACAAACACAGACGTGCACTAGCTCTTACAGTCAGTTAACTTACATGTTGGTAGAGTGTCTGATTGAGAATTTTTTTTTATGGTCTTGGAACGTAACTGAATATTTGGCTGAGATACATTTTGAGTTGCTGTGTGTGAAAATCTCTGCTGTGGTTTCAAGCAGGACATATTCTTGGGTCAACAAATTTTTTTTTCATCTTGGAACACAATTCCTGTCCAGAAACCCTAACCCTAAACATAACTTATCCTTAAAGAGGGAAATGACAGGTAAATAACCAACACCAAACCCTGGCTGTAAGCATAAACTTAACATAAAGTGTAAACTTGTCACTCAAATATAATTTTTTTATTGGAATGCAGGATTAACAAAGATGTTTATCCAGAAACATATTTGTTGAAATCACATTCACCTGTAAGGCAGTGTCATCTTATAAACTGCTTGACCCTGATATAAAAAAAAAAGGTATATTTCAGAGTTATTTTTTTTTTCCACATTCATTTCCCATGTCTAGTACAAATATGTGGTTTAGTTTTATTAATACAGTGTATATTTTTTTCTTGATATAGCCCGAAAAATGGAAGTGATGTGACAACATGCCCCATAGGTGTGGTACATTGTAACATGACCATATGACAGATTAAAATGCTATCTGATCTAATAAAAAAAATATACTGTACAAGACAAACTAAAATATTTTCTCAATAAAATACAATTATTAACTTTTCATATAAAATAATGGCTTTTTTTAATAATTAAAAATAATTTTTTTTTGAGTTTGACAACGAACACAAACTAAAACAGTTGATTCCACCGCTATACAATTTTTTTTTTTTTTTTAACTGTTGCTTCAATTAGCTTGATCAAAACTGAAAATCATTAACAAGCTATTTGTCTCAAAATATAGTCAATAATTTTAGCGATTCTCATTTGCTACTTAAATCTACAACATTATTTATTTTCTTTTGCGTATGACATTAGATCCAGATGGATCTATAAGGCATTTAATACGGTTAGGCACAATTTCATGTATCAGGCCCTAATTATTTTATCTTTAACAAGGTTGTCACATGGGTGGTTGTATACGCACACACACACACACACACACACACACACACACACACGCACACACACATGAAGATGATGATGAAGGTAAATAGGTGATGTTTAATAAATCCAACAGGTAATCCGAATGGAACAGAGCAACATACGACACATCGATTTACTGATGAACTGAACTGAAACCGAACTGAACATACACTGTTAAAAATTTATTGAAAAACTAATTGCAGTAAATTTACAGCAAGTAATATACAGGATTTTTACTGTTTACTGTTACAATAAAGTACTGTATTTATACAGCAGTGCTACTGTGATTATAGTAGCATTATTACAGTAAAATGCTTTAATTTATTACAATTTACTGCAACTAAGTTGCCAGGAATTTCCTGTAATTTCACAGGACAGAATTACACTTTAATATTGTTATTCAATATACTGTATATATCCTGTTATTTGTGAATATAAAAAAAAAAAGCAGTAATTTTCCGTATAGCCAATTAAAAAACACAACAATGGTATCTTTTCTGTTTTTATTAACAAACTGTGCAACACCACATATTACAAAACTATCCAATTTTTTTTTCATCCACAAACAAAAATAGTTTCACTGAAGCTCACTTCTAGACGTCCAGACAGCCTTTCATCAGGGGGAACATGGTGATATGGAACAGAGGTGTCCAGCCAGACTTGAACTGGGGAAGTTGTTCATGGTACTAGCCCATCAACTCAAAGTCCAGGAGTTTTCTAAGGAGGGTACAAACAGGTGCGTTAAGCCAGAGCCTCTCCTCTGCTTTGCTGCCCGTCTGGGAGATGATTCCACAAAAAGCTCTGAAAACAGAGAGAGAGGAAAGTTTTCATATCATGTTAAATAATGACGAATACTGTGTAAAAAACCTAAGTAACTGTTACGTACCCTGTGATAATTAAAGGGGTATTGGGAATAACATTAACTGTCCGAGTTTGACCTCGTACCAATGTAAATGCAGGCAAAGAAGACCACAGCTCTAAAGACAATCAAGACGTGTTTATTTACAAAAATATAATAGAAAGAACCCATAAACCAAACCAACTTACAATAATATTTGCAATAAAGAAAAATGACAAGAGGATATAGGCAGGGGAAAAGAAGAAGGGAATTGGGTGGCAATCAAATAAATGAAATAATCAAAACATAACAATCTAACTATTAATTCAATTCTAAACTGACTAAAAAAGAAATAGAAAAGAAAAAAAATCTTCAGTATCCGAAGATACCCTATTATACACTACACTCACTAAATCCAAACAAAAATACAACAAATGATGCACGCCCCTTACCTAGTGTTTCTAACACAACTAGATGTACCGCATCGCGGTACAAAATATGACCGCCACTCAGGCCTGCACTGGCTTTCCACAAAAATAAATGACGTGGAGTAATTTGGCTGTATTGCGTGTTTATGTATATACCTAAAAAAAGTAATAGTATGTGCATGTCTGTCTGTGTGTGTGTGTGTGTGTGTGTGTGTGTGTGTGTGTGTGTATGTGTGTGTGTTTGTGTATGTGTGTGTCTGTGTGTGTGTGTGTGTGTCTGTGCGTGTATGTATGTGTGCGTACATGTGTGCGCGTGTGTGTTTGTGTGTGTGTGTCTGTGCATGTGGATTTGTATGTGTGTGTATGGGTGTGTGTCTGTGCGTGTGGATGTCAGTGTGTGTGCATGCTTGCGTTTGTTTGTATTCCTGCATGTGTGTGTGTGACAGTATCATCCTAAACCAGCAACCCTTCGCTCAACAGCACCATCTACAGGCCGATGAGTGTACAGTCACTAAATGTGCACATAAATGAATTTATTTTATACCCCCCCATGGATGAAATTCTACAAAACTTAGCAGAGGATACCCCCAGAGGTTGTCAAGTTAATCATACACATGAAATATGGTGCAGTTCTGAACATCTCCACTGAAGATAGGGGCGATTAAAGCAGAATAATATTGCATTTTCATTTTTTATGGGAGGGGCGCAAATCACAAATGAGTGATTATGGGCTAGGTTGATGTGGGCCCTTAAGAGCAACATACCATAAAAAATTCTTCATCCTCGGTGCCACGGTTCAGGTAGTTATTTAGGAAAAACTGCATTTTTTGGGGTTTGGGGGGGCCCAGCGAGGGGGGGGGAGTGGCCCCCGGGGACCAAACGAAATTTTTCCGTAGAAGTCTAGTGGGGCTACATGCCCACCAAATTTCATGTTCCCCGGTGTTTCGGTGTCCCTGGTATCGTTGACGAAAAATTTACGGGGGCCCCAGCGCGGGGGGGGGAAGTGGCCCCCGTGGACCAAATGAAATTTTTCCGTAAAAGTCTAGTAGACCAACATACCACAAAAATTTCTTCATCCTCGGTGCCACGGTTCAGGTAGTTATTTAGGAAAAACTGAATTTTTTTGGGTTTGGGGGGGCCCAGCGCGGGGAGGGGAGTGGCCCCCGGGGACCAAACGAAATTTTTCCTTAGAAGTCTAGTGGGGCTACATGCCCACCAAATTTCATGTTCCCCAGTGTTTCGGTGTCCCTGGTATCGTTGACGAAAAATTTACGGGGGCCCCAGCGCGGGGGGGGGAAGTGGCCCCCGCGGACCAAACGAAATTTTTCCGTAAAAGTCTAGTAGACCAACATACCATAAAAATTTCTTCATCCTCGGTGCCACGGTTCAGGTAGTTATTTAGGAAAAACTGCATTTTTTGGGGTTTGGGGGGGCCCAGCGCGGGGGGGGAGTGGCCCCCGGGGACCAAACGAAATTTTTCCTTAGAAGTCTAGTGGGGCTACATGCCCACCAAATTTCATGTTCCCCGGTGTTTCGGTGTCCCTGGTATCGTTGCCGAAAAATTTAAGGGGGCCCCAGCGCGGGGGGGGAAGTGGCCCCCGGGGACCAAACGAAATTTTTCCGTAAAAGTCTAGTAGACCAACATACCATAAAAATTTCTTCATCCTCGGTGCCACGGTTCAGGTAGTTATTTAGGAAAAACTGCATTTTGGGGGGTTTGGAGGGGCCCAGCGCGGGGGGGGAGTGGCCCCCGGGGACCAAACGAAATTTTTCCTTAGAAGTCTAGTGGGGCTACATGCCCACCAAATTTCATGTTCCCCGGTGTTTCGGTGTCCCTGGTATCGTTGACGAAAAATTCAGTAAGGTGACAAAAAAAAAAAAAAAAAAATACTTTGACAATCCCTATATAACCGTATCATAATAATTCACTAACGGGTGGTGCTCAATGTATATCACGTGATATGCTTACCTTTCCTCTCCTTCCCTCCCCATTGTTATCACAACCGTTAAAACAAATGGTGGTAAAGAGTGGTTTAGGTAGCACACACAAACACCACAGGATATTAACTACAATACACAAAATTGACGACGTCTCTAAATCACAATCTCTCTCAGAACAACAACAGACAAGAACAAAGGCAAAGGCATTCTCTCGCTCCACGTCAGCATCTCTCTTTTATTGTTTCCTGGTGTCCGACAATTGGAGGAAGGCGGGGCAACGATGATTGACAGGAAGCAGCACCAATGGTGCAGACCTAAGAAAGTGAAAGTAAAGACAAAGAGAAAAAACAAACAAACAAACACAAAACGGCACTAGCCGTAACAGTAACCTATTCCTACTTGCTCATAAAAGAAAATGACTCTGATGTATTTATCATTCATAAATTCACAGCAGACCTATCTCTGTTCATTGAAAGTTTGTCAGCATCCCTCCTCCACCCCATCTCCTCACTTCCAGTTCCATCTACACTTACCAACTGGGGGGAGTACTCTGGGTTCGGGCCTAACTCCGAGCTCGGAGGCCTCCCCCTGGACAGCACGCCAAATATGCATAAACTTATTGTACTAATTATATGTAGATGTGAACTCGTGAAATATTTAAAAGCCTGCTCGTTGCACAAGAGAACAAGTTGCATTTGATCTGTGGTGGATCTGTTATGAGGCAAAATATCTGTCAGAGTTAGATAAACTGCTACAATCTTATGTTTCTTTCTTGAAGAGCCAAGTGGATTGACAACTTCGAATGCATCCTGATAAGAGTATCAGACCAAGCGAGGCTCAACATAATTAATTTTTTTTTTAAAGTGGTCTTTCTTTTCTGGTCCGTGCTCAAAGTCCAGTTACAGGCAGTAAGGAGGTCTTCTTTTCTGAGTTCCACCATAATGTTATTGATTGTGGCCTCTGGGACTGGGACAAGGAGAGTTAGTTTGTCACTTAAGTTATTAAACAAATTTGTCAGACTGATATCACGGACATCTTGATATCCTTCAATAATAGTCTGTATTGTAGTAGCAGGCAACAGTAGTTTAGCCTGAAGTTTCAGATAGAAGAGTGTGATATTTTGCAGAAAGAGTGATTCATCAACAGCAAGAGTCTCTTCTGGCTCATCATCAGAATGAACAGAAGGTGCAGACGGAGTAAGAGATTCTGTGGCAACGCACCTTTCTACATTACAGGGATCTACATGCACAACACTCTCATTTTTGTGTTTCCTAGAAATATGCGATGCAAAACTCAATAGTGAAATTGCTATCACATCCTCTAAATGGACATCAAACTTGTAATCCTTCTTGCAAGTGTGACCTCAAATGATGAAATAAAGATGAAGATTCACACCTTATAGCACAAAAGTCACATTGTATAGGAGTATCACATAATGGTAGCTGACTATTCCTCAAAGGCCCGTTTGCTTTGTGGTCTCTGTACATGTGAGCTTTAAGAGCAGTAAGTTTAAAGTATGTTCTTGGGCATTCTGCCACACCACACTGATACACGTAATTAGCGCTATTATTATGCAGCTTAATGTGCTGAATAAACTTAAGCACTGTTTCAAAAACACTTCCACACGTGCCAAATTTGCAATGAAACATTTCCAGAAAAGATGGTCACACCACGTGGTGGTAAAAAAAGGCTTATAGAACACCTAAAAATTAAATATGCACTATGTATGTCAGACAAAAAGAGCAGTCAATGAAACAAACCTGACAGCAAACGTCACTAAAGCTAATGTCACTGAAATATACCTAATGAAACAATCAGCACTCACTCATATCACTGGTATTAATATATACTTATACTTATAGAAAAGATTTCATGTTCCATACCTGAGGTGTGTTCCTTCTTCCAAAAATGTTGATTGATGATTGATGAATCTGGTACCATTGGCCGCGCAATTTCAAAATTCAAACAGCAGCGATCCCACAATGCTATGCGGTGGCTGTAAAATAATGCTTCTACAGTGAAGTTACAATACAATTTGGACTGTCCATAAATTTCCCATCATGCATTTGCATTTACAATAAAAACATGAATACAATATGTTGTTGTAAAATTTTAAATTGCTAACAGTGTATATATGCAGGTGATGATGATGGTGATGGATGAGTGCACAGCTGAACATAATTAGTGTCTGGGACAACAGATGAATGAGTAAGGCAGACGATGACGAAACACAAAGAGTCCAAACGAGACCTAAATTCCTCCCTGTGTGTTGCGGATCAGGCAGACGGAGAGTGGTTTTGTTTTAGGAGTTTTCTGTATAAGATGTGCATGTAGCCTACAGTATACTGGTGGCATGTGCATGTATAGGAATGTTAAGTTTATTTGTGTATGCATGTGTTCATATGTATGTATAAATAGCCTATGTACATCTAGTTAATAACTGCAGAAGGAGTTATTACTTGTTCGTCTTTTGTTTGCATACGGAGGATCTTCGGATTCGATTTCTGTTAAGTTTATCTGTACTCTATATATTTCTCCAATAAATAAATACAAAAGAAAAAGAAAAGAAGAGGAGACGAAGAGGATGAAGCACAGAGAGGTAGCAGGCGGCTCTGGAGGAGGACGAACAACAAAGTCCAGGGTGGTGATGAATTATTAAAGCCAAAATGATATTTAGTGTCCATTCATTAACAACCATACAAACATTCACTGCGTTAGATATTCAGCTTGCTGACGAATCTGGAATTTTGGTCAAATACAGACTATATTTCGCTGTATAAAACATACAATGTGCTTCAAATTATAATTCATATTTGTAAATATGCTCTACTTTAACAACAAGACAAGGTGATGTAGCTGTTGTGGGAATGGCCGATGGTCCGCGCTGAGGTCGATGGTGGAAAGAGCGCAGGCACCAGGGCGACGGGTCGAGGCAGATCGTAGCACACGAGCCTCTGGCTCCTCATGCCCAGTAGGAGATGAGTGAGTCCTGACAGGGCCGAGGAGGAGCTGCTACTGAGAGGAGGCAGAGCTGGAGCCACTGAGGGACTGATAGGAGACGGAGATGACTGGGTGCCACTGATGGCTGGAGACTGGGGAAGAGACTAAAGACCAATGCAGAAACCAAAAAAATAAATAAAAAATAGCATGTTCGTAATCTTTGTTTGAAGAGTCGGGGAGAGGGGGACTGGGCAGAAGACAGACTGGTTCGGGTGATAGTACCGGTTGTTGGAGGGTCCCGCAGGTTGTGCTGATAGACGATGATCAGCTGATAGACCATGATCAGAAGATGATCAGCTCGGCTTTATCAAGAGGATTTTACATGTCCTCTTCTTCTTTTTCTTTCGGCTGCTCCCATTAGGGGTCGCCACAGCGGATCATCCGTCTCCATACCACCCTGTCCTCTACATCTGCCTCTTTTACACCAACTACCTGCATGTCTTCCCTCACCACATCCATGAACCTCCTCCTTGCTCTTCCTCTTTTCCTCCTTCCTGGTGGCTCCATCCTCAGCATTCTCCTACCAATATAATATCTGCACATGTCCAAACCATCTTAATCTCGCTTCCCTCACCTTGACACCAAAACGTCCAACATGCGCTGTCCCTCTAATAAACTCATTTCTAATCTTGTCCATCCTCGTCACTCCCAACGAAAACCTTAACATCTTCAGCTCTGCTACCTCCAGCTCCGCCTCCTGCCTTTTACTCAATGCCACTGTCTCTAATCCATACAACATCGCAGGTCTCACCACAGTCCTATAACCTTTTCCTTTCATTTTTGCAGATACTCTACTATCACAAATAACTCCTGTCACTCTTCTCCACCACTCCACCCTGCCTGCACTCTTTTCTTCACTTCCCTAACACACTCTCCATTACTTTGCACTGTTGACCCCAGGTACCTGAACTCCTCCACCTTCTTCACCTCTTCTCCCTGTAACCGCACCACTCCACTGCCCTCCCTCTCATTTACAAACATGTACTCTGTCTTACTCCTACTGACTTTAATTCCTCTCCTCTCCAGCATGTACCTCCACCTCTCCAGGCTCTTCTCAACCTGCTCACTACTCTCACCACAAATCACAATATCATCCGCAAACATCATAGTCCAGGGAGACTCCTGTCTGACCTCGTCCGTCAACCTGTCCATCACCACTGCAAACAGGAAAGGGCTCAGGGCCGATCCTTGATGCAGTCCAACCTTCACCTTGAACCAGTCTGTCGTTCCTACTGCACACTTCACTGCAGTCACACTGTCCTCATACATGTCCTGCACCACCCTCACATACTTCTCTGACACACCTGACTTCCTCATACAATACCACAACTCCTCTCTTGGCACTCTGTCGTACGCTTTCTCTAAATCCACAAATACACAATGCAGCTCCTTCTGTCCTTCTCTATACTTTTCCATCAACGTTCTCAAAGCAAATAAGGCATCTGTGGTGCTCTTCCTCGGCATGAAACCATACTGTTGCTCACAGATGGTCACCTCTTCTCTCAGCCTGGCTTCCACTACTCTTTCCCATAACTTCATGGTGTGACTGATCAACTTAATTCCCCTGTAGTTACTGCAGTTCTGCACATCTCCCTTATGCTTAAAGATCGGTACCAGCACACTCCTTCTCCATTCCTCAGGCATCCTCTCACCTTCCAAAATCTTGTTAAACAATCTGGTTAAAAACTCCACTGCCATCTCTCCTAAACATCTCCATGCTTCTACTGGTATGTCATCTGGTCCAACCGACTTTCCACTCTTCATCCTCTTAATCGCTGCTCTTACTTCCTCCTTACTAATCCTATACACTTCCTGCTTTACTAACACCACATCATCCAACCTTCTCTCTCTCTCATTTTCCTCGTTCATCAGCTGCTCAAAATACTCCCTCCATCTTCTCAACAAACTCTCCTCACTAGTCAACACATTTCAATCTCCATCCTTTATTGCTCTAACTTGCAACACATCCTTCCCAGCTCGATCTCTCTGCCTGGCCAATCGGTACAAATCCTTTTCTCCCTCCTTAGTGTTCAACCTCTCATACAGCTCTTCGTATGCCTTTTCCTTGGCTTTCGCCACATCCCTCTTTACCTGTTGCCGCATCTCCTTGTACTCCTGCCTACTTTTCTCATCACCCTGTCGATCCCACTTCTGTTTTGCTAACCTCTTTCCCCTTATGCTCCCCTGCACTTCCTCATTCCACCACCACATCTCCTTGTCTTCCTTTCTATTTCCGGATGTCACACCAAGTACCTTTCTAGCTGCCTCCCTCATCACTCCTGCGGTAGTTTCCCAATCATTCAGCACCTCTTCACCACCACCGAGCCTCTGTCTGACCTCTTCCCTGAACCTCACACTACAGTCTTCCTCCTTCAGTTTCCACCATCTTATTCTTCTTTCAGTCCTTACTCTCCTCCTCTTCTTCTTCGCCTCCAAAACCATCCTACAGACCACCATCCGATGCTGTCTAGCTACACTGTCCCCTGCCAACACCTTACAGTCTCCAATCTCCTTCAGGTTGCATCTCCTACATAGAACATAGTCCACCTGTGTGCACCTTCCTCCACTCTTATAGGTCACCCTATGATCCTCCTTCTTCTTAAAATACGTATTCACCACTGCCATTTCCATCCTTTTAGCAAAATCTACCACCATCTGCCCTTCCACATTTCTCTTCTTTTGGCCATACCTACCCATAACCTTCTCATCACCTCTGTTCCCCTCACCTACATGTCCATTAACGTCTGCCCCAATCACCAATCGTTCATTTCTAGGTACACCATCTACCACTTCATCTAATTCACTCCAGAATCTTTCCTTCTCCTCCATCTCACAGCCGACTTGTGAAACATAGGCACTGATGACATTTATCATCATCCCTTCAACTTCCACCTTCACGATCATCACCCTATCAGAAACTCTCTTCACCTCCACTACACTCTTTCTGTACTCTTCCTTCAGAATCACCCCTACACCATTTCTCTTTCCATCCACACCATGATAGAACAGTTTAAACCCACCTCCAATGTTTCTGGCCTTACTCCCTTTCCACTTTGTCTCCTGAACACACAACATATCTACCCTTCTCCTCTCCATCATATCAGCTAACTCTCTCCCTTTACCAGTCATAGTGCCAACATTTAAAGTACCAACCCGAACCTCCACTCTCCTCCACTTCTCCTTTCCCTGCCACCTCTGTAGACGTCGTCCTCCTCTCCTCCTCCTCCTTCGGCCACCAGTAGGCCAATTTCCACCGGTACCCTGTTGGCTAACGATACCTGTGGCGGTCGTTGTTAACCCGGGCCTCGACCGATCCGGTATGGAATTCTTATTCGTGACCCGCATATTTGATTTGGCACATGTTTTACGCTGGATGCCCTTCCTAACGCAACCCTCCCCATTTATCCGGGCTTGGGACCGGCACTAAGAGTGCACTGGCTTGTGCCTCCCTAATGGCTGGATTAGGATTTTACATGTCCAATTAATGTATTAAATTATTATTATTACTACTACTTTTATTATCAAATTAATATTACAATTAATTTGGCCCGCAATAATTTTATAACGCATCACCCCATAACCGACGAGCAGCGGGGAAAATTAAAAGATTACTTAGATTAGCTTACTCCTCATTTAAAAAATAACCTGTTTTACATGAAATACTTCTCTTCTCATTTCTTCACTACTTATGGGCTACAAGAGAAATATTAAGAAGAGAAATGAAGACAGTTATACCGTTATCAGCCCGTTATCAATTCCGTTGAGTAGATTCAGCTCATCGTCTCTGAGAGAATATACAGTATGTACTGTTAATGCAGCGTCAGATGTTTTTACTTTCACTTTCTGTAGTGAATAATTGACTGGGGTTTGAGACTTCTTCACTGACATAACTCTAGAGCAAAGTCTGCACTTGCTTGTGTGATAATGGTCACCAGCTGGAGTGCCCTTGAGAGCCACCAGAGGGCACTCCACACCAGACTATCATGTTTCACTCACAAACTAATTTTAGCACTAGAACCTCGACCTGAATCGTAACTTAGGCCCAAACCTGCACAAATAAAGGACAAAAAAGAAATCTGCGCAGAACCGATCACCGGTGATCATCACGAGATGCATGCCGGTTAGAAATGTGTCCGAGTGCGCAAGGCGGCCGTGTCGGATTCTGCAGTCGCGCGCAGCTGCTCTCCACCGACTGCGCTGATCAAAAGCATGATGGGAAACGACTTGCTGACGACACAGCTTAATGCTCATTGGTTTAAACAACCGTGATGTATTGCTCTCTTTTAAAATGTTTGATTTTAAAACTCTGATATCATGTTTTATGAGTATAATTATAATTATGTGTGAATATTCCCAAACTCTCTGACAGTGCGATCTCTATATGGGTCATGTGATGTCATTTTTATAAATAAATAAAAAATGTCTGTATTAATAAATAAACTGTCATTAAAATATGTTCATTTAAAAATATTTTAAAAATACAGAAACACAATTATTTAAAAAAGTAAAGATTCTGAAAGCATTGAATAAGATCCCATAATAATTTAGATTTACAGTAGGAACTAAAAAAATTTATTTTGTTATATGAAATGATTGATATCGTATTTTTAAATATGATGTTTCATTATAAATATGGTGATTATCTCTAAGGTGGACAGACAATTTGATATAAGATATTTACCATCTGAATCTAACCATGTCTTGTCAACAAATGGAAAAGTCAGCCAACTGTTTATTATCATGTTAATTATTGTGTATATATATATACATATATGTATATATATACACATACTGTAGGCTATATAGGCCTCCTCTCATGCTGATTGGATAGATCGTTTTAACGTGTTCCTCCCGAAATTTGTTTAAAAAACATCTTTTAGTGTTTGTGACAATGGAAATTGTCCCTCATTTAAATTATATTTTGCAACTAATTTTACGTGAATACTTGTTAATGCATTTATTATCATGCCTCTTCTAATGACACTGTTATACAGGTATAAGAATATTTTTTTACTCGTTTACTGTTTCACGAGTTCACACGTACATGAAATCTAATGTAGTATTTATGCGTATTTGGCTTGCTGTCCAGGGGAGGGCTCCGAGCTCGGAATTTTGCCCGAACCCAGAGTACTCCCCCCTATACTGGGGTAGACCCAGCCGAGTGTGAGGTGATGGGGTGGTGGAGGGATGCTGAGAAACTTGTCGTGAGACAGGAGGTGAGGAAAAGCTTTATTTATACCGGCTTCCTCTTGAGCTGATTGGTTGATTACCTGAACGTGCTCCTCCCGAACTTTGTTACATAAACTTAATTTAGATTGCATTTATGTCCGCATTCATGATCTTTCTCACAGAGCTATAATGTGTGTTATGGGTTAACGATACAACACATGTTTTTTGAAAAGGGCTGGGCAATAAACAATATCATATCGAGATCACGATTCTAACATTGAGCTCTGGTCATTTTGACTCTATATGGATTAATCTAACAGCCTATCACACAGTATAAATCATCATGACAACAGCCAGTCAGTGCATGTTGCTAAAACATCTGCATGTTCTGCGTGTCTCAGTGTGAATGAGGGCATAGTTTTGTCTCCTACACAAACTCAAACACACACACACACACACACACACACACACCAGCATCTGCAGTCTCACTGTATGAGGACAATCCACATGATCTTCATCTCCAGAGCTGCTCTTCAGAGTCACTTCACAAGCTTTTCCCCGTTTCATCTGAGGAAAACTACTGTCAAATACACACTGAAACATGACTTATTACATTTTAAATTAAAGTTTTAATTCATTTGAAAAGACACCATATTTGATGATAAATTTACAGTTTTTTACAATCACTTTGTAACTATTTTCAGAACCTTGATGTCATTTTTCACAACTCTAGACACAAAACTCACAACCAATGATCAAAATGCACATTTTTCAAAACTCCAACCCTTTTCTCAGTTGCTTGGATACAATACACATAAAACTTATCGCTATCTGTCTACCACCGAATCGCTATCTGAATCGGTGGTAGACCCACTATTCGAGCCAACTGCTTCAGACACAGTTGAGTCTACGTCACCTAAGACAGGGTCAATAAACGCCTTACGCATTTCCATCCGATGAACCTGCTTCACAGGCCCTGCCTGAAACACAGGAGCAACAGAATACACAACGCCCTGCTCTCCTGGTTCACGTACCACCTTATAGAGACATGAATCATACACATCCTGAATTTTATGTCGTCCACGATGATGGCTTTTGAGATAGACCAACTCGCCTTCTCCAAAACGCGTATCATTTACTCTACCCTCATCACGTCTGTTACGACGGGCAACCTTTTCTCTCAGCCTCTCCTGTACCTCCCCATATGCTGCCTGAAGCCTACCTTGATGTTCCACAATCCACTGATCAGGTGTCTCTGCAGTCTCTTCCCACTGATTATTTAACAAGAAATCAACTGGTAATTTGGGTTCACATCCAAACATCAAAAAATACGGGCTCATACCTGTGGAATAATGCACTGTGGTGTTGTAAGCATAAACAAGCTGTGGCAGATGTTGAGGCCACCGCCTCTTTTTCTCTGGGGTCAAAGTCCGCAATAAGTCATGGAGAGTACGATTAAACCGTTCGCACTGCCCATTACCCTGTGGATGGTACGGGGTAGTGCGACTCTTCTGTACACCATAAACCTTACATAACTGGCTAATAAGGTTACTTTCAAAATTTCGTCCTTGGTCTGAATGCAGACGACATGGGACCCCAAACAAATGGAACCAATGCCGGACCAACACCTCCGCTACAGTACTCGCCCGCTGATCCCGAGTAGGGATGGCCTGAGTGAACTTAGAAAAAACATCAGTGAGCACCAACACATTCTCCCTCCCATCACTTGCAGGTTCCAACACGGTAAAATCAACAGCCAAAATTTCATGAGGCCGGGATGCTTGTAGTGTTCCCATAAACGACCTCACCTTTGGTTGAACCGCTTTAGCTAGAATGCACCGCTGACACTCTCGACACCACTGTTCCACATCTCTCACCATCCCTGGCCAATAACAACGACGCTTCACTAATTCCACCGTTCGGTCCTTTCCTTGATGCCCATGACTGTCATGCAAACTACAAAACACCTCCCTTTGAAGTTTTTGAGGTAACAATAACTGATGTATCTCTCGATGACCATCAGGTGTGTATGCTAAGCGATAGAGGCACCCATCCTTCTCACACAATCGGTCCCACTGCCTAGCCAGCTCCTTTACAGCTCGATCCCTACCGGTCAACTCTGAAGAACGCAAGACACTCCCTGCCTCCCAGGCCTTGACAATAGGTCCAATGACTGGGTCTGCCTTCTGCAAATGAGAAAGATCTAGCTGGGAACATCCAGGCAATGCAGCAACTTCACTGGCACTCACAACTACCCGCTCTGGAGAGCTTCCCCTTACCTTCTGCTGTAACACTTGGGGAAGTTCTGTTCCTGGAAAAACATTGTTCATGGCCTGCCGAGACAGTGCATCAGCATTTCGATTCACCCTTCCCGGGCGGTACTTAATCACAAAATTGAAAGATGCCAACTGTGATAACCATCGCTGTTCCAGAGCACCCAACTTTGAGGTCTGCAGGTGACAGAGAGGATTATTGTCAGTATAAATAACAAAGTCATTCCCCAACAAATACTCTCTAAACTTATCACATACAGCCCATTTTAGGGCCAGACACTCCAGTTTCATGGAGCTATAGTTCTCCATATTCCGCTCTGTCCTCCGCAGACCCCTACTGGCATAGGCAATGGGACGAAGCTTACCACCCTGCTCCTGGGATAAAACTGCCCCCAAACCTTGATGGCTTGCGTCTATCTCCAGAAAAAACGGCTTACGGAAATCTGCATAAGCGAGCACAGGTGCAGTAACCAGCTTTGTCTTTAATGTTTGGAAACTGTTCTCACACTCTGCATCCCACACAGAAGCTAACGGCAGCCTTGGGGTCTTCCCCTTTCTTGCGGAACCACTCAGTCTTGTTACCAATTCATGAAGAGGCCTGGCTAGCTTAGCAAATCCATCAATAAACCGGCGATAATAGCTGGCAAAACCTAAAAATGAACGAAGCTCTGCCAAGTGTACTGGACGACTCCATTCTTTTACTGCTGCCACTTTGTCAGGGTCAGTGGACACCCCCTGCTCAGACACTAGGTGCCCCAAATACTTCACCTGCTTCTGAAAAAAACTGCATTTGCTCAATTTAATCTTAAGACCTTCCTGCTGCAATCGCTTAAAGACCTCCTCCAGCCGTGACAAATGCTCCTGTACAGAAGAGGAAAATACAATTATATCATCCAGATACAAAAGCAAAGAAGAGAACCGCTTATCCCCAAACAGCCGTTCCATGAGTCTTTGGAATGTCCCTGGGGCATTACACAGCCCAAAGGGCATACGGTTAAATTCGAACAACCCAAATGGAGTACAAAAAGCTGTCTTTGCCTTGTCTGCCTCTGCTACCTCAACCTGATTGTACCCACTTACTAAATCTAAGGTGGAAAACCACCTTGCCCCAGTCAGAGCATCCAAAGACTCTTCAATTCTCGGCAGTGGATAAGCGTCCTTTCTAGTTTTCGAATTCAAGTGACGATAGTCAACACACATCCTAATTGTTCCATCCCGCTTCTGCACCAGAACAATCGGGGACGAGTAAGGACTACTACTCTCCCTTATCACCTTACTGTCCAAAAGCTGTTGAATATGAGACCTTACGGACTCATACTGAGAGGGAGGAATTCGTCTATATGGCTGTCTAACTGGTTTATCGTCCTCCAACGGAATCTCATGTTTAATCCGAGCTGTACAACCTATATCGCCCTCAGTGGTGGAAAAAATTACCTGATATTTATTTAATAGCTGCTTTGCCAGCTCTACTTCCTGTTCAGTAAGTCCTTTACAGGAAGGAAGGTCAATGTCACCACTGGACAACTGCTCAGCCACATGAACAGACACCTGAGCACTATACACATTTTCAGGACATATTTGTAATGTAGGCCCTGGGGCAGTAACCACATTCACCACTTGGACGGTACCTATAATACGACGTGGTGCCACCCACACCACCATACTACCTACATTAACAATGGGTGCATACACCAACCCCCTCTCTGCATATACCAAAGAGGGAGACAACAACAAACCCTCTGGAAGGGCATTTTCCTCTGGCCCCAAAGGTTCTAAGAGAAACTCTATCATAGCACCTGAAACTTGGGGACAGGTCACCGGAACCATGGTCATGGTACCTGCAGCAACACGGACAGGGTTTTTACCCTGAACTCTCACCTTAAAGTCAGAAGAATTTGAGATAGCTTCAATTTTTTGACAACAGCGGAGTGCCTGTTTCCATGCTGGGGTAGCTGCTCGTATTTGGGGCATCTGAAAAAGCTCAGTACCATGTTCATTAAATAAATCAACATAGCACTCCCGGATAATATTCATACCCAACACAGCTGGAATCTTCTCCTTCTGAGCATATATACTAGGGGAACAGGCATCTTTTACAATCAAAATCCCTTTCCTGGGTAACGTTACCCCAAATAAACTGACATCGAGTTCTACATATCCCACACATGGAATATCCATCCCATTTGCAGCTTTCAATGCTAACCATGCACAGTCACGGAGACCCCCTTTCCCCAAATCAGAAAAATAATGGTTAAAATAACTCTCTGTTACAGTGGTAACCATAGACCCTGTGTCCAGTAAGCACAACACATCAACCGTTCCCATCTTAACAATTAATGTTGGACAAGACCCTACCAAACTAGAAAAAGCTTGAGAATCACTTGAGCCTAATGTCCTCATCTCCAGTGTGTGGCTCTGCACACTGGAGGACTCTAGTTTTCCGCCGACGAGACAGACTCAGCAACTGCCCCCCCACTAGAACCTGAAGCAGGGACAGACCTAGTTTGCATATTTGTTACACAATATCTTGCTATATGACCAGCTTGATCACATTTGATACATATGGGTTGGCCATCAGGTGCTCTACGAAATCTACTAGTTCTAGAAGTTCTGTTAACATTACGTGCAGTCCCTTCTGGAGTACTCAAAGTTTTAAGAATCAAATCCAATTGTGCCTGTTGTCGTAGGACCATATCTTTCAATTCTGCAAATTCAGAACCAACAACTCGATTCTCTTCACATGTAGCAACCGCTTGAGTTTCAAATAAATGAGGAACTACTCTACTTGACCTATTTCTTTGAGGCTGTCCCTCCTCCACCCAACGCATTGCCTCCTTGCGCAAGTCAAGGAGAGTCAAAGAAAAATTCTGCCTCACCAACCGCTTTAGTTCTCTACGAAGGGTATGGTCCTGCACATTTTCACAAAATTGATCTCGCAGAACCACCTGATAATCAGACACCGCATTAGGGTTAGCTTTTCGTACCCTATCCATAAGAGCCATCAATGCATGAGAAAACTCTTGTAAAGATTCCCCCTCCTTCTGTTTTCTATCAAAAAACTGCTGTTGCAGGATAACATAGGGAGAAGAAGAACAATACAGTTCACGCAACACTGCAAATATCTCAGTGGAACTCTCTTTAACTTCCTCGGGCCTAAACTTAATTTCAGTCCGAGCCTCCCCCTCTAAATGATCATAAACAAACATGGCTTTGTCTAATTCAGACATATGTCTCCCTCTAATACAACTCTCCACCTCTTCAATCCAATCCTCCAGAGAAAAAGAACCAGGAGACAATTTGCCAGAGAATTTCGAACATTTTCTTTCTCTAGGCACATATATAGCCGGTTCCCGCCGCTGTCCATTACCTTCTAGGGCTGAACTCGATACAACACTTGCTGCCCCTCCAGCTTGATGAGGCTGTCTTAGTCTTTCATTTTCAATTCGCAGTTGCTCTAACTGCTCTCGTAGTTGCTGCAGCTCCTCTGCCATAGCTGCAGCAGACCAATCCGATGTCGGCAGAAGCAGTCGTCCCACAAGCTGATCGCTGTTCCTCCCTGCCAAAAAACAACAAAAAAACTACTATCCACTTTCCAGCCTTTAATACCACATAAAAGAAAATGGTTACCCTGCTGACTACGCCAAAATGATGCAGATACCGAAATCGCATGCGATTTTTCGTGTGTAGCCGTCATGGCAAGAGTGCTTGTAGCCAGTATCTCCTGTGTTTCTCATTGTAGACGTCATGAAGGAGCACTTGTGATAAGTGTTTTGCGGTGTGGTGCAAAATTTACGCTTCCTTTCCATTCTTTTAATATCCATGTCGCCAGTTTCCCTTCAGGGGTTGTCTTTTTAAAGGTTAAGGCAATAGCTGGTCAGTTTGTTTTAAGTATCCATCGCTTGCCAAAGGCAGTGGCGGATGTGGGAAGAGGTGCTATGTTATCCGCTGTCGTAATTTGCAGTGATGAATCGTCTCCCCTTTTAGTCTCTAGGATGATTCCTGAGGTTTGTTCATCGTCGGGACTACGATGACCAATGGGGGGGTGGATTGTGGTGATGCGATCCACCATGATAAGGATTAGGGGCGGGTTCAGTATGCGTGGCGGATATAAAAGGGATGAGAATGGCGTCTAAGGGAGCGCGTCATTCTGGGTTCTGGACGTGACGTCATTTGGGCGCGTAGTGTTTAGGATTGGGAGGTAAGAATTACTGGTAGCTGCTTAATTTTTAATGTGCGTTGGGAAGGATAAGTTAAGATCCATTTAATTTACAGTGCGACTGCGGAGTATCAGACGCGTCGCTTAACGCCCGTCATGGCGAGCCAGTCATTTGCACTCTGCGGAGTACACTGGGTGGTGCGAGTCACCAACAAGCGGTAAGTCATACCTATTTGAATGTCCGGTTAATGAGATCATAAACTCAAATTTACAAACGTTGTGCGTTATTTTTGATAGTGATACGAGGAAGGTGCTGCAGCAGGCTTGGTGGGGGTAGCTGGGCTTAGTGACGACCGATTGGATTGTGTCTCCCCTTGCCAGAAACTCCTCGACCATTTCTCAGTGACTATTACTGGAACCGCGTATTTGTTGTGATCATCTGACTAATAGGCTACCTTCTCTTATCTCTCATCCGTCTTGAGACGGCCGGAACAATAGCGCATTTTCGGCCGTAGTGACGCATCCCAAATCTAGCAAATTCAGTGCTGATTTTCGGGCTGGGGTACAGCGGCGAATAACTGAGTTGTCATTTCTACTTGAATTGTTTAGTTGAAACATTGTCATTGAAAGTATTTACGTTTGTAAAATTGTTATTGTCTGTTTTTGAATGTCTTACATGTATTTCTAAATCCGACCGGAGAAGGGTATACTTTTAAAATACTGTAATCATCAGGCAACGCAGTGTTGGAAAGCTATTAATGAGCGCTGGCCAGTGAGTGGTTACTTTATGTGTAAACAACTGATTCCATCTGTCCACAAACCAAAAGACTATTACGTGGAAAGTGCTGTGTGCGTGTGTGTGTATGGTTGCTTATGTCTCAATTTGTCCTTTCTTCCTTTTATTCAGAGTTGGGGTGCCAGCTCCACGCCCACGTCTTCTGGTGTGGTGGTGGTGTGCTTATCGCTTGCAGTGTTCACAGAGGGTGATTGGGGTGCTGTGTGGTGAGAGTACTAATTGTTGCAGTGTTTACCGGGCAGACGAACCGAACCCCCAATTCTGAAATGGATAAGTGCTATGGTTGATATATTTATTCTAATGTATGTTTGTATTATGCCTTTTGGTATTGTGTTTCTTATTTGTATTTAATAAACGATTCGAAACGTTTCCTTGTTGTCTGTTATCTGACCCAGTCACCACGTATCTGTGTGCTTTACACTTGATGTACAAGCGGGTCCCCGGCCCATTTTCCGGGGTGGCGTAGTCTATTTTGTGCCATAATTGGTATTGTGTTGCGCTTAAGAGAGCGAACTGCCACATATTGGCGTATAGTCGGCAGGGTGTTGTGACTGTGGTTTAGATTCAGACATTGTGATATTGTTTTTCTCTTTATGTATTTCTTTTGTTTAGTTGTGACAACTCAGTGGAGATTCGTTTGGTAAGTATCCTTTTAATTATGGAAGCTGAATTACAGGAAATGAGAGAGCTTGTGGCCCAATTGAAGGCTGATAGTGAGCGACTGCGACAGGAACGGGCGCCGGTTGAGCCGCCTTCTCCTGGCGCGGCCTCTAGTAGTGCGTCACGGCCGGCAACGCCTAGTGTTTCTGACTCTAATATCGGTACCGTTGAACGGTTGGTTTTCTTTCCGCGAGAACGCCGTTGTCCAAAGTTTAATGGTAGGTCCCGTATGGCCATTGAGGGATGGGTCGAGGAGGCTTTGGCGTGTATGCGGAACATGACGACAGCTGAAAAGGTTTCCTTTCTGTTTAATCATCTTGAAGGAGAGGCGCGAGACGAAATAAAATATCGATCTAGTATGTATAAAGATGATCCAGAAAGAATTGTCTTAGTACTGCGTGAGCTATATGGTTGCGCCAAATTTTATGCTGTACTGCAAGAGGCTGTTTATTTTCGGCATCAACTGGAGGGGGAAACATTACAAGAGTTCTCCCTGGCACTGTTGGGTCTGTTTGATAAACTTAAACAACAGTCTCTGTATGTCATTTCAAATACAGATGTAATGGTGAGGGACCAATCTATTGAATGCGTTTTCAATAATGCATTGCGTAGGGAATTGAAGCAATTAGTTCGGCAAAAGCCTGCTGCAACACTGTTGGAGGGGGAAGCACGGGAGGAGATTAGGTATCACCCTCGTGTTTAACGGGGGGATTGCACTAGGAGTATTTTAGCATTGCGGGAATTATGTGGCTGCTTTTAGTCATATGTAGCCGTCATGGCAGGGCACTTGTAACAAGTGTCTCGTGTTTCTCGTCGTGTAGCCGTCATGGCAAGAGTGCTTGTAACTAGTGTTATTGTGTTTCTCGTATAGCCGTCATGGCAGAGCACTGGTAATAAGTGTCTCGTGTTCCTCGTCGTATAGCCGTCATGGCAAGAATGCTCGTAACCAGTGTTTCTCGTATAGCCGTCATGGCAGAGCACTTGTAATAAGTGTCTCGTGTTCCTCGTCGTGTAGCCGTCATGGCAGAGCACTTGTAATAAGTGTCTCGTGTTTTTCGTGTGTAGCCGTCATGGCAGAGCACTGGTAATAAGTGTCTCGTGTTCCTCGTCGTATAGCCGTCATGGCAAGAATGCTCGTAACCAGTGTTTCTCGTATAGCCGTCATGGCAGAGCACTGGTAATAAGTGTCTCGTGTTCCTCGTCGTGTAGCCGTCATGGCAGAGCACTTGTAACAAGTGTCTCGTGTTTTTCGTGTGTAGCCGTCATGGCAGAGCACTTGTAACAAGTGTCTCGTGTTTTTCGTGTGTAGCCGTCATGGCAGAGCACTTGTAACAAGTGTCTCGTGTTTTTCGTGTGTAGCCGTCATGGCAAGAGTGCTTGTAGCCAGTATCTCCTGTGTTTCTCATTGTAGACGTCATGAAGGAGCACTTGTGATAAGTGTTTTGCGGTGTGGTGCAAAATTTACGCTTCCTTTCCATTCTTTTAATATCCATGTCGCCAGTTTCCCTTCAGGGGTTGTCTTTTTAAAGGTTAAGGCAATAGCTGGTCAGTTTGTTTTAAGTATCCATCGCTTGCCAAAGGCAGTGGCGGATGTGGGAAGAGGTGCTATGTTATCCGCTGTCGTAATTTGCAGTGATGAATCGTCTCCCCTTTTAGTCTCTAGGATGATTCCTGAGGTTTGTTCATCGTCGGGACTACGATGACCAATGGGGGGGTGGATTGTGGTGATGCGATCCACCATGATAAGGATTAGGGGCGGGTTCAGTATGCGTGGCGGATATAAAAGGGATGAGAATGGCGTCTAAGGGAGCGCGTCATTCTGGGTTCTGGACGTGACGTCATTTGGGCGCGCAGTGTTTAGGATTGGGAGGTAAGAATTACTGGTAGCTGCTTAATTTTTAATGTGCGTTGGGAAGGATAAGTTAAGATCCATTTAATTTACAGTGCGACTGTGGAGTATCAGACGCGTCGCTTAACGCCCATCATGGCGAGCCAGTAATTTGCACTCTGCGGAGTACACTGGGTGGTGCGAGTCACCAACAAGCGGTAAGTCATACCTATTTGAATGTCCGGTTAATGAGATCATAAACTCAAATTTACAAACGTTGTGCGTTATTTTTGATAGTGATACGAGGAAGGTGCTGCAGCAGGCTTGGTGGGGGTAGCTGGGCTTAGTGACGACCGATTGGATTGTGTCTCCCCTTGCCAGAAACTCCTCGACCATTTCTCAGTGACTATTACTGGAACCGCGTATTTGTTGTGATCATCTGACTAATAGGCTACCTTCTCTTATCTCTCATCCGTCTTGAGACGGCCGGAACAATAGCGCATTTTCGGCCGTAGTGACGCATCCCAAATCTAGCAAATTCAGTGCTGATTTTCGGGCTGGGGTACAGCGGTGAATAACTGAGTTGTCATTTCTACTTGAATTGTTTAGTTGAAACATTGTCATTGAAAGTATTTACGTTTGTAAAATTGTTATTGTCTGTTTTTGAATGTCTTACATGTATTTCTAAATCCGACCGGAGAAGGGTATACTTTTAAAATACTGTAATCATCAGGCAACGCAGTGTTGGAAAGCTATTAATGAGCGCTGGCCAGTGAGTGGTTACTTTTATGTGTAAACAACTGATTCCATCTGTCCACAAACCAAAAGACTATTACGTGGAAAGTGCTGTGTGCGTGTGTGTGTATGGTTGCTTATGTCTCAATTTGTCCTTTCTTCCTTTTATTCAGAGTTGGGGTGCCAGCTCCACGCCCACGTCTTCTGGTGTGGTGGTGGTGTGCTTATCGCTTGCAGTGTTCACAGAGGGTGATTGGGGTGCTGTGTGGTGAGAGTACTAATTGTTGCAGTGTTTACCGGGCAGACGAACCGAACCCCCAATTCTGAAATGGATAAGTGCTATGGTTGATATATTTATTCTAATGTATGTTTGTATTATGCCTTTTGGTATTGTGTTTCTTATTTGTATTTAATAAACGATTCGAAACGTTTCCTTGTTGTCTGTTATCTGACCCAGTCACCACGTATCTGTGTGCTTTACACTTGATGTACAAGCGGGTCCCCGGCCCATTTTCCGGGGTGGCGTAGTCTATTTTGTGCCATAATTGGTATTGTGTTGCGCTTAAGAGAGCGAACTGCCACACTTAGATCATTTGTTCATTCAACAAAAATCACCTGTTCAATATGACACAACTTAACATCAAAGTACTACTATTTCAAAAGGCAATTCACACATTACATTTCAAATGAGTGTCTATTCATTTCCTTACAATGATCTAACTATCAATTGATACAACTGCTCAAAATGATAAGTAACTGTTGCATTACTCTTAATGCATAGTTGTATGGAAACAAACAAACAATCTTCCATGTTAAATCATGAAAGTTTCAAGATAATGAGATTCATTGTCACCAATTAGTGTGGAGCATGAACCAAATAGACTACAATATCCATGGATGTAGCCTAATATTTTATCATAATGCTTCATCAGACACTGTGTCTATGGTCCAAAATACTGTACCACCTTTTCAGACTATTTACAGTATTGACAGTACTACACTGTATAGATGTGGTCACAATGGAGGTCAAGCAGTGGTGGGAGGAAGACGAGGAAGATGTGTTGGTCAAAGGAATGGCAGGGGACAGGCACCCCTTCTGAGAGGTGGTCGTGGGCCTCGTTTGAGAGGTGTGGGGGAACGTGGTAGAGGACAAGGCCACGGACCAAGACAGCAGCAACAACAGCATAGAGTGTCCAATGAAATTCGGGCAATAGTTGTAGACCATGTCATAAATCATGCCATGACAATGACTGAGGCGGCTACAATGATACAACCAAACCTCAGAAGGTCAACCATGGCTTCAATAATCAGAACTTTCCGCAATGAGAACCGGTAAGTTATCAGCATGCACTAAACATTATACTACTCTCAATTGTCAAATGACTGCATACCAATGTGTATCACAGAATAGGTGATGTGACCAAGTGTCTTCTTACTCTAATGTTCCCTGTAGGATTGTGACCAGGCCAAATAGTGGAGGCAGAGGCAAAATTCTAACTGACCAACAAGAGCAGGCTGTGGTCGATTTGGTTCGGGCCAGAAATGATATTCGCCTTACAGAAATTCGCCAGCATATCTTGGACAATGAAGACATGTTCAACAATGTGGGATCCATAAGTTTGCCGACTATTGCACGCATACTGAAAAGGCACCAGGTATCTATAAAACAACTATACCGTGTGCCTTTCGAAAGAAATGCAGACAGAGTGAAGCAAATGAGGACTGAGTATGTTTAGGTAAGTTCAGTTTCAAGATGGCTGTTGTAAAAACATTCCCAAAAATTCTACATTGTACAGTAATCTCTAAATCTCTTTCCAAAATGTATTTTTAGAGGGTGATGGAGCTGGATGCTGATGACGTCCATCACAAATTCATATATTTGGATGAGGCAGGTTTTAATCTGGCCAAGACAAGGAGGAGAGGTCGGAATTTCATTGGCCAACGGGCAACCATCCAAGTACCTGGACAACGTGAGGCCAACATTACCATGTGTGCGGCTATATCAGAAGATGGTGTGGTGGGACGCAGACCTCATATTGGACCATATAATGCAGCTCTCGTTGTCACCTTTCTTGATGAGCTCGATCAGGTTTGTAGAGCTGAAGGTGTGACCTGTCATTGTGTGGGACAATGTCAGGTTCCATCATGCTCATGTGGTGCAAGCATGGTTTCAGGCCCATGCAAAATTTACCACCCTGTATTTAACCCCATACTCTCCCTTCCTTAACCCGATTGAGGAATTTTTCTCCGCATGGAGATGGAAGGTTCATGATAGGCACCCTCATGAACAAGTCACTCCTCTCCAGGCCATGGATGACGCCTGCAATGACATCACAGCAGACCAGTGTCAGGCCTGGATTCGCCATGCCCGAAGGTTTTTTCCAAGATGTTTGGCTAATGAAAACATCCATTGTGATGTACAGTAGATGAGAACCTGTGGCCAAATCCACAACACAGTTGATGACAATGTAGACAATGTTTGTTTCTTACAGTACAAGCAAGCAAGTTGAGGAACACTGCATTTGATGTTTTACAGTACTGTTCTTTTCTATTTCATAGCTAATTATTTTTGCTTTGATTCAAATAAACCTATGTTGTGATTGTACTGTAGTGTTTTGCAACAATATATTACAGACTTTGTTCAATGATTCCACTGTGTCTGTAGTATTCTCTCTACTACTGCAGTACTTTTACAGAGATGTATTTACTGTACATGTAGTACCATAATGAAACCTGTATCACCTATTTTGTTCTACAATATTTAATGATTGTACGAACAATGACAGTGAAAATATCGGTTGCTTGTGTGTGGGTGATGTAGTTGTTTCAATGGTATTTCACAGTAAATTTGTTTTTTGAACCAATGATTGTGCAAGTGCAAGATTTCTTTAAAGATGTGAATGCACAATGCAATGTTTTGAACATTAGACAGCCTGTGTTACAAGTGATAACCGTTTTGAGATTTGTGTCTAGAGTTTTGAAAAATGACATCAAGGTTCGGAAAATAGTAGCAAAGTGATTGTAAAAAACTGTAAATCATAAAACATAGAATCCAAAAAAATTTAATAAAAAACACGCTTTAGGGAAAAATAAGTGAAATAAATTTAGTAAATATTTAGATATAAAGTTGGGCCCTAAATTAAAAGGTAGCTTACTCTGTGGAGTTTAATTGTGAACAAACAAATTATGATATTTTTGGCCATATCGCCCAGCTCTATTTCTGAATCATGAATCATTTGTGTCCTAATACAAAACAAAATGATTGAATGTATAATAAATACAAACCTCAGGATGTCAGTCATTTACAATATCCAGCATCTTAGATAATAGTCCAGAAACAGGGAATATAACAGATGCACTGTTGAAATGTCTATTTAAGAGGTTTTAAACAGGATTTAGAGATATATGTGGTAGAATATCCCGCTCCAGTGCAGTAGGTGTCGGTGTGCAACTGTTCAGCTCCAAACCCTCCTGTAAAACACACGAAGAAGAGGAAAACGAAAGTAATGTCAGTTTAGCACAATGCGTACCAAATCTAATAACACTCGCGGCCATTTCTGTGTTTAATCCACAATCCATCGAGACCAGCAAGAGATTCTGAGAACGACGCGCGCGGACTGACAACAAGCGGACTGACTACAATCTTTTGAAGTTAAAATACAAAAGGTTTTATTGATAAAGGGTTATTGAAAACAAATATGTTTTTTTTAAAGTTTTCTCCTATTTCCTCTTCCGTTTTAGGCTGTTGTTTTTGTGATGTGAAATCGAAAGTATTTTTGAACCAGACATTTACAGTAGACAGAGATGAAGCCTGATGTCAATGAACAACAATCTGATATTATTATTTCAGTTCATATAGCAATTATGATTAGTAGTTATACAGTATGTCTATTATAATTCTGGTTTCTTTTATTTAATCAGTTATTTTGGGATCATTTGAAAGTAATGAAATCAACCATCATTGTGAACTTGAAGTAATGATTAAATGACAAACGATTCAACAATTAATAAAGATTGGGTAAATATGATTGTAAAATGATATTATACTGTAATAGAGAATATAACAAATTGGGTTCAGTTTTCCCAGCACAATGCAAATTTCTGTTCCCCAATGAATTCATATTTGTCGGTTAAACTCATTAAACAATTAGAAATGATTAAGACCATTCAGTTATGTCAATATATTTGTCTGTAACTCACTTTATTTTATACATTGTTTCTGCTGTTACTGTTGTTGATGATAACTCAGCATTCTTCATTATTGTCTTAAATAAGATGTTCTTCATCTGTGTAAAATGGTGTCATTTCCAGGTGATGCTGAAGGATTGAGTGTTTTCAGAAAGCAGTGCTGATCAGTTTTCAGTGTCAGTTTAGCTGCAGTATGTCAGAGGAAAGAGGAAAGGACTCTCTCTCTCAGATGAGTCTCTCAGAGAAACACAGGTAAGACTGCGTCTGTTTTCATCAGTTTCAACTCCACTGGACTTTGTGTTTCCCTGTCAATAACAAAACTTTAAGCATTGTTTTATATTTGCAAATGCTTTGCACAACTTCAATTTTAAACTTTAAAAAATTTTTTTTTAATTAAATTAAACATATTAATTTAAAATTAAATTCTTAAAATTTTGGTCAAGTATCTTTTAAATCCTCAACATATTTAATCTCACTCATGTATATTAAAGAAATTGTTAAACTAATGTGAGCCAGTAAATAAAATGATTGTTAACTATAAAACTGTTGATTGTGTGAGTGTGTGTATTTCTGTGGATGATTAGATAAAGACACAGATGTGTTTCAGACACAGTTTATCCTCCTTTACTAAAGTGTTTTCTCTCTGTTCTTTGTGTCATCAGTGTAAGATCAGGCTCACATGTGTCCAGCTCTGTGTCTCTGAAGAGTGATCAGTCTAAAGATTATCCACCAAACTTCAGTGAGAAAACACCATCATCTAATAAAAGGTATTTTGTGTGTTTTCATCACATTATAGGGTTGTATTATTTCTCCACAGTGGTGTATGTTATTGAACTTGACTGTGTAAGGGGATTTATGAAACTCATTCCAGTAACACAATTACACAGGCAGCCACAAGGAGGCATAAATTCACTATGGAAAATAGATCATGCAACTAAACATGTCCATCCATCCAACCATGGTCATAAATGAACAAACACACAGCTATACTGCATTTAATTACTATTTGCAACATTAAACCTTTTCAAATGAGACTAAGTATCTCTTGTAGTAAAGTGTTTTCTCTCTGTTCTTTGTGTCATCAGTGTAAGATCAGGCTCACATGTGTCCAGCTCTGTGTCTCTGAAGAGTGATCAGTCTAAAGATTATCCACCAAACTTCAGTGAGAAAACACCATCATCTAATAAAAGGTATTTTGTGTTACTAATTTTCTGTCACACGTTGACTGTGTTTAAAAGTTGTATCTGTGAATACCAATCATGAAACATGTTTAGATCAAATATTTGTCAGAGTATTCACAGCTAATGCTTATTTCTCTTTCTGTAAAATATCAGTTAGTATTTTATTTTACTAATTTGATTACAGGCTTCAATATGAGACATTAGACTCAGACGTTCAGACTCACAGGAACCATGAGAATTTCAAAGACAATATTCTAGGGATCTTCCAGGTAGGAAAACACATTTTTTTATAAATGTTTAATATTTCTAGCTAACAAATATGTTATTGAACAAAGAATCACTTTGTTGAATCTCTTATTTTTCCTTTTAAACACATTTTAGCACAACTTGGTTAGCATGTTAGACTTTTTACTGGATTTTTTTATGCACATGTATTATAATTATTGAATAAATAGTGTTGACCAAATGAAGATGTACAATTTGGCTTAAATTGTGTTATTCTGTGTCATGAGTCTGGTTATCTTCTCCCTTTCTCTCTATCCTTTCACACACAAATACGCGCACGCACACTTGCACACACACGCACCTCTTCGTATGTTCATCTGAGATTTTCTCTCTCTCTCTCTCTCTCTCTCTCTCTAGTTTGCTGGTCTCTCTGTTTACCTGCACCTGTTAGTCATCGCAATCAGCGTTCGCGCTGCTTTGCGATGACACCTGTTCCCACTTTCTCCTTAATGTTCACTCTTTATCTAGTGTCGGTTCAAGCAGTCATTTGACGGATTATTGTTTCATGTCATGCGTTTCAACTGTTGCTCTCTTCTTGTTTATAAGATATTTGGAAGAACTCACCTTGTCTCGTCTGTCCGGTACAGTCTGTGTCAACTTGTCTTGTCTGTCCGGTACAGCCTGCATCTAAGTGTTCTCTGAGCCCTGCTTCTGCTGCATGAGTACATCTGCGTTCCCTGGCTGAGAGACCACCTAATCAGTGTCTGCCATCTCTACGGGTCCAGATCTAAGTCTTCATCGAGACAGAAGTTATTTGACTGTTTATGTTTTCTCCAGCTCTGTGTGCTTCAACGACAGACTGCCTTGTTTACCTTATTCATTAAAGATTGTTAAAGCCTGTGAACTTCTGCTTTTGGATCCTTTTTCCTTATAATTGTGACAATTCTGTATTTTCTCTTACTTTTGTTTGTAGGATCTTGAGAGCAAAATAATCACATTTCTGAAGAATGAGCTGGAGAAGTTAAAGAAAATATTACAAAAAGAGAACACACAACACTTTGTGAAGAACTTTAATGAGAACAGATCCAGTATCAAATCAGCAGCTCTTGATCTCACACTACATTACCTGAGAGAGATGAAGCAAGATGAAGCTGCTGATGCTCTAGAAGGTAAGAGACTCATGATCATCTGTCAGATTGTCTCTTATAAATGTAGGAGAGAAAATAAAGACTAAAACTATCTATTGCCTGTTCCTGTGTTTAGATGAGCTGTTCTTCATTCATCAGCTGAAATGTGGCCTAAAGAAGAAGTATCAATGTGTGTTTGAAGGAATTGCGAAGCAAGGTGACTCCACACTTCTGAATAACATCTACACAGATCTCTATATCACTCAGGGTGGCAGTGAACAGGTCAATACTGAACATGAGGTGAGACAGATTGAAGTTGCTTCCAGGCGTCATGAAGCACAAGAGATACAGGTTGATTGCACAAATTTGTTTGAAGCACCTGACAAAGACAATGAGATCCGAACTGTACTGACAAAAGGAGTCGGTGGCATTGGGAAATCAGTCTCTGTGCAAAAGTTTGTTCTGGACTGGGCTGAAGGAAAAGAAAATCAAGATATTAGCTTCATATTTCCTCTTCCATTCAGAGAGATGAACTTAAAGGAGAAAGAAAAACTAAGTTTGATGGACCTTATAACAAAATTTTTCCCAGAGACAAAAGGACTGAACCTTACAAGAAGGAATCAATTCAAAGTTCTGTTCATCCTTGATGGACTGGACGAATGTCGCCTTCCTCTGAAGTTTAACTGTAATGAGACATGGCGTGATGTATCGTCACCAGCCTCTCTGGATGTTCTCCTAACGAACCTCATGAAGGGAAATCTGCTTCCTTCTGCTCTCATCTGGATCACCACCAGACCAGCAGCTGCCAGTAAGATTCCTCCTGACTGTATCGACCGGCTGACAGAGATACGAGGATTCAGTGACGCACAAAAGCAAGAGTACTTCAAAAAAAGATTCACGGATGATATTCAAGCCAACACAATCATAGATCATGTTAAACAATCAAAGAGTCTCTTTATCATGTGCCACATCCCAGTCTTCTGCTGGATTTCAGCCACTGTTCTCCAGAACATTCTGGAGGAGAAAAGAAATAATGATGTGAAAAACACTCAGGCTGATGAGATCTCTAAAACACTGCAGGAATCAAACACTGAAGACACTCCCAAGACTCTGACACAAATGTACACACACTTTCTCCGCTTTCAGATCCAGCAGAGCCGCAGAAAGTATGATGGAGAATACACACCAGATGTTTCCTGGGATAAAGACACCATCCTTTCACTGGGGAAACTGGCATTTCATCAGCTGGAAAGAAACAACCTGATCTTCTATGACACAGACCTGGAAGCCTGTGGTATTGACGTCTATAAGGCATCAGTGTACTCAGGCATGTGTACCCAGATCTTTAAGGAGGAAACAGGGATCGTTCTTGGTACCATGTACTGCTTTGTTCACTTGAGCATTCAAGAGTTTATTGCAGCCCTTTATGCACATCTGTTTCTAGACATCAACAAGACAAGTGTGTTTGATCATGAGTCTACAGAACAGGAAAACACAAATGAAACCATGATTGATTTTCTCAAGACTGCAGTGGACAAGGCGCTCGAGAGTGACAATGGACACCTGGACCTTTTCCTTCGCTTCCTCCTCGGTCTGTCACTCCAGTCCAATAGACGACTCTTACGAGGTCTGTTGACACAGCAAGACGGCAATGACCAGAGCAACAAGGAAATAGTTCAGTACATCAAGCAGAAATTAGAAGATAATCTTCCTGCAGAGAGATCCATCAATCTGTTCTACTGTCTGAATGAACTGAACGACCAAACTCTGGTGAAAGAGATTCAGACCCACCTTAGCAAAGGAAGTCTCTCATCTGGTGACCTTTCACCTGCCCAGTGGTCTGCTTTAGCCTTTGTGTTGTTGACATCAGAGGAAGAGCTGGAGGAGTTTGAGCTTCAGAAATTCAAGAAATCAGACGAGTGTCTCATTAGATTATCGGCAGTCATCAAAACCTCCAAAAGAGCCCTGTAAGTCTTTTAATATATTTTGTCATGTTTAGCTCTCATCTGAAAAATGCATTTATCTACATTACTCTATAGTGATTCCCTATCATAAACATGAACCTATACCTGTAAAGCCTGACATATGAAATAGTTTTGTGTGTGTGTGTGTGTGTGTGTGTGTGTGTGTGTGTGTGTGTGTGTGTGTGTGTGTGTGTGTGTGTGTGTGGTGTTTATCAAACCTTAAGACGAAATATAAAATACCATGTAAAAATGTTTGCATGTTTGTTCTGTATCATATGATACACCAGACTTGTATGACTTATATAGAATTATATATATTAGCTCTTACTCTAATAAAGACATATTTTATTCATATACCCAAACTGGGGGGAAAGAATGCAATTTGGTACAGATGTTATTTATATTGCCAAAAAGTAAGATGAAATTCTGAAAGGTTATAGTATAAAACATTGAGATTTTTATAATACAACCTACGATTTTTAGAAAACAGGCTACTTAAATAAAGTTCATGTATATTACCACATCATATATTAGTTGTCCCTCTGTATCGCCCAGTAATTTGATATTTTAAATGCTTATTTCTATGAGTAATTGTGTAGTTTAATGTAATAATAATGTAATGCAATATGTAGATCGAGAGATTTACAAATAAACATGTTATATCATATTTGATGTACACATTTTAAGAAGTTTTTTCTACAAAAATAATGTAAAATTTTTTATCGTTCAAAATCTCTTTTTTCATATAATTTTTTTAATATATTTTTTCTAATTTAGTAATCAAGTAAAATAACTATAAATTTCATTTCAGCAATTGTTATGGATGCTTTTTTACTATCTTTAAATTAATGATATATCACCCATTGGCCACCCTGCTCTCTAAGATATCGGCATCAGCCATCGGTTGACCTTAATCTTGAAATATTAAAAACAAATACAATTTCTTAGGTTCTTAGGTTTAAGTAATCTTAGCTTTACTTAAATCATTAAAGATTTTATGTCAAAAAGACATGTACATGTGAATGGAGGCATTTTTAGAATTATAGTGAAAGGCTTTTAACTTGCCATAAAAGTGTGAACTGTCTCATATAATGGTGTCGGTGCAGTCAAGTCAATAATATTGTTGAAAATTAAGTGTCCCCAACTAAGCAAGACAGAGGCAACAGTGGCAAGAACCTAAACTCCATCAGGTGACATAAATACTAGATATAAAAGCTTTACACAAATTTTTTTTTTTTTTTAAACATGCGTCATTTTATCTAGGAAATTTGTCACTGAATAATAAGCACTAATGTACAGGATATAGTAGTTTTTGAAGATTAATGTTAGTTTAACTCAGCCTCTTTGCTGTATATGCTGTTTATGTAAAAAATAAATGGAAAACGTATTTAATATGTGTATATAGAAAATGTATTGTATGTGTTCCATCTAATTCTGTGTTGTGACTTATTGTAGGTTAAATGATTGTAACTTAACAGACAAAAGCTGTCCAGCTCTGGCTGCAGTTCTTGGATCAGATACCAATCTGAAAGAGCTGAACATGAACAATAACAATCTGCAAGATTCAGGAGTGAAGCTGCTCTGCACTGGACTGAAGAATATAAAGTGTAAATTGGAGATACTGAGGTAAGTTGAGCCACAGGAGTCACATGACTAGAGTGAGGTGTGATGACTGACAGGACGATGCTGGAGGCAAAAGTGCAAGATAACTTTTGTGAAAAATTCAAAGAACTTTTATTTATTTGTTACAACGTGGGTATTGTTGGAAAGTTTTTTCTTTCTTCAAAGCAGACCAGGAGACGTTGGGATCACGTTCAAACAGAAGAGTTTCTTTATTTGAGCGCGGCTGCGGTTCGTCCAACAAAATCTAACGTACATAAATTTACATGGTGTCTTATAGGCATTTTAGGAGAAGGGACTTTTGAAGGTGGAGACAAATTCAAACAAAGCATGTAAATGAGTATACAGGTTAAGGAACCCGCCTCAGACCGGCAGTCTCAATTTAATCAGCATACCTATTCAAATGCTGATACTGGCCAGGAACTCCGGTTCCAAGGGCCATCCCAGAGCCATTAAAGACAAAGGTGAAAGTCTCCCCTACAGCTAATCCAATCAACCTAACGATTCAATGTCTGGCCTCCGAAAGGTGAGAATCTCAGTGATCTGACTAATTTAAAACACAATAGAGATTGCAACTTTGCTGACATCTTAACCTTAGAAGCTAAAATCAGTATTCTTCACCGTGATGTTATGTAAGGAAGCATATCTGAAATAACCCTTCAGTCCCCTCTTTGAGAGTTCTTAAAAACTCTCACAAAATACAAATTTAGACACTTAAAAGTCCATTCTTGTAACTTGAAAAAGTTACAGGCACAAGCATGATCTGTGTTGTTCATCTGTAATTGCATGCTGACACAGAAACAAAACATGCAATTAGTGTCCGTGAAGTCTCTGCGTTGTGTATTTTTTTTCTTTTTCTTTTGGGATAGTTCATTCAGCAGTGGGTCTAGTTGTCTTCTTGAGGTTGTGGCTTCATATGCAGGTGAGACGGTCGTTGCATATGGATCTCAGAAACAGCCATCAAGTGGTATCTGTACAGAGGAAGAAAGAAAACAGAAAACAGAGCAGTATTTCTTCAAACACTAGGGTTGTATGTTTTTTAGAGTCTCCTGTTGTTTCATTCTTTCCCTATTTCTTAATTGATTCGACACCTATGGACCAGTGAGGTAAGGATGGACTAAATGGGGAAAGGCCTATGAAGTAGTGTCTTCACCCTGGGTTCACCCCCGAAGCCTGTTGCGTGCAGTTCTTCCCAGGGCACCTTACTTGTCCGTGTGTCCTATCCTGTCCCTGTAGGTGCTGTGAATAAGTTAGCAGATGACAGAAAATTCCCAAAATAATGCAATTATGAATTGCCACATTTCCATTCTCCAGTGAAACATCAGTCATAATAGACATCATACAGTAACAGAGGATGGTGTCTGATTGTAATGTTCTGCAGTATAACATTTAAGGCTGTGAGTATACTGAATGTCCCCCAAACAAAGGCTGTGACAGTCAATAAGTCTATCTGAAATAGATTCTTAAATTTGTAACCCTTCAGTATACCATATCAATCCTGTCATTGTGCTATTTTATTGTTTTTCATCGAGTAATATTGAAATGACATTCAATACAGAAAAGGAAAGATCTAACATTACATATCAGAATAAGAGCTACAGATCCTGAGGGTCATTGGCAAATATCTTTTCTTGTAAAATAACTGCTCCACACGGCTCTGGGGGGTTAATAAAGGTCGGAAGCTAGTTATTTTAGTCGATACAGTTTTAAATAAGGATATTTTTCTTACACGAACACATCACTTTACTCCAGAAGGCCTTTATTAACCCCCCAGAGCTGTGTGGAGCACTTTTATCATGGATGGTTGCACTTTGATAGACTTGAAAACTATACAGCCATTCACTGTCATTATAAAGCTTGGAAGAGCCAGGACATTTTTTTAAATATATAATTCCGATTGTATTCGTCTGAAAGTAGAATGTCATATACACCTAGGATGACTTGAGGGTGAGTAAATCATGGGCTAATTTTCATTTTTGGGTGAACTATTCCTTTAACACCTGGTACTGCACTGTAATGCAAATAATTGCAAGGGATTATAATATTTAGTGAATAAAGTATTTTCTATATATGTATATTCTACTTCTTATAAGTTAACACTTAAATTGTGCTGTTTTTGTTTATAGTAATTTATACTTGAGTGATGTAATCATTACTTGCATACCTAGTGTTGAGTCAGAATTCAGATGATTCTGTTAGAGCTGGTAAATCACTTCTCTTAATATTTTATGTCAAGTCAAGTCAAGTCATCTTCATTTATATAGCACTTTTAACAATGTAGATTGTTCCAAAGCTGCTTTACATTGATAATAGGAAATTAAAGTAACAGAGATTGTTTTGGCTTTATAGCAGCTCTAGAATAAAGTTATTGTCCAGCTAAAATTAGTTTGATTGATTCACTTTGATTGATTCGCATCCAGGTGCAGATCCTTCATCAGATCTGGATACAGCCTGGATCCGGCGGACTGCGGTAAACCTTGGGATAAACAGAGAGACTAATATTAGCATAGACGCTAGGGGTGCAACGGATCAAAAAACTCACGGTTCGGATCATTTCT
The DNA here is from genome assembly GCF_965113295.1 of Leuciscus leuciscus. Classification (NCBI taxonomy): domain Eukaryota; kingdom Metazoa; phylum Chordata; class Actinopteri; order Cypriniformes; family Leuciscidae; genus Leuciscus; species Leuciscus leuciscus. Next base: position 3,865,164 of record NC_138730.1, read on the forward strand.
CGGATCAGAGTCACGGATCGGATCATTTTTCGGATCAGCAAAATTTTATTAAATTTTTTTATTAACACTTTTAAATTATTAAATTAAAATATATAAAATCAACTTAAAGTGCACAAGGCATATCTTCTTTTTAACATAATTAATGAAAAACAACTTAAAGTGCAACATAAAAAGGCATCTCCTTCCTTTAAACATGGACCAATGCTTTGTGTTTCCACTGTCATATAGGGCTGTCAAAATTGCTCAAAAATGACGTTCGAATATTCCCTCTAAAAAACACATATTCGAATTATTCGAACATCTGGTTGCGCATTTTGTCAATGACGCGCATTAGGCCTATGTCAATAACAGGACAAATTAATACAAAGAGACATAACTACTTGTATATGTAGTTCATTTAAGTTTAAACATATTTGACAACGTATTACCTTGCTCGCTCGCACTCGCAGGCACTCTTTCTCTCTCTCTCTCGCCGTCACCCATGCTGCGTTCACACCAAACGCGAATAGAGCGTCTGGCGCGAGTGATTTCAATGTGAAGTCAATGTAAAGACGCGTTTACGCACGTCTGGAGGTTTTGCGGCGCGAATGAGGCGTCATGCTCTCTGCGGTTCATAACGCTCGCCATGACCACGCTGTGTGTGGACTGAACATGCGCACAACTTTTTTTTCATCAATCAATCCGCGGATCACGTGAGTGCCGAACCGAAGATATTGATCCGAACGGATCACGGATCAATGATGATCCGTTGCACCACTAATAGACGCCATTCTTCTTATGATGTAACGAGTACATCAGGATTTATGGGAAGTGTTCCCGGTTCCGGCTGACCTAATCTATGCAGCCTAACACTGAATTATAAAAGTCTATAATGTGTTATGTGTATGCTAGGTCAAAGAGATGTGTTTTTAGTCTTGCTTTAAACTGACAGAGTGTGTCTGCTTCCCGGACAATGTTAGGAAGACTGTTCCAAGGTTTTGGTGCTGAATAGGAAAAGTATCTACCGCCAGCAGTTGATTTTTATATTCTAGGTATTATCAACTGGCCAGAATTTTGAGATCGCAATAGACGTGAAGAACTATAATGCGTTAAGAGCTCGCTCAAGTAGTGCGGAGCTAAACCATTTAGTGCTTTGTAAGTAATCAACAATATTTTTAAATTTATACGATGTTTAATAGGGAGCCAATGCAGTGTTGATAGAACTGCGTTGTAACAACAATGACTTTGTGTTGGGGAATTAATTAGCTCAAATTAGCGGTAATATTCATCAATGTGAATATGCATCTGTTGCTTCCATAAATTAATTTATTCAAATTAGGGAATAGGTCAAGACCTCGGCTTGTATCAGCGATTACACAATTACTTGTAATAATCACTGATAGAGACGGGTAGCATTTACTCAATTTGGGGGAATTTGAGGTAGAAGTTGACGAATGTTCATTTACCATGCAGACTGGCCGTCCAGCGGACAGAATGTATAATTTATGAACAGAGATCGGGCGTCTTTAACACTGATAGATAACACCTTCTTGTGGCCACAAAGAAGATAATTATCTCCGTGTTTTAGACAATTTTAGGTTTCTTTTAAGAATAAAACCAATCGTAGAGCTTATAAGGTACAATCTGCACTCATCAGGGACTCAGAATTTGAAACAAAGCAGGCAAACTTAATTCAGATGATTTAACAAAGTTTATTTAAACAGGCTAGCGATTACACAATTATTTTAAATCACGCAGGAGTAAAAATGCATAAACAAAACAGGCAATATAACGATCGTAATACAGAGATACAACAAAATAAAAAGGTTTTAGAGAGAGATTGGGAGAGGGAGAGAGAGAGAGAGAGAAACTCAGCGAGAGGAAACTAATAGTTGAGATACGAATGATTTTAGGTGTGTGTGTGAAATGTGGAGATGGTAGCGTTTGTAAGGTGGGTGTGTCGCTCCGTGAGCACGTGGTAGTGTGTTTATCTCGGCACACGTGGGTGAGAGTATGTGTGTGTGTGTGTGTGTGAACGTGTATGTTTGTGTGTGTGAAAGAGAATTTAGAGAGAGAGATAGAAACAGTTTAGTCATTCACCACAAAACCCTAACGTTTCTCAGTAATATTTAGACAACTTTAAACAGCATTTCCTTCAGATTGCAAATTTAAAAGATCTACGTTACTCTGTTTGAAAGATCGGCCTTCCGTGGGTGCGTTCGTCTGTGTTGGATAAAGACACCTGGATCACGTGGTCACAGCGTTCTGGTTGCTATGGCGACTTGAAGCGAGCGAAGACTCAGCAAAGATTATCTTTAGCCTTAAGTTGGTTTTGTGGGTTGGTTTCAGAAGACTATACTGAAGTAATGGTAGTTCTAAGAAAAGACTTGGAAATAAAAGGAAAATAAAAGCGAGCGGAGCTTCCTTGAGGGAAGGAGGCGTGTCTTCTTTCTCTCTGGCGGACTGCAATGAGAGGAAAGGGGCGCGCAATTTTAAAGGGCTAAACTCACGCCTCCCTCACGTACGTGGGCCAATCGTCTTTAACAACGTATGGGCCCACCTCCTGACGTTTTGAGGTCTATACGCCTCCTTTTCCGCGGGGTTTTGAAACGATGAATTCGTCCATAACTTAATAACACTGGTATTTAATAAAACAATGCATTCTCTGATATTTTGTGTTAAAGATTCAGCATCGCTGGGGTTCGTGGAGCACGGCAATACCGCGAATGACAGTTCTAATATCTAAAATCAAGGAGGTACATCATTTCTTGTAATTGTGGACACCACAGAGTGATTACAGGCCAACAAACTACATAGGCATAATATTTGGGACAGGGGATCAGACACACATCAAGAAAATACATTTAAAATATTTCATACAAGGATTTTGGTCCCACGTGGTGGGATCTGCGTGTGTTTCTGTGTGTGTGTATGTGAGTGCGTCTTGAAAGTTCATACCCGTCCGCTGAACTCTTGTCCCCGTCGCTGCGGGTGAGGCTTATGTGTGTGCGTGCGTTTGGCTCTTTGGATTGATGTATTAGGCACAGACCACATGTTTCGGGCATCTGGTCTCTACAACACTGTTTTATTGTTGTGAAGAGTTAATTAGTGTCTATGTGTAAATCAGTGTCCGAGGGACTCCCTAGGGGGGAGTGCTTTCGGGATCGCTCTCATTGGTCAGCGTGAGGCTCTCCCGGCCATAAACAGACGGTCTCTGTTGGTTTAGACGTAAGAGATCATGTAGAGTGAGAGATAGTCAATGATTTACACCATTTTTCGGCGCCGTTTGGGCTGCACGTCTTGCGCAGAGCAATCTCAAAACAGCAGAGGTGTCGTAAATGAGAGTGCTTTGGAATGTGAGAATAGCTTGAGTCAGAGCGAGACAGGGGTTTTGTAGATTTAGACTGCATTAATTAATTTGATTTAATCACCATGCAACTGGTGATCTGCTCTCCGTTACATTCCCCCTTTTGATGAGTCGACCGGGCGTGTATGGGCCTAGTCGAGTCATCACGGTAACAACGGTCAGATGGCAGGTGCATGGATGGGCGGAGGCTGCACACGGGTGTTGCTTAGGACTGCAGCGTGAGCTCGATGAGGTCTTCAGCTTGCTCTAGTGGGGAGTCATCCTTCCGGAGGTTTCTCCTGAAGCCGACGGAGACTGCCTCTGTGAGCTTGGCTGTGGAGGTTCGAATTGCGTTGATCCTTCTGTACAGGATATAGGCCAAACCCAAAGCTAGGGCGTGTCCGAGGATGCTGGTAATGCATAGTGCGGTATCAGCTGCTGTCCATGTTTGCACCACAGGTGAAGTGTTCGGGATGGGTAGTCGAGACAATGCTTGAAGGGCTGAGTCCAGGGGAGCTATGTCGATGACTTGTGACCCCCCTTTTTGCAATCCAATCTTCCAGTTCGGGATCTAGAGTGAAATTGCGGCTCTTGAAGAAAGACAGAATTTCTAGTTCGGCTTGGTACTCTTCACTTGGGAGGTGGTACAAGGCCAGGTCATCTAGGTGGAGGATGGCTCCTCGTGGGACTTGAATCCACATGCTTTGGTTGAGCAGGTTGACACGTGTAGCAGTGTCGTGTTGGTCATAGGTCAGCGAGGGTTGTCCCGGGGGATGGGACAGTCTTCTTTCCTGTAGGGACGGCGGTTGAGTTTAGTTCGTATTGGCCTCTTCTTGTCTGTCCCTACTACGGGCCACATATCTTTTAATTTGATTTCGGTGGACCCATTTGAGAACGGGTTCTCTTGGTCCCCGTTTAAGCTGGATCTGGTATGCTACAGGAGAGAGTTTGTTCACAATTTCATGTGGTCCAGTCCAGTGAGGCAGAAACTTTTTTGACAGTTGCTTGGGTGGCAAGGCGAAACTGTAGTACAGGACTTTGTCGCCCACACTGAGTTCTTGGTGCGATGCCTTTTTGTCGTAAAAGGCTTTCTGGCCTTCAGCGCTGGTCTTCAGGTGTTGCTGAGCGAAAGCGAAAGTTGTTTTCAAGTGTCTATGGAGCTCGTCCAGATATTGGGACGTGGTATAGGCGGTGACGAGGTTGTTGTCTCCTGGTTGGTACAACAGGTGTAAGGGCAGAGTCATCTGCCTCCCAGTCATGAGTTCAAATGGAGCCACTCTGGTGGATTCCTGTGGTGTGGCTCGGATAGCCATCAGCACCAGGGGAAGTTTCACATCCCAGTCTTTCTGGTTAGCCGACACATATTTTCTCAACATGGCGACCACCGTTCGGTTAGACCTTTCTACCTGTCCGGATGAGATCGGATGGTGACTGATGTGAAGTTTGGCTTGTACCCCTAGAATTCTCCAGATCTTTTGCATGATCTCTGCGGTGAAATGGGTACCTCGATCTGAATTGACTTTCAGTGGCAACCCGAATCGGGAGAAGATGTGGTTCATCAGGAGATATGCCGTTGTTTGGGCGGTGTCGTTAGGTGCTGGCAAACACTCTACCCACTTGGTAAACTGACACACCACCGTGAGAAAGTATTTGTTACCTCTGCTCGATCTGGGCAGCGGTCCCACCCAATCAATTTGGAGATCTGACCAGGGAAATGTGATTCCTCTGCGTTGCAACGGGGCTCTGTGAGTCAGGTTTGTTGGGTGAAACTGGCAACAGACCAGGCATTCTCTCACATACTCTGCCACATCCTGCTGCATACCTGGCCAGTATGCCACTTGTCTAAGTGTCTCATACGTGGCTCTGGTACCGTGGTGCCCCGCGTAAGGTGCGTTGTGGGCGTGGTTTATCATCTCCCCCCTTTGACATCGGGGCACGACAAGCTTGGGCGAAGTGGTGTCATCGGTGACAAACCATAAAATGTCGTCCCGCACACGCAGCATGTGTCTGCTGTTGTGTAAGTGTCTGAGATCTGAGTTATCAGTGGTGTCAGACGGTGCGATTGGGTTGGGGGAGGGGTCTTTGAGGTGGAGAATCATAGTCTTTATGGCAGTGTCTGAGGCTTGCATTTCTGCAAGGTCGTTGTTTGAAACGTGTGTCGTTGTGATGTTATCACATTCCTGGAACAGGTGTTGGTGTTTTACAGGCTTGTTGTTAGCAGTTTTGAAACCATTCTGTTTCCAGGTCTGGAGATGGCATACAAAACTGAGTCTGGCATAGTTAGAGTCTGTGCAGATGAGAAGTTCTTTGATGTTGTTTGATGCTGCGATTTGCAGAGTTATGAGAATTGCTGCGATTTCTGCATACTGTGATGACTTGGGGCCTAGCTTGAAGTGTTGTGGTGGGCATGGGTGGTCGTTCACCCACAGTACCCCTGCACCTGCTTTTAGGATGCCCTCGCTGTTGTAGGAGCATCCGTCCACGTAGGCTGTGAGCATGCCTTCGCACGCATTCTTGTCAAAGTACCTGTGGCAGGTCAGTGGTGGTTCTTGGGGCTCAGGTGTGTTCAGCGTTGCGGCAGGAGAGTTGTCAGAGCAGTTTTGACAGGCCGCCAAGCCGTTACCTAGAGCGGATTTGTGGTTTTGTGCATATCTTGCCTCGACGTTTCGTCCTTGGAGAGCCATTAGCCATGTAGCAATGCGTGGATTAGTGACAACGCCGTCGCGGATTCGCTGGCTATTGAGGAACATGACGGGCTGGTGGCATGTTTCTATGATGACTTTTTGTGCACCAATGTAGTTGGAGAAGCGCTGAATTGCCCACACTGTACAGAGCAAAGCTTTTTCGCAGTCTGAGAATTTACATTCTGGAGGGAGAAGTGTCTTGCTGGCATATGCGACTACCTTCTTGTCTTGGTCATGTTGTTGGTATAGGCCAGCACTGAGACATTGGTTTGAAAACCCAGCTTCCAGGTGGAATTCTTTTTGTGGATCAGGGTAAGCAAGGCATGGAGCTGTGCATAAATGTATTTTTAGTTCTACCATGGCGTGTTCTTGAGCATCTGACCAGACGAAAGGGCAGTCCTTTTTCAACATAGTTGTTAAAGGCCTGGCAATGTCTGAATAGTTTTCGATGAACTGTCGGGAGTAGTTGCAAACTCCTAGAAAGCTTCGAAGTTCTGAGACGTTAGTGGGGGGCTTGATGTTTTGGATGGCATGAATACGGTTTGATTGTGGTTCAATGCCATGGGGTCCAATGAGCAAGCCAACATAATTGACCTTGCTTTTACACCACTGCCCCTTGTGGAGGGCTATTTTGGCGCCGGCAGCAGATAACTGGTTTAAAACATAGTCAATTTCTTTTAGGTGGTCTGCCACCGTCGTGCTTTTCATAAGCACATCGTCGACGTAAATCAGGTTACCTCTCATCCTGGCGTCTGGACATGCTTTGTTCAGGAATATGTTGAATTCAGCTGGTGAGTTTGCATATCCGAACGGACACCTGTTGAAGGTGTACTGTCGGTTGCCAAACGTGAATGCCAGCTTGTGTTGGTCGTCAGGGTGTACTGGAATGGTCCAGAATCCAGAGGCCACATCGAGTGTAGAGAAGATGGTGGCTCCTCTGATTTGTGGGATTTCCTGTTCCAGCTGAGTCATGGGCCATCGTGACAATGGCACCTGTTGATTTAATTTGCGATAGTCGATGGTCGGTCTCCACTTTCCATTAGGCTTGAGAACAGGCCATAGTGGCGCAGAGTATGTGCTGTTGCAGGCTCGAATGACATTTTTCTCAAGCATTGATTCGATGATTTCCCGCACCGGTTCGTGTGAGGCGATGGGAATCTTGTATTGCTTGACAAAGGTGGGCGGAGCCTCGGGGTGCGTGGGGATACGCACTGTGTGGAGGTCCGTCAGACCACAGTCTAAAGAGTCTTTCGCAAATGATTCTTTGAACTTGTATAGGACTTGTTTTAGTCTTTGGCGGTCTGCATCATCCTGAAGGGCATCAGCATCCTGTAGAATTTGTTGCACTTGCACTTCGAAACCTTGGTATGGTTCCTCTGTTGGTTTGTCATCAGTCGGGTTGGTTTCAACCGGCACGGCAGGTGCGTCAGCTTCACTGACGGGCTGGTTGGAGACTGTGTACACTGTGAGGTGTTGATCCTCTGTCAGCTCTGTTCTGCACACACGGTGTTTGGCTACCGACATGACAGATGTGATGGCAATGAATTGGAAGGGTGCTGTGAACAATGTATTGTCAGTATGTCCCTCAGGTATCAGTGCAGGTGGAATAGGCCCTATTACGGGTAGTATCAGTTCAAAGTCATGAAAGTCATTACTGACTAGCCATCCCAGTCGGTAGGCTTTGGGGATGTTGATGTCAGCTGCGGTGCAGTTGTTGAACAGAATGTAGACTACCCGAGATGACACTTCAGTGAGGGGTGTGGCTTCGAGGGTGAGTCCGAGTTCTACACATTCAGGTGAAGGTTGGAAGAAAGCCAGTGTGTGGTTTAGGGTTTGGCCCTGTCGCAGGTTGAGGCGCACGGCGACGCCTTTCGTGTAAGCAGGTACGACTGTTTCTTGTTCGTTGATGAGGGTGCAGACTTCAGGGATGGTCTGACCTGACAGTAGATTGTCATGACTGATGGGAACAGGTGGCAGTGAAATCAATGGGGCCCATACAACCTCATTAAACATGTCCACATGAGCCTTGAGGCGAATCAAGATGTCTGCTCCAATGTAGACTTCGTGAGCTGGGTCTTCCAGGATCAGGAAGTAATGGGTCAAGTGCCGGTGATTCCATGTCAAGTTCAAGGCACAGATCCCTTTGGCAGATGTCAATGAGGTTGGTTCTGGGTTCAAAGGGAAACGGGTGCGTTTACAGGTGTAGGGCAGGTCTGGAGTCTTTTCGAGAATGGCATTGAATATTGACAAGCTTATAGCTGAGTTGTCTGCCCATAGTGCCAGGATAATGTCTGTTGCTGTTACGTCCTGCAGCTGCAGGGGAGTTTTTACCTGGGGGCAGTAATTATCGGAGTCTGGCGTTGTTCTGAACGTGCAGAGTAGCGAACTTGAACCCTGAACAGCTGTGGGGATTTCATCCTCATGTCTGGCTGAGGGAATTTCCACGATCCTTGTGGCTTGGCATTCTGGCTCAATGGATTTGTGCGGCTGGAGGGGGAGGGGTTCGCGCACCTGAGCCCAAATTTGTAGATGCTTGAAGTCCAACAAGGGTTCAAAACGGTCCAGCAGGTCCTTGCCTATGAGAAATTGATAAGTGTTCACATGGGAAATATACACAGGGTGGACTACGCTCATAGGACCGATTGCCAGGTGAATGGGAGCTAAGTTCTTTAGCTGGATGTCGTTCTGGCTGTATGACTGCACGTTCAGCTCACAAGTGTGGAATTTAAGAGTTCGGTTTTGTCTTTGCGCTTCACACTTGAGTTTTTGAAATAGTTGAGCAGAAATTAGCGTTAGGTCAGAACCTGTGTCCACCAGGGCTTCGAGCTGCATTTCCTTTTCTAAGGTGATGGTTAAGTACAGTTTTCGTGCCACTCCTCTCTCAATGAGGTTGCCCAGGAGTTGTGGCATGGGCTCTTGTGTGTTGATTGACAAGCAGTGGGGGTAGGTCTCTAGTGTCTCGTTGTTGGTGCAGATTACTAGGACAGCGCTGTCTGGCATTTTGTTGTGAGAGCTGCTGCAGTCTTGTGCAGGAAGTGTTGTTGTCAGCTGGAGGGAGTGAGTTGAGCTGTCATTTGGTGATGCAGCAGCGAGTTCGATAGTCTTTGGTTTGACAGCAGTGTTTTGCGGGGCTGTCAGTTTGAGGGAGTGAGTGGAGCTGTCATTTTGTGATGTGACAGCGAGTTCAGCAGTCTGAGGTTTAACAATAGTTTCAGGTGGGCTGTCAGCGTGAGGAGCATTGGTTTCAGGCCTGTGGGCTAGTCATGCGGTGTCTGGTTTATCTTTGTCTTCCTTGTGAGGTTTCTTTTGGACAAGATTTCTCAGTGCTCTTATGAGTTCTGCTTCTTCGGGCGTGGCTGCACTGTTTCTATCGGATGTGGGCTCCATTTTGGGTTTACCGTTGTCATGTCGAGAGGGGTCCCTTGGCCGTTTATCTGGGCTTGCGGTTCGGGGAGATCGGGGTCGGCCCTTTCTGGGGTGTCTGTCGGCTTCCCAGCTGCCTTCGCCTTTTTGGTTGTGGGGGAAGCGGTGCCGGTCCCAGGATCCACCGAAACGATCATTTTGCGGCCTTGGGCGGACACCCCCCCGGTTTCGCTGTCCTCTGCCGGCTTGGAACGGTCGGGACTGTTTGTTGCCGGGTTCGTAGTTGGCAGGCTGTGCACCCTCCAGGGCAAGTTCTGGACCGGGCGCAGCGACGGCACACACTGTGGGGTATTTTACAGGTTTTTCAGACACAGTCTTTTGTTTTACGTACGCTTTGTGGGCCAGGTCACGTAACTGTTGAATTGACAGGGTCCGTGGACAGACTAGAACGCCCAGGTGCGCACTTTGACTTGGGTGGAGATTCCGCAGAAAAAGCGTTTTGAAACTCACGTCCTCTTCCATGTGTGCCTCATTCCTCGGTCCGAAGTAGGCGAGCCGCAGACGTTCGTAGTAGGCTTGCGGCGTTTCCAGACGAGCTTGTTTGAGGTCCATTGCCGCAATGATGCCTTGGTCCGAGTCTGGATCAGAGAATTCACGGATCAGGGCTTGTCGTAATTGTGGATAGTTCGTTTTAACGGATTCTGGCTGGCGATCCAGGAAACTTCTCACGATGCGCCCAGAAGTGGTCCGAAGGAGATATAACTTGTCCCAAGTCGTGACATTGTCCACAGTTTGCAAGTGAAATTCAATATCGGTTAAATAAGAGTGCACGTCGTTGCCACCTGCTGGATTTGGGTTGAATGTAGGGATGTTTCTTGCCAGCTTGTCCAGTTCTTTAGAGGCTGTGCGGTGACTGGTGGCTCGTCTTTCCGGGACGGGGCCAGCAGGTGAGATAGTGTCAGGACGTGGGCTTTCCTCTTCTTCTTTAGCTTTAATAGTTTGGCTGTGAAGTGCAGGTTCGCGGGTAAGGAGAGACGGGGTGGTGTGTGTCTCCCCCTCCCGCTTATCTTGTAGGTCGTACACATGTTTGAGTTCACAGTGGACCATGTCCAGCTCGCCCTTAAGCTCATGTCTTTGTTGGATGAGCTCGTCAATTTCAGCTCGGGCTTTCTGCAAAAATGTTTCACAAACTTTGACTCTAGCGTCTCTGTCCGTTAATTCTGTGCGTGCTCTTGCTAGCAGATCCTCTCCACGTAGCAGCTTGGAATTTAGGGCAGCCGTGGTCTGTTTCTCCGCCTCCACTGTCCTGTCCGTGTCCAGACGCAGGTCCTCCAGGGCCTGCTGTAATCTTTCCACTTCCTGTTGTAGTCCTTCCACTTCCTGTTGTAGTCTTTCCACTTCCTGTTGTAGTTCCGGGTGTGTTTCCTCCTCAGTTCCCAGAAGTAGCTCGTCCAGTTGTTGTTGTGCCAGCTCCTTTTGTTTGCAGGCCTCCTTTAGCTGAGTCTTTAGTCCAGCGGTGTCCTTTTCCAGCTTGGCTTTGTCCTTTTCCAGCTGGGCTTTGTCCTTTTCCAGCTTGGCTTTGTCCTTTTCCAGCTGGGCTTTGTCCTCCTCCAGCAGACGTGCCTGGGACACCAGGTAGTGAGAGAGACTCCCGATGAGGCGACTCCATTCTTTTGAACTGTAGGCCTGCGTGGGGTCCTGGGACATGATCTGGTCCACGTTGTTGTCCAGTTCCTGTTGGGTCAGGAGTTTTGGGTCACCGAAGTCTTTGGATAGACAGCCCGCAGTCATGGCGGACAGCCACGCTTCTAGGCTACTCCAGTGAGCCGCAGGGCTGGATGAGCGCGACATGTTGACTCACTGTAGGCGAGAGAAAACACAACACACACACACACAAGAAGGGCCAATGCAATCGTGTCGTGAAGCTAATAAACTATAGGACGGTATGCCGTCTATAGAACTTTGGGCTAACTGACTTTAGACAGTTAGGCGGGTCAGCATAGGACCCGGAATAGAGACTGTTCAGTTGTCCCTCTATTACTTAGCTTTTTGGGGTCTCGTTGGTGCACTGGAAAAACAAGTTACCACAGAACATGCAAGGCACGAGTAGGCGAGGATTTCAAGGGGAGGAAGAAACAGAAATTGAACACAAAAACAAAAACAAAAATATCAGTGATTTGATCTGAGCTGTAATTTGGACACTAATAGCACAAAGGATGTGCCTTGGGGGAGATATTTAAGATTATGTGGCTTATAGTGGGAGGCAGAGTTTTCTTTTTTTTTTTTTTTTATGATTTAGTCTTACCTGAAATGGACGGAGGTCGCCCCGGCCGGCCCTCCCCGAGCGCGGTCAACCTTCCTGGCGTCCCGAACACCTGGCCGCCGTGACCTTGGATTCTCCGTTACTCTGCTCACGGACGCGACCCCTCAAACAGGGTGACTTTTAACACAATCCTAGTAGTTCCGGAGATATCAACCAACCAAACGCAATGCAAAGGTGGGTGCTTCACAGAACGATGGCAGGGTCTGCCTAGTGTTTGCGCAGCGGTCCCAACAATTGACTCTTGCGTCGGTTTTTATGGCTGACACTCCGAAGCACCGGATTGCTGAGGTCACGCACTGCGTGCCGCCGCCCGTGGCAGAGGTAAGAGAAACTCAAGGGTCACCGCACGGTCAGTGTCGGAAACGTCAGTCGGGAGACTCACCCACAGAGGTCGAACCGGGGCCACTCTAGTCCACTGCAAGTGCTGAGATTCTTGCCTTGAAGCGGAAAAACCGAATTAAAGGGGTGTATGGTCTTGTCAGTTAAAGGTGAAACAGAAGAAGGTTAGCGGTTTCTCGATGTAGGTGGAAACAGGAGAAGCGGTGCGGTAGACCACTGTAGTGGTTTAATAGAGCCTCTAGGGGGCGCTCTTCCTCTCGTCGGTTCGCCTTAACTGTTGGACACACTTAAACTTTTAATTCAAAATTGGCTTAAAATCAAATCCAAATAATCCTGGGGTACCTTAACAGAGAATTCGAATGGTTATTTATAACAATCAAGCAACACTTAAGTTATTTTGTAATGATTACAAACTAATCATTCGAAATCAGCATCTATGGAATGAAATTCAACAGAGTAAATTTGTAGAAAGCTGACTTGGACAGGGAGCTTCCACTAGGGGGCTCTGTCTTTCTCAGGGGTATGATGATTGGGAATAACAAACAAAAAAACAAAAAACAAAAAAAAAAATTTTTTTTTTTTTTAGAAATGGAAGGATTTCAACAACAAAATAAAATAATCACTATAACATTGAAGTTGTTATTAAATGATTATTTAAAAATGGGAATAAACCCAAAAAGAATCATCAATGTAGATTTAGAAGTGGAAAACACAGCAGGGTATAGTGACCCTGAGGAGAAGAGGGATAGTTGACCTGGAGGGGTGTGGCCACGTGGGGCACTGTCCTCTTCCGGGTGAACTATCAGTGCTTTTGGATTGAGACACTCTATAATTTCCGGTTTCCTTTCTGGGAATTTAAATTCACAATAAACTGTCTCAGTCCAAAATACAAGGGTTGTTTTAAACGAACTTAGCGAGCTGTAAATACAAATATGTATTTAAACAGCGTCTTAGATACTTACGACCGCGAATTTATTTATTTATTTTTTATCACCAAAAATCAAGGCGGAAGGAAATGGCCGACGGGTGTTTACCCCGTCGTTGACCACGCGGTGGCAGTGTTGCGCTTACGCGGAACAAAGACACGAGGTGGTAAATTTAAAACATGAGAACAATACACGCCTGTAAGATTGACTTCAGCACTCGCAATTTCACGCGTGCAGGCCTTTTACAAACACAAAAATCACACTGCAAATAAATTCTTTAAAAAGGTCACGCAGACCTTTTGCAAACACAAAAATCACACTGCAAATAAATTCTTGAGAGATCACGGCGGATCTTTTGTTTCTGTTCTGTGCAGAACTATAACGTGGGTTTCTTGCTGGTTAGCAAAGCCAGTGGTTTAACCCGTAAGTGTCGTTGCTAGCGACATACAATAGAATATATTCTTTCTGACCGGAGTAGCTTACTTTGCTCTCGGGGTTTACAGAAATACCGGTAACAATGCCTGATGGACTCCTTTGTTCCAACACAGGTATTAAAACAGAATTACATGTACGGTCAAGCAAAAGAGATGTTTATTTTCCTCTAATTTTGGACTCGCAACAATACTGTAAACTTAACTGCAGTTTTTCTCCACGACCAGACTTAACTGGTGGGTTATGGCTTTTTGCCCTTTGATCAGTTTTTCGAGTCGACTTATTCAGTAATTCAATACTTGTTTAGTAACGTTACAAGATTCAAACGCGCACAAAAACGTTAAACTTTCAAAAATCACACATGAATATCAAATTGCACAATTTGTATCAAAACTGAGTATGAGAGTGCCCGCATTCAAAAAACCAATATTTATGTAACAACAATGACTTTGTGTTGGGGAATTAATTAGCTCAAATTAGCGGTAATATTCATCAATGTGAATATGCATCTGTTGCTTCCATAAATTAATTTATTCAAATTAGGGAATAGGTCAAGACCTCGGCTTGTATCAGCGATTACACAATTACTTGTAATAATCACTGATAGAGACGGGTAGCATTTACTCAATTTGGGGGAATTTGAGGTAGAAGTTGACGAATGTTCATTTACCATGCAGACTGGCCGTCCAGCGGACAGAATGTATAATTTATGAACAGAGATCGGGCGTCTTTAACACTGATAGATAACACCTTCTTGTGGCCACAAAGAAGATAATTATCTCCGTGTTTTAGACAATTTTAGGTTTCTTTTAAGAATAAAACCAATCGTAGAGCTTATAAGGTACAATCTGCACTCATCAGGGACTCAGAATTTGAAACAAAGCAGGCAAACTTAATTCAAATGATTTAACAAAGTTTATTTAAACAGGCTAGCGATTACACAATTATTTTAAATCACGCAGGAGTAAAAATGCATAAACAAAACAGGCAATATAACGATCGTAATACAGAGATACAACAAAATAAAAAGGTTTTAGAGAGAGATTGGGAGAGGGAGAGAGAGAGAGAGAGAAACTCAGCGAGAGGAAACTAATAGTTGAGATACGAATGATTTTAGGTGTGTGTGTGTGAAATGTGGAGATGGTAGCGTTTGTAAGGTGGGTGTGTCGCTCCGTGAGCACGTGGTAGTGTGTTTATCTCGGCACACGTGGGTGAGAGTATGTGTGTGTGTGTGTGTGTGTGTGAACGTGTATGTTTGTGTGTGTGAAAGAGAATTTAGAGAGAGAGATAGAAACAGTTTAGTCATTCACCACAAAACCCCAACGTTTCTCAGTAATATTTAGACAACTTTAAACAGCATTTCCTTCAGATTGCAAATTTAAAAGATCTACGTTACTCTGTTTGAAAGATCGGCCTTCCGTGGGTGCGTTCGTCTGTGTTGGATAAAGACACCTGGATCACGTGGTCACAGCGTTCTGGTTGCTATGGCGACTTGAAGCGAGCGAAGACTCAGCAAAGATTATCTTTAGCCTTAAGTTGGTTTTGTGGGTTGGTTTCAGAAGACTATACTGAAGTAATGGTAGTTCTAAGAAAAGACTTGGAAATAAAAGGAAAATAAAAGCGAGCGGAGCTTCCTTGAGGGAAGGAGGCGTGTCTTCTTTCTCTCTGGCGGACTGCAATGAGAGGAAAGGGGCGCGCAATTTTAAAGGGCTAAACTCACGCCTCCCTCACGTACGTGGGCCAATCGTCTTTAACAACGTATGGGCCCACCTCCTGACGTTTTGAGGTCTATACGCCTCCTTTTCCGCGGGGTTTTGAAACGATGAATTCGTCCATAACTTAATAACACTGGTATTTAATAAAACAATGCATTCTCTGATATTTTGTGTTAAAGATTCAGCATCGCTGGGGTTCGTGGAGCACGGCAATACCGCGAATGACAGTTCTAATATCTAAAATCAAGGAGGTACATCATTTCTTGTAATTGTGGACACCACAGAGTGATTACAGGCCAACAAACTACATAGGCATAATATTTGGGACAGGGGATCAGACACACATCAAGAAAATACATTTAAAATATTTAATACAAGGATTTTGGTCCCACGTGGTGGGATCTGCGTGTGTTTCTGTGTGTGTGTATGTGAGTGCGTCTTGAAAGTTCATACCCGTCCGCTGAACTCTTGTCCCCGTCGCTGCGGGTGAGGCTTATGTGTGTGCGTGCGTTTGGCTCTTTGGATTGATGTATTAGGCACAGACCACATGTTTCGGGCATCTGGTCTCTACAACACTGTTTTATTGTTGTGAAGAGTTAATTAGTGTCTATGTGTAAATCAGTGTCCGAGGGACTCCCTAGGGGGGAGTGCTTTCGGGATCGCTCTCATTGGTCAGCGTGAGGCTCTCCCGGCCATAAACAGACGGTCTCTGTTGGTTTAGACGTAAGAGATCATGTAGAGTGAGAGATAGTCAATGATTTACACCATTTTTCGGCGCCGTTTGGGCTGCACGTCTTGCGCAGAGCAATCTCAAAACAGCAGAGGTGTCGTAAATGAGAGTGCTTTGGAATGTGAGAATAGCTTGAGTCAGAGCGAGACAGGGGTTTTGTAGATTTAGACTGCATTAATTAATTTGATTTAATCACCATGCAACTGGTGATCTGCTCTCCGTTACAGCGTTAATATGGTCATACTTCCTGGTTCTGGTAAGAACTCGAGCGGCTGCATTTTGGACCAGCTGTAGTTTGTAGTTGTACCTACATAAGAAGTATGTACGTAAATACGTATGAAAGAACCCAATTAAAGGGCCAAAATGTATTCCCCTGTACAGACAGTGACCCTTATTTACCACAGTTCTGTACTGAAGCAGCTCCAGCAGTGACAGAAGCCTCCACATTTCCCTCAGCCTGAACTGTAGAAAGAGAGATGAAACAAAATGAAAATGCATTGACATAAATCACACAAACAGCAGCAGAGAGGAAAGCTGAAAGCCAACAATTACATTATTGTTCAAATTAAAAACCATCACACTTATAAAACGTCACTCTATTAAATAAAACAATACTTTTTGATTGTATTAATGTAATTTTAATGTTACCTTTTTTATATTCATTCTCTAACTGTTCAGCCAGAAGGTTCTGGTTCATCTTCCTCAGGATGTTCACTGTGATCTTCACAGCTTCTGTTGGTCCAAAACATGCCACCATTTTATCCACTGTGCCTAAGACATCCGTGTTCTCCATCTCAGAATTTGAAACATGCTCGTGATTCTTCAAGTGCCACTGAAACTCCTTCAGATCATCTTTTACAAGTTCCTTCAGTGAGTTCATGAGATGCTCTTTAACAGACTCCATATTCCTTCACTGAATCACTGTTACAGGACGAGAAAAAGATCACTCTTAACATTTGGATTTAGGTCCTCAAATGTTATCTGAATTATGAAATTAAGCTGTGATTAAATAGTTTTAAATTTCAACCACAACATTTAGATTAAAGTCTCAATATTGTCTGATACTTAAGGTCTAGATTCAACTTTTGAATCTATACAGGTATATATTTCATGAAGTAGTATTTATTAACTTACCATGAATAATGAGGATGTATATGTTTCTTGTTCCTCCTTTAAACGGTCGTCTCTTAGTTATAGCAGAAACATTTTAGAAAAAAAAAATGAAACTGTGTTTTCCCCCAGAGACAGTGAGATATGAGAGTGAAAGTATGTGGAATGTGGAGAATCAGTCTTAAAAACAGCCAAAAACACCTTATCTGAAGTACAATTCAGTATATTGGAAATTACAGTAAAAATGAGACCGACATCCACGAGACATACAGATAAATATAGACAGACAGAACCAGAGACACTCTGAATACGGTGGAGTAAAGGATGATGCTAGTTGATAGTTAAATCTGGAAAAATAAGAGTCATTAAACCGCATGTTGCTACAGTGACAACTAATGATGTGCATTTTAGTGAGCTTATTTACTAGTAGTAGTAAGTAGTGGTAGTTTGTTTATTAAGCGTGCAGGGCAACCACCCATAAAATCAATACAACAATCTAGCCTTGATGTCATGAACGCATGAACTAATTGTTCCACATTTGTCAATGAGAGCATATGACGTAATTTAGATATATTTTTAAGATGGAAAAATGCGGTTTTGCAGATACTGGACACGTGACTTTCAAATGAAAGATTGGTATCAAAGAGCACACCCAGGTTCCTAACCGACGACGAATACTTGACAGAGCAGCCATCAAGTGTTAGACAGTATTCTAGATTATTACGTGGGGAAGTTTTTTGTCCAATAATTAGAATCTCTGTTTTTTCAGAATTAAGTAGTAGGAAATTACTAGTCATCCAATTTTTTATATCACCTATGCATTCCGTTAATTTTGTGAATTGGTAAGTTTCGTCAGGGTGAGAAGAAATATAGAGCTGAGTATCATCAGCATAACAGTGAAAACTAATTCCATGCTTCCTAATGATATCTCCCAAGGGTAGCATGTACAGATTGAAAAGCAATGGTCAGATAAGTATGATTAAACCATGTTAATGCAATTCCACTAATGCCAACATCATTTTCGAGTCTATTTAAAATAATGTTGTGGTCAATAGTATCAAATGCAACACTAAGATTGAGTAACACTAATAGCGAGATACAACCACGATCGGATGATAAGAGCAAATCATTTGTAACTCTAATGAGAGCAGTCTCAGTACTATGGTATGGTCTAAATCCTGAAAATCCTCGCAGATATCATTTCTTTCTAAAAAGGAACATAGTTGTGAAGATACCGCCTTTTCTAGAATCTTTGACAGAAAAGGTAGATTCGAGATCGGCCTGTAATTGACTTATTCTGTACAATCAAGTTGCGTTTTTTAAACAACCGGTTTAATCAAAGCCAGCTTAAAGGTTCTTGGTACGTATCCTAATGACAAAGATGAATTAATGATATTAACCCCCTGAGGTCTACGGTATCGCCGGCGATACCAGCTCGCTTTTTTTTTATCAGTGTAAAATAAACTCATAAATACTCTGTTGACTTTGATTTTTCATAGGAGTTTCGTACATCAATCGATTCTGTTAAATGTGTATTATTTTTGTGTATACTCATAATAAAAACAAAGTGTTGAGCTTTTCGCCAAATAAAGAAAAATAAACACGAAGCGAGTTCTGCCTTCTCTCTGTCAGTGTAGTCCATTCTGAAACGCGTCCGAAAATGACTCACCGAATACTTCTCACACAGACACGTGAGATATGTCTTTATGAAGCTTGAAATCTCTTCTTTTAAATGAAGTAATTTATATAAAAAACAAATGTTTTCAACTCATGTAATCCGTTTGAAAGCAAGGAGAGGTACCGTTTTTCCTTCTGCCTCATTATCTCTATAATGAGTTGAGGCCGCCCCGCCCCCGGCGCTATTCAAATGGTAAATAGTTTAGGTGATCTAGTATGCATCGCATACGCCCCCCGATCAATGCCATAAAAACACAGTTTCTTCATCAGACTTACTGATAGTTCATCGCGTTTTGAGTATGGCACGCTTCTCCAGTAAAGACGCCCTTCAGATGATTCTGGACAGCGAGGAAGTTGTTTCCTCAGAGGAAGATTGTAACTCAGACTACGAACGGTAGCATTTTGAAGAGCAAATTCCGCCGAGGACACAATTTCGGAGTAAGTTTTACTTAAAAGTCTTTTGTCTTTTATTTTTCGTGTTCGCATTTATGAGGAAAAAACAATATTACGTGACAGTTCTCCATTATGGACGCGAGCGCTCTGAAAGCCACTAAAAGACTTTCAAACTTTCAAAGAGACCTCAAAACAGAAACTACAAATCCTTTCTTTAAAACGAATTTCGTTTTGTATCAATTGTATCTTAATTTTAATAATTTTTTCATTAACAAATTTCCTGGATTTAAAGTAAATATAGGCTAGCAATCACAACATAAGGTGCTTGAACTGGAGATCATCATTAACCAGACTGTAGCCTACTCGCCTCACATGTCTAAAAAAATGTGAAATATATTTACAGAAAGCTGGTTCTAAACAAAACCATCCAAAACAAAAAACTATGTAGCCTAATAAATGTGCATTTCTCCGGTGCGTTCACTAGCCTACTGCGAAGATTGCGAGTCAATAGCCTATCGTCAACTTCATCTTTGCCAGAAGTTAAATTTAAATTGCGTGTGTGAATGAATGATGATGTTTTAGCAAACTGTATTGCTATACTGAGGAAAGGAAAATTCGACTGAAATATGTTGAAATAAAATGTAGGCTATTTGTATAAGCAACGTATTAAACTGCAAATGAACAATATGCCCTAATATTTCATGAAAACAACGTTACAGTCAGGCGAAATATGAAAGACAACATCTTGTTGACTAGATTTGGGTACAGTTTTTACTGTAGAATATACTGCCACGTCAAATAAGCTTTTGTTTAGCAATTTCTATATCTATTTTTGTCAAAAATAAAGTCATCAACTAAGATGTTAGCTGTTCCAATGTTGACTATATTCAAACTAATGAATACATAGATAAAATGTAGGCCTATAATCATTTTTTTTTTACAAAGAAAGAGTACACTTGAAATATTGTTGAAATTATAATTATTGTTGTAATTGTAACCTTTTTAATAAAATAGCAAAAACATATTTACAAGATAGATGTAAGCAAAATCTTAAATGGTCAATATAAGTCTTCTTCTAAATATATCTTTTGTCCTTGCATTGTGGCTCAGTCAGTGTCACACCTGAGTGAATGGCTCATCATTATGCAGAGTGGGTGGGACATTGTATTCTAAGGTGTAAACCACTCCTCGTTCACGCCCCCCTCGCATATTGGCTTTCCAAGCAAAACCTGTTTTACATCAATTTAAATCAATGTATGGTTTTATGTGAACGATAAAGCAAGACTATTTTCACATAATTTGGAAGAAAAAACTCTAGGCGAGGACATCCATTAGTCAAAAGTCTTATTGACACATATTTACTATGTGTTTTGTGGCCTTATTTCAGAAATTTTAGTTTTTAGTTTTTTCAATAACCACGCATAAACATTATTCTCTCAAAAATGAAAACATGTACATACACGTGGCTCACATATTATGGTAGCCCTGTTTGTGCTATATAGAGTGAATTTACACCTTTGCCATTAATATGTTTATATGCAACTGAAAAAAGCACAAATGTCAGGGCATGTCAGAACATCTCAAGGGCCCCAAAAACAGCCCAGACCCCAGAGGGTTAAGAAGAGGATCTATGACCTCTGGAAGCATCTCTTTCAGTAGCTTAGTCAGTATAGGGTCTAACATACATGTTGTCGATTTAGATGATTTAACGAGTTTAACAAATTCTTCCTCTTCTATAGCAACGAATTAATCAAATGTTTCCTTATGGAGACTACAATGCACTGCCTGATGCGATACTGTAGTAAACGGTTGCATAGTTATAATTTTCTCCCTGATATTATCAATCTTATAAGTGAAGAAGCTCATAAAGTCATTACTGCTGTGCTGCTTGGAAACTTCTGGGCTTGAAGCTTTATTTTTCGTTAGTTTAGCCACTGTTTCAAATAAATACCTAGGGTTTTGTTTATTTTCTTCTAATAGGGTTGAAAAATTAGCAGATCTATCAGCTTTTAAGGCCTCTCTGTATGCAATCGAGCTCTCTTTCCATGAAATGCGAAATACCTCTAGTTTTGTTTTCTTCCAGTTGCTCTCCATTTTTCTGGCTGCTCTCTTAAGGGCCCGAGTTTGCTCGTTGTACCACGGCGTTGGACTATTTTCTTTAATCTTCTTTAAGCGCAACAGAGCAACTGTGTCTAAAGTGCTGGAAAAGAGAGAGTTAAAAGTTTCTGTCGCAATATCGAGTTCTTCTAAGCTATCTGGGATGCTGAGATGATGAAACTGATAAGGGAAGATTATTAATAAAGCAATCTTTAGTGGCCGAAGTGATTGGTCTAACATATTTGTAACACGGAGTCGGCTTTGCAGCCTTGGCTAAATTAAGTTTACACAAGACTAGATAATGATCTGAGATGTCATCGCTCTGCTGCAGAATTTCAACGGCATCAACATTGATTCCGTGTGACAATTTTAGATTTAGAGTATGATTACGACAATGAGTAGGTCATGACACATGTTGTCTAACTCCAATAGAGTTAAGATTGTCTTTAAATGCCAGTCCCAATGCATCTTTTTCGTTATCTACATGTATATTAAAATCACCAACAATTATGACTTTATCTGCAACCAGTACTAACTCTGATAGAAAGTCAGCAAATTCTTTGATAAAGTTTGTATGATGCCCTGGTGGCCTGTATACAGTATCCAGCACAAATCTCAAACGTGATTTATCATTTACACTATATATTGCTATATTAAGCACCAGCACTTCAAAAGAATTATATTTGAAACTAGACTTCTAATTAATTCTAAAAATATTACTATAAATTACAGCAACACCTCCCCTTTTGCCTTTCAGACGAGGTTCATGTTTATAACAGTAATCTTGCGGGGTGGTCTCATTTAAAGTCATGTAATCATTTGGTTTTAGCCAGGTTTCTGTCAAACACAGCACATCTAGATTATAGTCTGTAATCATACCATTAACAATAAGTTCTTTTGAAGTAAGGGATCTAATATTCAGCAACCCAAGCTTTATCATTTGCTCATTTGTATTATATCTGTTTTTTATTTGTTGAACATCAATTATATTTTGGAAGTTTTTCCCTTCCCTGTGAATAGGAAGGGATGTCAGGGGCTCTGGCTCCCGGCAAACGTGACTATGGTGGCTGGTGTCTCTATTTTCACGTTCCGTGTAATAGAATCGCCATTAACTAGGGCACATTCAACAGGATTCACAGTGGGTGTTTCACTGAGAGGGGAGAATCTATTTGAAGTTGTAATCGGAACGGAAGAGCGGTGTTTTTCCCACGACTACAGCGTCTCACCGTCACCCAATTACCCTGCTGCACGGGCTCTACAGCGGGAACCGAACAATGTACAGAGTTCACTTAGCTTGTCTCATCCAAAGCAGTATCTAAAGCCCTTGCGCTCTTAAAATTAACCTCGATTAAAGCTTGGATGCGTGTCTCTCGTTCTGAAATCTTCCCCGTCAGCTTTACTATCTCCCTGCATTTATCACATGTAAATCCTGTGCTGACAGAGAAGGATATGCTAAACATGTTGCATGAGGTGCAAGTAACAATAAGAGGAGAAGATGACATGACTTACTGTGTTTGTTGACTGATCCTACTCACCTAAGTTGTTTGATGGACTCGTAAAAGGCGCGAGTGCGTGCGAGAAAAATAAATAAAGAGCACATGGATGGCACGCTAACAGGCTAGCGAATTACTAGCGTGTTGTGCTAGCAATACCGATTTAGATTGAAGCTAGTGATGTCAGGATAATGTGTGATGTTGAGTAAGTTATATTTAGCAGTATAAACAACAAGGAATGATAGTAAATAATGATTCAAAACAGAAAGATATACGAAACTTACAGATGCAACAGCAGCAGAAGCAACGAGGCAGACAGGAGCAATCGATGATGTGACAGGATTAATGTATTTTAGTGCTTTTGAGGGAGCTGTTTATCTTAGATTCTGCTTTCAGCTTTGCAGCTAGTCTTGACTAAATACTTCCTCTAGTTTATGAGTGTTTTACACCACTGTGAAGGTATTTTGGTCCATTTGTCCCATTCCTCCTTACAAAGCTGCTTCAGCTTAGTGACATTTGTAGACTTTCCAGCATGAGCTGTGTTTCACGTACTTCCACAACATTTCAATGGAGTTGAAGTCCTGGACTTTAATTTGGCCATTCCCAAACTTTAAAGGGCACCTATTATGCAAAATTCACTTTTACATGGTGTTTGAACATAAATGTGTGTTGGCAGTGTGTGTACACAACCACCCTATAATAATAAAAATCCACCAAGTGCTTTTTTTTAAATCCCCATAAATCACAAGCACTGTCTCAGAACAAGCTGTTCTCAGATTCGGGGCAATGTGACGTCACTTTGCACAGGCCCCGCCCACAAATGTTGATTGACACTGCAGTTTGAGCATAGACCCGCCCTGAGTGAGCTGGACACAGTCCGCCATTGTTTCCACGCTGGAGCAACTGTAGACAAGAATGTCTCCTAAGCGATTGAGGTGTTTTGTTGTTGGATGTAAGAATGAACTTAGCAGTCTTCATTTACTCTCGTTGTTACTCGAGGATGGATCTGTACTGTTCGTGATCCAGCTTACAGTCTCCGGAGCGACAGGCCTAACGTTACTGATCACGGCAAAAATGAAAGTGAGAGCGCCCACTTTATGACAGCTCATCCAGTTGTGGATATACAGTTTACCAGTTGATTAAGCACCCACTGAAAAGGTGTGTATATATTTGTTTACTCTTAGTTCTAATGAGTGTTTTGTGTATTTCGCTGTGTATGTTCCATGATAATGAAAGGGAGAGAGAGTTTATGGATAAGACTTTAATGCGCACTCATATACTGTGTTTATTCGGCTCTTACAGTGATTTTCTGGAGTAAAACTAAGGCTTCATCTTTTGTGTGAGGTACAATAAACTTAATTGAACTCATCAGTATATTTTGGTCATCATTCGGACGGGGTCTGCTACAGCAGGCTTGTATTAATAGTGGATAAAAGCAGATGACAAATAACCGTAATTAAAGGGATTGTTCACTTTGAAATTAAATTTTGGTATGTTTTAGCTTACCTCAAGGGCATCCAAGATGTAGGTGTCTTTTTTTCCACAGTAATTTCAATTTTGATATTTTTAGGTCAGACCGTTCTTGTCTGTCAGTCATATAATGCAGTTCTATGGTCACTATCTCAAAGAGCATGCACAGAGTCCAAATTAAAACAATTCCCCATTGTCCAAATTAAACAATTCCCCATCGTAAGTACACATTGATGGCCTAAGACACGAAACGAGCGGTTTGTGTGAGAAAACGTACTCGGTTACTAACGTAACCTCGGTTCTCTCTAGAAGAGGGAACGAGTACTTGCGTAAGTATCTTACGCTAGGGGAAAACCTCTTTTCCTCGGGATATTGAAGCCAAAAATTATCCTTAATTTTGCAATAATGTAAAACGCATTGCAGCAGCATGCAGACATGGGCGAGACAGCTCGCGCGCCCATTGGCTGCTCTGCGGCAACTGCACCAGCCTATCGATAGAGGCCCCTCATGATGTCATAACCAATGAGGGTGCTTCGCGCCCATTACGTCATGTCCCGCCGAAAGCGGGTGGGGCTAGGGCTATAAATACGGCCCAGAGAGGCTGGTTTGGTCAGTTTTTTCATCGCTGAAGCGAATCAGAACGTGACGCATGCACGGCAAGATACGCAAGTACTCGTTCCCTCTTCTAGAGAGAACCGAGGTTACGTTAGTAACCGAGTACGTTCTCTTACGAGAGGTTCTCTCGTACTTGCGTAAGTATCTTACGCTAGGGGAACACAGTGTAAAACGCCGTGCGTGCTTGAGACATAACACCAAAGTCCCAAGGGCAGGTGCCCGGGGCTCATACAGTGCCTAATCACAAGGGACTCACAGAGAATCCGGGAAGAGGGGCTAGAATAGCATCATTCCTGTAATATAGAGCTCTGATAAGAGCATAATATATAAAGTGTTCCACACAGCCAGGGCGAACTCGGCCTGGACTGATAAATATGGGGGACTTACGCACTGCCCACAGAAGTATACAGACGATCAGTGATCGACGCTCTAGCAGTTTCAGCATCCTGAGCCAATAGCATCGGGCGGGCAATACTGAAAAATTAAACCGAGAGCAACCTAGCTTGTAAAGCGGGAACCTCGAGGTTATAAAACCTTATAAATGTAGACGGGGAGGCTCAGCCTGCCGCCATACAGATATCTTGCAAGGCAATCCCACTGGACCAAGCCCACGACGAGGCCATGCCTCTTGTGGAGTGCGCTGAATAGACTCTGTTTTGACGCAGCTAGTCCCTTAGAACGTCCGCTGAACAAAACAAAGAGCTGCTCCGTCTGTCTGAAAACAGATGAGCGAGACACATAGGCCCTTAACGCCCTGACCGGGCAAAGGAAGCCTGCGTCCCCTTCCTCTTCAGATACCGGTAGGGCCGACAGGGAGATAACCTGCGCCCTAAACGGTGTATTGAGGGATTTAGGAACATACACGTCGTGCTCACTGAGAGCGCTTGCAAATCCCCTATGCGCTTCACTGAAGCGAGAGCCAGAAGAAACACTGTTTTGAAAGACAAGAGTTTCAGGTCTATTGACTGTATTGGCTCGAATGGGGCACCTTTCATGGCTTCCAGAACCGTGGAAAGGTCCCAAACGGGAACTGAGGGTGGTCTGGGAGGGTTCAGCCTCTTAGCTCCTCTAAGGAAGCGAATGACCAGATCGTTCCTTCCTAATGACTGGCCAAGCGGTGGTTCAGCGAACGCTGCTATGGCCGCCACATAAACTTTGAGCGTGGATGGGGTTCTGCCCTGATCCAGAAGCTCTTGTAAAAAGGAGAGAACCTCCGGCACCCCACAGCGTGAGGGTGAAGTGCCACTCGCTGTACACCAGCTAGTGAACACAGACCACTTTGAGGAATAGAGCCGCCTCGTAGATGGAGCTCTAGCCTGTGTGATCGTGTTTAACACTCCCGCTAGGAGGTTAACGGGTACCCGTTGATGGCCCACACATGTAGGGACCAAAGCTCCGGGCGAGGATGCCAGATCGAGCCGTTTGCCTGCGAGAGGAGATCCCTCCTCACCGGTATCTGCCACGGGGCGGTACTCGTCAACTGCATCAGGACTGGAAACCAGACTTGGTTTGTCCAA
This sequence comes from Leuciscus leuciscus, assembly GCF_965113295.1. Lineage (NCBI taxonomy): Eukaryota > Metazoa > Chordata > Actinopteri > Cypriniformes > Leuciscidae > Leuciscus > Leuciscus leuciscus. The sequence goes on from NC_138730.1 coordinate 3,891,373, forward strand.
AATGGGGCGACGAGTAGCACTGGGCATCCGCTCTCCCTGATTCGCTCTAACACCTGGGGTAGGAGGGTGACAGGGGGAAATGCATAGAGCGGGCAGTGGGGCCAGACGTGAGCCAGCGCATCCCTGCTCTTGGAGAAGAATTCCTGACAATGAGCGTTCTCTTGAGATGCAAATAGGTCTATTTCCGCTCTGCCAAATGTCCTCCATAGCATTTTGACTGTCTGTGGATGTAAAGACCATTCTTCTGTCGGCAGATTGTTTCTGGACAGTCTGTCTGGTCCCACATTCAGATGGCCGGGCACATGCGCTGCCCTGAGCGAGCGCAGATTGTGCTGAGCCCAGATCAGGAGGCGTTCCATCAGCCTGTGAAGGATTCTGGATCTGATACCTTCTTGGTGATTTATATAAGCCACCACTGACATGTTGTCCGAACGGACCAATACGTGGCGTCTTTTTATCTGGGGACAAAAGCGCCTCAGCGCGTTGTCGACTGCCATCATTTCCAGGCAGTTTATATGCAGAAGCTTCTCCCGTTCCAACCACTGGCCGAATGACGGTCTGCCCTCGAGCAGCGCTCCCCATCCCGAGGTTGAGGCATCCGTAGACACCACCTTCACACTCGAGGAAGTCCCCAGGCTTACACCTGACCGGTACCAGTCGGTCATTGTCCAAGGTTTCAGAGCTGCGATGCATTTCTGATCGACCTTAAGGCGCGCGAGACCGGAGGTCCAAGTTCTGCGCGGCGCGCGCGCTTTCAACCAATACTGCAGCGGGCGCATGCGAAGCAGACCCAGCTGAAGCACCGAGGATGCTGAAGCCATGAGACCCAGCATCCTTTGAAACTTTTTGAGCGGGACTAAAGCGCCGTGGCGAAAAATCTCTGTCATGCGCTGAATACTTAGTCTGCGCTGCGGCGACAGCTGTGCTGTCATAGACAGCGAGTCCAGATCTGTGCCCAGAAAATATATTTTCTGACTGGGAGACAGCGAACTCTTCGCCCAATTGACTGTGAGACCTAAATTCTCGAGGTGATCGAGTAATATGGTCCTGTGTTCTATGAGCTCCGACTGTGATCGAGCTAGAACCAGCCAATCGTCCAAATAATTCAGCACTCGTATGCCTCGGAGCCTGAGGGGTGCGACCGCTGCATCCATGCACATCGTGAATACGCGAGGTACCAGGGATAGGCCAAATGGCAGGACTGTGTACTGATATTTCCATTTTACATTTACATTTATTCATTTAGCTGACGCTTTTTATCCAAAGCGACTTACAATTGCTATATATGTCAGAGGTCGCACGCCTCTGGAGCAACTAGGGGTTAAGTGTCTTGCTCAGGGACACATTGGTGTCTCACAGTGGATTCGAACCCGGGTCTCTCACACCAAAGGCATGTGTCTTATCCATTGCGCCACCACCACCCCTGGCCCTCGAAGGCGAATCTCAAAAATCGCCTGTGACGTAACGCTATTTGTATTTGAAAATAAGCGTCTTTCAGATCTATCGACATGAACCAGTCCCCTTGGCAATTTTGCGAGAGGATTTTCTTGGTCGTGAGCATTCTGAACCGTCGTTTCAGAAGTGCTTTGTTTAGTCGTCTTAGATCTAGAATGGGTCTGAGACCCCCGTCTTTTTTGGGTACCAGAAAATATCTGCTGTACATGCCCCCTTCGCTCTGAGCTTGTGATAAGGGTTCTATAGCCCCTTTCCTCAGTAACTTCGCTATTTCGGCTCGAAGTAGGTGTGCTACTTCCTTTTTTACCGTAGTATCGATTTGCGCCGCCTTGCGTTGCGGGCGTCGACCGAACTGTAGCGAATAGCCTCTTTCTATAATGTTCAGCACCCACTCTGATACCCCGGGGAGCTCTGCCCACGCTTTCGCGTGAGTGGCTAGGGGTAGAATGATATCTGGGCTCTGGTCGCGACCTAGTGGCGAGCGGAGAGCAACGGTGTGCTGTAACATGAGCGCCGCGTTTGCAGCGTGTGAGACTGGGGGCGCGCGGATCACAGCGGGCAGCCTGCCCGCGCTCAGTTCTCCTGCAGCGGTGTGCTGAGAGAGAGCGAGCGTGGTGAGCCCCGTGGGGTTTAATATGTCCGTGAGCGAATGAGGGCGCGGGACAATGGGCCCATCCATAACGCTGAGAACACCGTCTGTTTGTGCAGACTGTATGTGTGTTGGTTTCGTTTTTACAGAAACCGTGAGACATGTAGCATGTAGTGTTTGCGGGCACTGGGACATGGGCACAATCACTACATTTGGTGCACAACCGACATGAGTCGATTTTATTTGTGCGGGCCGTGTGTGGCGGGCCGTGTCTGTGTGTAGGAATGGGCACTGGGCAGTGGGCATTTTTACTACACTCATAACACCATCGGCCGTGGCCGGAATACCAGAAAATACACTCTTTTTGGGATTTATCTGGGTCGCCGTAAAAACGGCGTTTGTGTGCAGGCAAGCGGGCTGTGCTGCCGACTTGTTTACTGCAGAATAAGCTGGAACAGTCGCAATTACTGGAACTGAGTGAGCGAAAATTTTCGGTGGAAGTCCGGCCGCAGCGGGACTTGAACACCGTCGCTTCCGTAGACTGGCTTGGAAGACTTAGAGGCCTCGGGCTTTACCTCAATCTTCGGCCGTGGCCCACGCGGCGGGGGGCGGCGGCCGGCGGAGCGAGAGCGCGGTCTAGGGGTGGGCGATATGGCAAAAATTTCATATCACGATTTTTTTCAGGAAAATCACGATTAACGATTTTATCACGATTCTTTTTATGTTGGTTTATGTTACTATTTTGTGACTGAGCATTACAGCCAATCTAATGTCCATATTTTAAAAACAAAGCCTTAGGTAACAAAAAAATGGCAGACAGGGGCGAAGATAAATATATTTGTCATTATTTTCTTTGTTATTAAATATTAAGATCAAAGATACACATTACACATACACAACTTAATATACAAATTAAATAGGCTAAACAGTGCTTTACGTTTTCAGCTACAGCAGGTGTATTTAACAGTAGCATTGAAGAAAGTAATTAAATGAACAAATATGAAAATAAAACAAAACAGACTTCACTGTATAATTTATACTTGATACAATTAAAGCTACTATTAAAGTTATCAGTCAAGAGCAGTGAGTGATTTTCTCTTTGCATTTTGTTGTTTTATTAAAATTATCATAAATTAAAATTATCATAATTTACTCTCTCAAGTTGTTTTAAACTCGAATAAGTTTCTTTCTTCTGTTGAAAATAAAAGTTATTTGGAAGAATGTGGGTAACCAAACAGTTGATATACCCCAGTGACTACCATAGTATGTTTTTCTCCTATGGAAGTCAATGGGGACCAGCTATACTGTTTTGATAGCCACATTCTTCAAAATATTAATATTAGAAAAATATTAGAAACTATTAGAAGGAAATTAAAACAGGTTTGGAACAACATTAGAGTGCGTAAATTATGAGAGAATTTTTATTTTTGGGTGAACTATCCCTTTAAGGACAAGCGGCAGCGTGTTTACTATTGCTACTGTCTCTTTAAGAGCTGCACGCGACGCGTCTAATATACACGCATTTGACAAGCAGATTTTCTCTCAATTTTCTCAAGTTTGCTTTCACTTTAGATATAACCGACTTTGTTTATGTAAACCTTGTGTGTATTTAACAGTATAAGCACAATAAGACTCGAAAGATAACTTAGAGCAGTATTCAGGCGCTGGTAGCCAGGCTTTTAGTGCATGTGAGCTTCACATGTACGCGCTGAGAAACGCACACGTTAGAACAGCGCATCAGCACGCGAATTAAATGTTTAACCGACAAGGCACTAAAGCACATGCAAATTGTGAACTTTTGTGAACTGCAGTCCCGTTCCGCTGCGTTAACATTTGATCTGAATATACGTCGCGTTGTTCAGTATGTTGGGACAGAGGCGCCAGAACAGATATAATGCACGATTCTACGATATTTCTTTAAAAGCAGATCGTGGAGACATTTTAATCGTCCACGATCAAAAATCGTCATATCGCACACCCCTAGCGCGGTCTCTGATCCCTGGTCTGTCGGCGCTGTGGGGCGGCGGCAGCTGAGGGTTGCGGCTGGGAGCTGCGAGCAGACGGCTGTTTAGAGCGACCTGCTGCGGAGCTTGAGCGCTTGGGCAGGAAATGTTTCATGGCCTGCGATGTCTTCTGAACCTCGGCGAATCTGTCTGCGAAGTCCTTGACAGACGATCCGAAGAGGCCAGCGGGGGAGACGGGGGCGTCGAGAAACGCAGAGCGCTCCGAGTCCGACATCTCCGAGAGCGTTAACCAGAGGTGTCTCTCAGCAACGGTGAGAGAAGCCATGTTCCGCCCCATGGCCTGCGCGGCGGATTTAGTGGCGCGAAGGGCGAGATCCGTCGCGCTCCTTAAATCCGGTAGGCTCACAGCTTCCGGTCCTTCCTCGTCCATTTTGCGGAGAAGGTTGGCCTGGAAGACCTGGAGTATGGCCATTGAGTGAAGCGCCGAAACAGCCTGCCCGGCGGCGGTGTAAGCGCGACCGTGCAAAGCTGAGGTAGTGCGGCAGGATTTTGATGGCAGCGCCGTCTTAGCACGCCGTCCAGCAGAGGGCGGGCAAAAATGGGCGCCTACCGCTTCCTCGACGGGAGGAAGAGAGTGGTACCCTTTGTCCTTAGCACCGTCGACTACAGAGAATGCTGCGGACACGGGAGCACGCACTCTGGCTGAAAAGGGAGCGCTCCAAGACTTAGCGACCTCTTCATGAAGCTCAGGAAGGAAGGGGGCTGGTCTTGAAGGCTGCGAAGTACGGTCCCTTTGCAGAAAACAGCCGTCCAGGCGGTTGAGTGCAGGCTGCTGGGGCGTCGACCACTCAAAGCAGAGGCTCTCGACGGCCTGCTCGAGCAGACGCATAAGCTCCGCCTCAATGCTGGCTCTCTTCCCAGAGGGCGGGTGAGAAGATGGTGCGAGGTCCGCGGAGCTCGACCAGTCCTCACTGCCCGACGCTAGGATAGAGCAACTGTCGTCCTCCACCCGTACGGCTTCCCCGTAATCCTCAATGGCGAAAGCGGCGGCAGACGGCGGACAGCTTTCGCGGGATGGAGGAGGTTCGGGGACCCGCTGAGCGAAGACGCAGCTTTGAGAAAGAATGCTCGGCAAGTCCGCAGAGTCACCATAGACATTAACTCGCAGTGAGGGCAGCCGCCCTCGGCGAGCGCGATAGCTGCGTGATCCTCACCCAGGCAGGAAACATGGTGGTCCCCGTCGCTGAGTGGAGCTCGGCATGAGCCGCAGGATGAACGAGGCATCTTGAAAAAGACGCTTCGTGCTCTTTTAGAGGAAATAAGTGTGCGTGTCGCAGCGGCGAACACACAGACAGCAATGAAAAGGATATAGATACGCCGGAAAGCGTCAGCAGGAACGGCGACTGAAGGCGGCGAGTTGTCGGCCGGCAGCTTTAGATGCAGATAAATCCCGCTGGGTGCTTGATTCAGACGGCGCGGCTTCCTCTCAGGATCCAGCGATGCGTAGGCTCGCTGAAGAGATGAAAAACTGACCAAACCAGCCTCTCTGGGCCGTATTTATAGCCCTAGCCCCACCCGCTTTCGGCGGGACATGACGTAATGGGCGCGAAGCACCCTCATTGGTTATGACGTCATGAGGGGCCTCTGTCGATAGGCTGGTGCAGTTGCCGCAGAGCAGCCAATGGGCGCGCGAGCTGTCTCGCCCATGTCTGCATGCTGCTGCAATGCGTTTTACATTATTGCAAAATTAAGGATAATTTTTGGCTTCAATATCTCGAGGAAAAGAGGTTTTCCCCTAGCGTAAGATACTTACGCAAGTACGAGAGAACCTCTCGTAAGAGAACGAACAGTATTTATATCGTTTTTACCTCTTGAACACAGCCACGTCCAAGTGATCTGAGGGCGCGTGCGCATCCTGCTGTGTGACGTGTGCGCAGACTGGTGCATAGATATATACACTAGATGTCACCTTGGCTATGGTTTCTTTCCAATGAACTGCAGTATCCAAGGCGACATCTAGTGTATATATCTATGCACCAGTCTGTGCACACGTCACACAGCAGGATGCGCGCGCGCCCTCAGATCACTTGGAAAATTGAGTAATTTGTAATTTCAAAATTGAAACTACTGCGGAGAAAAAGACACCTACATCTTGGATGCCCTTGTGGTAAGCTAAAACATACCAAAATTTTATTTCAAAGTGAACTATCCCTTTAAACTAAACTATTCCTGTTCTATCTCTATACAGCATATATTCTCTGGCTCTGTGGGTATTATTGTCCGACTCCGAGTCGAAATGAACACCACTACTGAGAGTTTCTGTTTTGATATTATCAGATGAGATTGTCCTGGCTCTTAGCGCAAGCTCGTGAGGCTCCGCCCCCTGGGCCGGCAGCAGCAGTTAATTTGCATTTAAAGGGATACACACTAAAACAGCGCGTTTTTCTGAGCCCCAAAAAATGACAATTGAAACATGCTGTAAAAAATTTTCTGTTGGGTATTTTGAGCTAAAACTTAACATACACACTCTGGGGCCATCAGAGACTTATTTTACATCTTGTGAAAAGGGGCATAATAGGTGCCCTTTAATTTTCAAATTTTCCGACCATTTTCAGGTTACTTGTGGATCATTCAGATCACAGACTTTCAGACCTGTACAGTTGTAAGACTGGATAAACTAGAAGAACTGGAAGAGAGGGCAACTCTCTGAGAAAACAAAGGAAATTAACATTTGAACTCTCTTGCTATATTACCATCCCCATTCGAGACACGATCACACTTGAGTTGATCACCTCCCAATTTACACATCATTCCCTCAACTTCTGTCCCCAGTAAATCTGGGATGGTGATTAATGCAAATTAATGGAAAAGAGGTTTCTGCCTTGGTCTGAGTGTTTAGGAGATGCTGAAGAAGGCTTGTGGCGATTTGTAACTCAAATTAGCCCGTGATGCAGAGTGTATGCAGGCACTCCGCATCATGTATTTTATAATGTCAGGTTCGCATCTTCTCTCTTTATTCCAGAGCATTAGATGTTTTGTATGTATTACCTTTGAACTGATTATGTAATTGGCATGATACATTTACCTGACATAATAAATTGTTACATTTGATTTTATTCCGACTGACTCTGAAATTGTTTTCCCAAGTAGATTAAACAGATTTGTATGTTACCGCAAGTTTTGCGTCAGATTAGTGACGACTAATATTTTGGTGCTAATTCAAGTGTACGTGTTTTGCAAAGACAAGAAGTGAATTTCCATTTAGGGCTGCAAAATGCTGCTTGACCAACCTAAATCTGGGTGTGTCTTACCTCTGTTTTAATTTAATGTTACTTTAGATAAGTGTACTTGGGAAACCACGGCATGGCCAATCCAAAACTATTATAAGACAAGTAAAGTTTGTTGACCTATATCTGTAGTAGTGGCTATACCTCTACTGAAGAAAACGTTACTTTAATTTCAAGTGTATGCAATCACAGGGGCTATACCAAAGTATCTTTGATTGTGTAAGCGTGAATGTGACCGATCTCAGGTATATAGCAATTACCTCTGTTTAGTGACCGAAGCTGGCGAGATTGTGATCGTGAGACCCACGTTAACCCTCTGAGGTCGACAAACGCGCCCGCGCGTTTTGCTGGATTTTTTTCAGTTCAGTTCAAAAGAAATTAATTTTGCTCTGTTGACTATGATATTACAAGCAAGTTTCATACATCAATCGATTCTGTTAAATGTGTATTATTTTTGTGTATACTCACAATAAAAACAAACTGTTGTGCTTTTTGCCAAATAAAGAAAAATAAACGTGATGCGAGTTCTGCCTTCTCTCTGTCAGTGAAGACCATTCTGAAACGCGTCCGAAAATGAACAATAACTCAACGAATACTGAGTCAAACAGGCATACAGTCACACAGGCATGAAGCTTGAATTCTCTTCTTTAAAATGAGGTAATTTATATAAAGAAAAAATATTCTCATCTTGTGAAATCTGTGTTAAAAGAGCGATTCCAGTCGAGCTCATTAGAGCTCATTCAAAGGTAATGTGACTCCGCCCACGGAGAGCGCGCGCTATTCAAACGCAAATTACTGAGGCAAACCTGTGAATGCCCCCCATATCAGCTCGAGGAAACACAAGTTTAATCATATCATTGTAGCCTACGTGTTTACACCATCTGGCAGCGCTGTGAGGAATAATAATAACGGAAAATCTACCTCAGAGTGCGGGTATTGCAGGAGAGAGGATCCGAATATGTAGTAAGTTTTTTTTCCTTCTCAAGTTAATCGCGTTTCTGTGAATGAATGAACGGCAGCCGCAGAGATGTGCGCTGTTTATCACAGCTCGCAAAAAGACAGTTTAAATTTAAATTGCGTCTCTGTGTGAATGAATGATGATGTTTTAGCAAACTGTATTGCTATACTGAGATGAGTAAACTGAAAATTAACAATTATATGCCCTAATATTTCATAAAAACAACGTTACAGTCAGGCGTTTCTGTTTGTGAATGAATGTTTCGGTTTTAGCAAACTGTATTGCTATACTGAGTAAAAATCGACTGAAATGTTGAAATAAAATGTATTTGTATAAGCAACGTATTAAACTGCAAATTAACATTTATATTTCTTATAATAAAAATGAAAGACCTATGTTACAGACATATGAAAGACAACATTTTGTTGATTAGTTTTGGATAGATTATACATTTTTACTGTAAAATATCTGCCAACTCAAATAAGCTTTTGTTTGCCAATATTTGCTCATGTTAAATATAGTATGTTTTGTCAAAAATAAAGTAATCAAATAATCAATCAAATCCTTAACTTTGAAATATGTATGATAAAATGTATACTTTAGTTTTTACAAAGAAAGATTACACTTGAATTGTTGTTGTAATTGTAACCTTTTTAATAAAAAAATATATTTACAAGGTAGATGTAAACAAACTATTAAAAGGTAAATATAAGCCTTTTCTTTAAATAATTTTTATTGTGTTTTATTAGTGACAAATTTGGGGAGAGGATAAATATTCCAAAACTGAAAATACAGTATGAGAATTAACTGCACAATTACTAGACATGTTTTCCTTGGATATTATAGGCCAAATTGCAAGCACAATATGTGGAAAAATAAAAAAGAATTGAGATGCTTCCAACTGTTGCTCTTGCATTCTTGTGGCTCAGTGACTCACCTGAATGAATGGCTAATTAAGTATGCAGGCCCCATTGTCTCCTAAGGTGTGAACCACTAAATATGCATGATCGTTGACGCCCACTCCGCATATTGCCTTTCCAAACAGAAAGTGCTTTGCAAAATTCAAATCAATGTATTGTGTTATGTGAATGATAAGGGCAGGATGATTTTCACATCATTTTGAAGAAAAAACACTAGGCAATGACATCTATTAGACAAAAGTCTTATTGGCACATATTTAGTATGTGTTTTATGGCCTTATTTCAGAAACTTTAGTTTTTAGTTTTTTCAATAACCACGCATAAACATTATTCTCTCAAAAATGCAGACATGTACATTCTTGTTGCTCACATATTATGGTAGCCCTGTTTGTGCTAAATAGAGTGTAATTATACCTTTGCCATTAATATGTTTATAAGCAACTGAAAAAAGCACAAATGTCAGGGCATGTCAGAACATCTCAAGGACACCAAAAACCCCTCAGACCTCAGAGGGTTAAACAAGGCGTGAGGACCTCTGAGCGACATAGCTTCCTAATATGAACGGGTAAAATATAAATAAAGTGTTAAATAGAACAACCAAATGTATTGCTAAACTATTATTTAATTGGCCAATAACCAATTGGCAATCTAACTTAAATTCGAGGTTGTGATAAAATGGAGTCAGGTATAAAATGGAGTCAGATAAAAGCTTAAATGGAATTAAATTACTTTGCCACGCGGAAAGACAGTAACACGCAGAGACCTTCACCCGTTCTGGCGGAAACCCCCATTTGGACCGATAAACGGGTTTACACAGTTTTACATAATTGTAATCTCGAAAGTGATGTTGATGTCTAACATATTAAAGATTTCTGTGCCTTTTGTTTGCCTCCATATTCAGTTGTCAGATTTTGCAACTAACTTTCAATGCATTTGTACAAAGAACAAAATAAAGTTCAAGTTTAAGGATTTATATTGTTCGGGGTTTAACTGATTAATCAGCTGAATGCTTTCATTCCTGTTCTAGACTCTCTAACTGCAGTGTGACAGAAGAAGGTTATAAAGCTCTGGCTTCAGCTCTGAGATCAAACCCTTCACACCTGATAGAGCTGGATCTCACAGGAAATGATCCTGGACAATCAGGAGTGAAGAAGCTCAATGATTTACTACAGGATCCAGACTGTCAACTGAAGACACTGAGGTGAGATGGGATCAAATAATTAACTAAATTAGTTATATGGAGGCTGAATATTCATAACTAATATATTATTTTAGCTATACAATTAGCTTGACAATTTGTTGCATCAAAATGATCAAGATCAGATAGAATGCTGCAGGTTCTGTCATGATGATGATAACCGTCAACACAGTTTAGTTGTGATACGAGCTAAAGGTCAAATAGACATTATGGGTCAGTATATGGGCTGCTATTCTGGAGTATACCTTGATAAAATAAATAAAGTTTTATTTCTGTGCACACTTCTCATCAAAATTGTAGATAACCTTTTAGTGAAATAGTTTTCTGAACACAATAGTTTTCCATCAAGCCCAGATTCACTGCATCTCTCTACAGCAGGTCTATGAGTCTCCAGATGTTCACAAACATGCAGTTTCACAAGCCAGTTTTCTCTGTGCTGACGTTTCTCACTTCTCCTGCTCAAAAGCCAGAAAGATCTTAATTTCACACTCTGTATTCATACTGAAAACCATGATCTAGTGAGATTTTGCCCTTCTGCTCTGTTAGACGTTTCTGCTCTTATGAGTTTGTTTTAGGACTGAGTGTCGCTCTAGTTTCTTTTAAATTTACATGTATTTGTGTATTTAAATGTTCAAAGAAAAAAAAAATGTATCGTATCAATCATTTTTGTAATGCAATGGACATTTAGTTGAGAACTGAATTGACTCTTCTGCAGGTTTTTGAGTCCTGCTGCAGAGGAAGCCTGTCAGTATGTGAATAGAGTTGTGGGTAAAAACCTGTTACTCCAGAAAGAGCTGAATCTGAGTAAACATGAACTAGGAGACACACGAGTGAATCAGATCGCTGCTCTACTGCAGGATAAACACTGTCAACTCAACACACTGACGTGAGTATTGCTAATTTATTCATAATATTACTTTACTTTTAGTTGTAATGTTAGCTGATGATAATATTTTCTCACTTGTTTGAATCAGAGCAGGTTTTTCCTCAGCGTCACACAGAGCCACAACAATTTAAAGTAATAAAATTAAATAGCAAATTAAAAACACACAATTAAAACGTAATATCAAGCTTTATTTAAATATTTGGTTAAGACAGACAGTCTCATGATTTCAGTAAATGAGGCTTAGTTACGTCATAACTGTATCAAATTGTTTGGAAATGTAAATGGTTCACCACTGGGGGCGATGATCTCTGTGAACCCATGAATCATGCAAATTCACTGAGATTGAACAAGTGTCTGTGGGTTTAATCTGATCTCTGATCAGTTTTATACATTTGTAGATGTTTTAATTAGACATTAGTATAATTGAAAAGAATAATAGTAGTTTATAGTATATTGGCCTGTTTAGCTGAGCCATCCATAAAATAAACAAAACATGCACTGAAAATTTATAAAAGAGCACATTTTATACAAACACTTGATATTTAATCATATTAGATGATTAGTTAATTGCATTTCATAGATTTTACTTTCAATAAAACATTTGTAATGGGTTTGTAGAAGGTGTTTTTATGCAGTTTTTGGCCTGAGTTTTTGGCCAGCGTGTGTCGTCTCTTAGACTAACACTTCAAAACAGTGAATCATTTTGTGAAGAAATTGGTTTAATTGATTTGAAGCTTTGAAAAGCTTTGTTTCTCCCCTCTGAACGCAAGTGCAGCTTTATTCAAATAAACGTGAACAAAAAAACAAAAAAAAACAAAGACTTGAGTGAGAAACATGAAGGTCACCAACAGCAGTTACAGGGAACAAAGCCAGACAGAAGACAATGGTAACATGAAGGCAGGGCCGTACGCAGGATTTTATAAAGACTGAGGTCCCAAAATCAGTGGTGGAAAGAGTACAAAATAATTGTACTTAAGTAAAAAGTATTGCTACTTAAGTAATAATTTACTTGAGTACAAGTAGAAGTACTGAAAAATATTATGACTCAAGTAAGAGTAAATAAGTAGTTTGCTTAAAACGTAACTACGTTACAAAGAATCTTAAACATGAGAATCAGGTTAAATGTTGCAATGAATGATCCACACTACAGAATTGAAATGCAGAAACTTTATGCTTATTGTTGACAAAACACAATCACTTATTCCAAACAGGAATGAGTAATGATTCAATGATTATTTTGCATAGATGTTGCATTTCAATCAAACGCCAATGCAATCCTTCTGTGTCCAGAGGCATATGAGCAATATGTATGAGCATCAAAGATCAGTTTCAGCAACTTGTTTCTTTCCTGAATTAATCAATGTTTTTGGACTAATCAGTTCAATTAATGGTTCAATTGCTCACTCATAAAGACAGTCACGTGTCGCCCCCTTCTGGCTTAATGATGCAAGTTGCACAAACACAGACAAGTGGAGTAATACAGTGAAAAGTCCCAGTGCTGATACTGGTGCAATATTCGAACACATTCGAGGTATACAAATATATATTTATACAATAATACTATTATGGAAATATATTTAATAGGTGCTTGTGCTGTTAAATTGAGCTTATAGTTTCCGCTGTAATAGCGAAGAACATATATCTGTGTTAAATATGAATCCATTTTAATAATGCTAATCTCACCCTGGGTACAGTATGCAATACCTGCTCTTCCTCTCTCATCTCCATCACATTCTCTCTTTCTTCTTCTCTCAGTCTCCTCATCTTGACCTGTAAATCTTCCCTTCCCAAAGCTGAGCTTTGATTGATACAGTCTTTGCAAACTGATTATTTCTGTGGGTTGTTTAAAACTTCTATTGTAAAACAGCTGTTTAGTTTCGCTGCTTACATCATATCTCACACTTTATGAGCGTTAACTGAAGCGTGTCGTGAAGCGTTGTGCTGGAATTCGCGCTCGACTCGCAGCTTCTGTGAACATAAGGCTTTACTTTGATTTGATTGGTCATCTCAAACATTTTGACATTGACGAGTGTTGTTAGTCTGCTGAAGCAGCTCAGATGAGGTCGTTTATCGTGGTGATGTGCAATATCATTACAGCACCAAAGTAGAATTAATATTAGGCAATTATTTCACAAATTTCATTCATCAACCATGTAACGACAATGACTATGACATGCGGTCACATGCTGTTCAAATTAGTAAATCCTGATCTCCAAACAGACAACGAGTGTCATGGCGTCTCCAAGTCTGCTTGAACGGTGAAAATTGCATCTTTGTGGCTCCCCCGAGGGACATTTGAGTCACATAAGGAAACCCTGTTTTCTTAGAATCCCCTCTAAAACCCCCATTTCAGCATGGACTCCCTGTGACTTTTCACAGACTCGTGACATTCCACACACACACACATACACACACACACCAACATCCTTTAATGTATGTAACTCAGACATGTATCTGAACTTCCTGTATGTATGTGTGATTAATGTTGTTTTGATCATATAGTTATGATCTTCGAATGTTTGGATCTGAAATGTATTTTTGAAGAATGTTCTCCCAGTAGAATCGCATCCCGTAACCCGAGCTCATTGGCAGGTCATAAAATTTGACCACAGAGCTATCCAGCCCTATGCATGAGATAACAGGGTCGCAACATTCCAACACACACACATACAAACACACTCTGGACTGTGAAACAGAAACCCCCTACAGAAAAGGACTTTTACCCATAAAGTCACTCTTAAAGGTACTAAATATATAAATTTGTGTGTTAAGAGGTGTGTGTAAACCATAGGAAAGCATATGTCCTATTTGTAACATTAATAGAACCACTATTGCCTATACAAATGCATAATAATGTATCTTTGCATGGCTACAATGCCTAGATTCTATTTTTGATATCTCTGTAATCCTCTCCAGCTAACGGAGTTGAATTCCGATAGCAGAATTCAGTGATGCGCATTGTTTTATAAGTTCATATGCCTGGAGAAAATCCTCTCAAGTTAAAGTCAATCATGACTCATTCGAGTGGGCGTGTCTAACCGGACAAAGGAATCTTCCCGCTCGAAAAATCTCGACAGCTGATTCGTCCTACACGAAGGAGGGGACGGCACAGTAGACACTGATAAAAGTCCAGACCTTCAGTTATCTTCGCTCTCATCTCTTCCAACTCAACTCATCCAACTTCTCTGGACCCTCTTCCTCGGCGCAGCGCTTCTCCAAAGGAACATCTGGAGGAGGCCCTGGCCTTCTCCATCGAGCGAGCACATGTTCGAGTCGTAGCTGCGTCCTTTGCAACAAAGACTGTAAACCTCTCCCATCCCGGGAGATGAACCTTATTTTCCGGTAACGTTAAATTCAAGTGAGCCTTTACATCGTTTTTCGAAACGACCCAGAAGAAGAAGCTAGACGCAAACCAGCCGGACACGCGCATGCGCGCGTCCCCTTTTCAGCATCACACTGAAAGAGTACCACATCTCGCAAGTATCTTTCTCTCTAACAGCTGATTCCTGGTGTTTAGCTTGTAGGTCTGCGAATTAAGTTACCCTCTATCTCTTAACTTTTTATTTCTTTCTATCTTTCTTTCTTTCATTTCATTTTCATTCTGATCACGTCATGTTTGTTTAAATGTTTGTTTGTTTTATCGTTTGCATTTTACGTACGTTTATATTTGTAGCTTATAATCTCTAGCGTGTGCCATTTTATTAATAAACCCATTTATACTTTTAACTGTCTCTGTGTTTGAAAACCCACTTTTTATAAAGTCAATGAAACAAAAGATCTATAAAGCTACAGGCTCTATATTATAAAACTACTTTGAGTAGTTTTAATTTATAAACCCAAAGAGGTTTTGTCTTCGTGGCCAGAAGATAAACTTTCTTGGAGTTTTGTAAACAGGAATACTTCTTCTTAACTGTAATGATCAGACAGTACAGAACGAGGCATTTCCTATAATTGATAAAGTAAATGCATATGCGATTTATGAATTATGACCATGAGTTATAAATATTAATATTGCCAAAATTCCCTATATTCTTGAGCTAATTCGCATTAACCCAGAGGCATTTACCCTTACAACCATATATTGCCCCTTTTCAGTGCTGCGCTCGTTGTCTTTTGACTTCCAGTCTGCATTTTCACAGCGATCTTGCGTATTTATAAATTAACGGCTCGTTTTAAAATCTCCCCGGTCTACTGACATTTAAGACATCTGCTTAAAACATTACCATGCTCATGATAACTTTCATTAACTCTACAATAAGTAAATCCACTTCACAAGCTAATTACTCCTCGACAGTGATACCATAGAAATATATAGAGCGACCGCAACAGAAGTTCAAAGACAATATTCTAAAGATGCTGCGCACTTGTTTCACTGGCGCATAAGGTCTATACACGTCGAAAAATGACCAAGGTCTGGACCTCAGTGGTGTGTACGGCCCTGCATGAGGGCTAAATATACACACAGACACTATTAAGCACACAAGAAACACCTGAACACAATGAGCCACATTTGTCCCAGTGAGCAAACCAAAGGTGACATTGACACGAAAGAACCTTAAAGTGTCATGACACCCTGTTTTAGCTGGTCATTCACACAGAGCTGGAAAAGTCTGAGGAAATAACAACCAAAAAAACACAGACCTGCAACACACTCATTATACAGATACATCAATATTAAAATATGACTGCAGAGGGGTAAAAAAAATGGATCTGAAGGCACCTCGATGCATTTTAAAAATATAACCCTAGATAACACACTCACAAGAATGAGGGAGAATTGCAGAAGAATGTTTAAAAGATTTAATAATATTTTCATAACATTTATGAGCACTATAGTCTATGAGTCTGAACAAACGACACGCGTCAGTTTAACACAGAAATAATAAAGACATAGTTTTGTCCATTGTTCTTTTAATTGTCGTCTACATCATTGTTTTCTGTGTATCAGAATAATCCAATAATCCGGCTGACGTACAGAATCGCTCTCTCCAGCCCCGGCAGCCAATCACACGCTCCGAAAGCACGCTTCTACCTCACATTCAGCCAATCACACGCTCTGAAAGCACGCTTCTACCTCACATTCAGCCAATCATACACTCCGAAAGCACGCTTCTAACTCACATTCAGCCAATCAAACGCTCCGAAAGTACACTTCTACCTCAGAGACCGTGATGTCGCTTCCACTTCACTTTTCAGCCTGGAAGAACCAAATTGCTCAGAAAAACACAAAAATAACCAATTTCCACTTATTGGTAATACTTATGAGTGCTTTTATTATTTTCAGTGATGTGCAGCCTGTACATATCTGTTCACATCTCCAAAAATGTGTTTTAGGGGGTTTCATGACCCTTAAAAATATATATGAAATTAATGTGTAAACTAACATTAATAGATCAAGAATACCTTTGTATTGTTACTATGTTGGTAGTATATTTAAATGAACAATGTGTAGTCTTTCTCTGTGTTACCTGAACCTGGATATCCCTGTTTATTTGTCAGAAAAAGTCTGCTGGATGAAGCTAAACACGTTAGTTTGATAATCATAAATCTGATTCATTTTCTTTTCTCTTTCTGTCTTCAGTCTGAGTGATTGCAGTATTACAGAGAAACAGAGTCTCATCCTGACTTCAGTTCTGAAATCAAACCCATCACACCTGAGAGCGCTGGACCTGAGCGGGAATAAACTAGGGGACTCAGGAGTGAAGCACTTATGTGCCGTACTGAAGGATTCACACTGTAAACTGGAGAGATTGAGGTCAGTCACATTCACAGACAAGAATCAAAATGCTTAAAATCACTTTAGTTTAGACTTTAAAGTTTAGTTTAGTTATCACTTTAGTTTAAACTTAAAAGTTTAAACTAAAACTCTTTATACACAATATCTGACAGTGAGTCTGAGTTCACATAATATTTCTGCAAGCATGTTCACCTTATTATTTTGTGATCTGGTGAAATAAAGATTAATATCTCTCTTAACCACGGAGGGCAGTCGTGGCCTAGTGGTTAGGGAGTTGAACTGGTAACCCAAAGGTTGCTGGTTCGATTCCAGAACCGGTGGGAAATGACTGAGGTGCCCTTGAGCAAGGCACCTAACCCCTAATCGCTCCCCGGGCGCCACACAAAGGCTGCCCGCTGCTCTGGGTGTGTGTATCCATGTTTGCAGTGTGTGTGTGTTAACTACTCACTACTCTGCTCCTAATGTGTGTGCATTAACTTGGATGGGTTAAATGCAGAGGTCAAATTCCAAGTATGGGTTACCATACTTGGCCGTCACGTGTCACTTTCACTTTCCTCTGTCTGTTTTATTTTCTGATGAAGATGATATGATTTTACAGAATAAAGAGTTTTCTTTTCTTCTGTCTTATTTTCTGCTCTCTCTCTGCTAATGTAGTTTAAGATGCTGTGATATGACAGATGAAGGTTGTTCTGATGTGACTTCAGCTCTGAAATCAAACCCGTCACACCTGAGAGAGCTGGACCTGAGCGGGAATAAACTAGGAGACTCTGGGGTGAAAAACTTCGGTGATCTACTGATGAACCCACAATTCAAGCTGGAGAAACTACAGTTAGTATCATTATACTGTACAGCAATTACAGTGTGACTGAAGTTTATTTATTTGAAGACAGCAGGGCTTATGTTTCATTGTTTATAGCAGTGCACTTTCTGGGTTTTCTCTATTGGTCACATTTTCATGTGTTTTTTATCTAGATAGTAATTGTTTAATTTCCAGCATCTGATACAATGTACTGATTGTGTACATGCAGAAATCTGCCTTTTCAACAGAGAATAAAGAAGAGAGACGTCAAATAAATAGTTAAAAATGAAAGAGAAGAATCCGTATCTTCCAGCACACAGAACTAGTGTGACTGGGTTTCAATACAGACTATTGGAAACGTCTCGGGTTACATATGTAACCCTTGTTCCCTGAGAAAGGG
Source organism: Leuciscus leuciscus (assembly GCF_965113295.1). Classification (NCBI taxonomy): domain Eukaryota; kingdom Metazoa; phylum Chordata; class Actinopteri; order Cypriniformes; family Leuciscidae; genus Leuciscus; species Leuciscus leuciscus. The sequence continues at coordinate 3,909,566 of NC_138730.1, forward strand.
AACGAGACACCGCGTGACATAGCGTGTGACGGCATATATGGATGTGTACAAAAGCACGCCGGCACACAGAAAAGTAAGCTTTGCTATGAAGCAAGTCGCTCCAGGCGGGGTGAGGCGTGGCGAACTGACGTAGTGTCTCGTTCCCTTTCTCAGGGAACAATGGTTACATACGTAACCCGAGACGTTCCCTTTCGAGGGAACTCGAACTTCGTCGGTGACGACACTATGGGAACGAGATACCCACTATGCCACGACGAAACCCCACCTGTCCAGTGTGAAGCAGTCTCCAGGCACAACTAGGACAAGAGCACTCGTGTGCCGGATGTAGAGGGTAGGTCCAGACTATAGAATGTCATGAATGTGTGCGGAGTGGCCCAGCCAGCCGCCTCACATATGTCATGGATAGGAGCCTCTGAAAGGAGGGCTCTAGAGGATGCCATGCCTCTGGTAGAGTGAGCCCTCACGGCCACAGGTGAAGACAAATTGCGCACCTGATAGGCCAGGGATATAGTCCGAAGAATCCAATTGCTGATGGTTTGCTTAGAGGCGGAGAGCTCCTACTTAGGGTACCCGAAACACACCAGCAACTGGTCCGCCTTCCTCCACTGTGAAGACCTCTGAATATATATATATATATATATATATATTAGGGCTGGGGGTATTAACGCGTTAATCTTTGCGATTCATTTGAGATGTTTAACTCGTAAAAAAAAAATAACGCAATTAACGCAGCACTTTTTTTTTGCCTCGTTTTAATGATTTCCTGTTGCGGCTGCTATTGTAGCACTTTTTTATTGCTATTGTTCGGCGATCAGGTTTCATTCTCGCGCAGCTTTCATGAGCGGGTCTTTTCCACTCCGTGTGTGCGCCGCCGCACTCTCCGTTCCGTGTGTGTGTGTGTGTGTGTGTGTGTGTGTGTGTTGACGCGCTGCGCTCTCTGTATGGAAGTAGAATAATGTCAAATGTTTTTGAAATAAAAAGCCTGTTGAATTGCACTACTTGAAAAAAAATAGGCATTGCATTAACCATGCTTGCATTTTAATGCATTGTATTTTTAGTGCTTACATTTTTATGGGCTGAAATTCAACATGGTTGAATATTTAAGCTGTGAATATTTCAATTAAAAACATTTCAAACACCTTTTTATTATTAAAAATTCAATAATCCATATTCACCTTTCATATTTCACTTCCAAAATATTCAAACTGTTTAAAAATACAACCAATAATATTCAACAGGCAATTTTCGGTCCATTTTATTTCGCTTTGCAAATTCGCTTCCACAAATTCAGTGGTTCAAATTCGACAGTAAATTCAACATTGATGTCCAGGAACTGCAGGAAAAGCAGTAGATTGCCGAGCATACTCTCCATCTGCTGTTAGTCTACCTCACCATCAGATGGTGCAAAAGCGCTTGTTGAAGACCAGCAACAGTTAGAACAAGTCATTCATTCATAAAACTCATTTACAGCAATGTAAGTGTATTTGTGATTATTATGACGGCTGTTTTATGTTAAATTCAGTGTCTTCACGGTTACTTTACCTGTCTAGCCTACATGCATCTTTCTCTACCGTGAACGAGATTATAATGTTATTCCCCGATGCGGATATACAGATCCAATGTTACATTTTTTAGGTTGACATATATTTCTCTTGGTTGTTTAGTTGCTATAACTTTATATTGTGGCGATGTGCTGCATGCAGGCTATTAGGGTTTCCCTCAATACTTAAGGATTCCCCTGCTGGACATATACAACGCTTAACGTAGCTTAATGGACTACAGTGATGTAAAAGACCAAACTCGCAGGCAAACAGATGGACTCAGAATAACGCGCAAAGCTTAATGCTGAGCGTTTCCCAGTGATAGACTGGCATAAAGTTGGCTTGATGTTGGACATTCGCACATTTAGGGAGCGTCTCTAAAGTGTATACGACTTTGGTATACACGTTTCTAACTCCGATAGCATTTGAATAGAACGACTTACAGTCATAAAACCAACTGTAAAGTGTTCATTTAGTGTCAGGCATAATGCGCACCCTTTGGATTTTTGATATTTATTCAAATAAATTTAAGTTTGCTATTGAAGTTAGAAATGTGTATGCCAATGTTGTATGCAACTTTAGAGACGGTCCCTAAATGTGCGAATGTCCAATGTCAAGCCAATTTTTACATTTAGTCATTTAGCAGACGATTTTATCCAAAGCGATTTACAGTTAAACTAACAATAGGAGGACAATATGCAAGTGTTGTGACAGTTTAAGCTAATGCAATACACGTATGCATACTATATATATATAATGTATGTGTTGATTTTATGCCAGTATATCACGAAACGCTCAGCATGAAACTTTGCGCGTTAAGTTCATATTCTGAGTCCATCTTCTTGCCTGTAGCCTATATAATAGCCTACAGCCTACTTCCCTAATAAGGTGCAAGATTGGTCTTTCATATCACTATCAACGGAAGGGAAATCCTTGAGTATGAGGTATTGAGGGAAACCGATTATAATCCTGTTCATGGTAGAGAAAGCTGATGACATGTAGAATACACAGGGAAAGTAACAATGAAGTTATTGAATGAAACATAAACACAGCTTTTGTGTGTTTATCATCTTTTCCGCATATACTGACACAGATAATCATTTTCATTTTATGAATGAATGTCTTCGTCAACAACAAGCGCTTTTGCACCATCTGATGGTGAGGTCGACTAACAGCAGATGGAGAGTATGCTCGGCAATCTTCTGCTTTTCCTGCAGTTCCTGGACGTCAATGTTGAATTTACTGTCGAATTTGAACCACTGAATTTGTGGAAGCGAATTTGCAAAGCGAAATAAAATGGACCGAAAATTGCCTGTTGAATATTATTGGTTGTATTTTTAAACAGTTTGAATATTTTGGAAGTGAAATATGAAAGGTGAATATGGATTATTGAATTTTTAATAATGAAAAGGTGTTTGAAATGTTTTTAATTGAAATATTCACAGCTTAAATATTCAACCATGTTGAATTTCAGCGCATAAAAATGTAAGCACTAAAAATACAATGCATTAAAATGCAAGCATGGTTAATGCAATGCCTATTTTTTTTCAAGTAGTGC